>NC_053024.1:251529786-251888061 GCF_003073215.2 Triticum urartu | reverse complement strand
AGTCGATTTTGCTCACTACCCCGGAGGGAAAAAGGATCAAGTATGTATCCCGGCATGCGCCGAGGAGGACCCAAGTAAATTCTCTCACGGGAGTTGTTCAGGAGGAAGTGCCTGTTGTGAAGGATTACCCAGATGTATTTCCAGAGGAGTTACCAGGCATGCCGCCAGATCGAGACATCGAGTTTTTGATAGAGCTATTGCCAGGCACCGGGCCTATATCAAAGAGACCATACCGGATGCCCGTGAATGATCTGGAGGAGATCAACAAACGGATTAAGGAGTTATTGGAGAAAGGTTACATCCAACGGAGTTCATCACCATGGGGAGCCCCAGTGCTATCGGTTGAGAAGAAGGATAAGTCTCTGAGAATGGTTGTTAATTATCGGGCATTGAATGAAGTGACAATCAAGAACAAGTACCCACTGCCGATGATCAATGATCTGTTTGACCAGCTGCAAGGAGCTAAAGTGTTTTCGAAGATCGATCTGCGATCATGTTACCACCAGCTGAAGATTCGAGAAAAGGATATACCTAAGACAGCTTTCACCACAAGGTACGGGCTATATGAGTATACGGTTATGTCATTTGGATTGACTAACGCCCCTGCCTATTTCATGAGTATGATGAATAAGGTGTTCATGGAGTTCTTGGATAAGTTTGTCGTGGTGTTCATTGTTGATATTTTAGTATACTCGAAGAATGAAGAGGAACACAAGGAGCATTTGCGTTTAGTTCTCGAAAAACTCAAAGAACATTAGTTGTATGCCAAGTTCAGCAAATGCGAGTTTTGGTTGAAGGAAGTTGGATTTCATGGACATGTTATATCAGGACAGGGTATAGCAGTGGATCCTACCAAGGTTCAGTCTGTCACGGAGTGGTGGGCACCCACTTCAGTTGGAGAGATCCGTAGTTTACTTGGACTAGCAGGATATTACCGGAGATTTATTGAGAATTTCTCTAAAATTGCGAAGCCCATGATGGAGTTGCTGAAGAAGGACACTAGGTTCAAATGGACAGAAGAATGTGAGGCTAGTTTCTAGGAGTTGAAGAAATGTCTGACCATAGCCCAGTGCTGATTCTGCCGAATATACACAAGGATTTCCAGGTGTATTGCGACGCATATCGCTTAGTACTTGGAGGAGTACTTATGGAAGACGAAAGAGTTGTTTCGTATGCCTCACAACAACTTTGACCGCATGAGTTGAATTATGCCACGCATGACTTGGAGTTAGCAGTAGTAGTGCATGCACTCAAGACCTGGAGACATTTTCTTATTGGGAACCATTGTGATGTGTACACGGACCATAAGAGTTTAAAGTACATTTTCACCCAGAAGGAGCTGAACCTCAGACAGAGGAGATGGTTGGATCTTATAAAGGATTATGACATGAAGCTGCATTATCACCCAGGAAAGGCCAATGTCGTAGCAGATGCTTTGAGCCAGAAAAGTTATGCCAATACTCTCTTAATGGGAGGGATGCCAAAGGAGTTAGCCGATGATCTTAGGGAACTTCGTTTGGAGATTGTTCCTAGAGGTTTTGTTGTAGCGATGGAAGTTCAGTATACATTATTGGACAAGATTCGTGAAGCTCAGAAGGATGACCAAGAAATTGCCGAGATAAAGGAGAAGATGAGTGAAGGCAGAGCCAAAGGTTTTCATGAGGATGAGCACGACACCCTGTGGTTTGAGGACCGTATATTTGTTCCCAACAATGCAGAGATCAAGAAGTTGATATTACAAGAATCTCATGACTCACCATACTCGATACACCCCGGAAACACCAAGCTGTATTTGGATTTGAAGGAGCATTTCTGGTGGACTGGAATGAAGAAGGATATTGCTGAGTATGTAGCCGATGTGATGTATGTCAGAGAGTGAAGGCGGAACATCAGAAGGCAGCAGGATTACTGCAGCCTATGCCGATACCCGAATGGATGTGGGATAAGATTGGCATGGATTTTATCACCGGATTACCCAGGACACGATCGGGATATGATTCTATCTGGGTAGTAGTTGATCACTTGACTAAAGTATCTCAATTTATCCCCATGAAAACTACATATACAAGTGCAAAGTTGGCCAAGATTTACATGACCTTGATCATATGTCTGCATGGAGTTCCGAGGACCATCGTATCAAATAGAGGAACACAGTTTACTTCAAAGTTTTGGCATCACTTGCACTAGACTTTGGGAACCAGGCTAGAGTTCAGTACAGCCTTTCATCCACAGACAGATGGACAGACTAAGAGAGTCAAGAAGATTCTGGAGGACATGTTGAGAGCTTGTGCGCTAGACTATGGATCTAGTTGGGATGATAATTTACCCTACGTGGAGTTCTCTTACAACAACATCTACCAGGCCAGTTTGAAGATGGCACCGTTTGAAGGCCTGTATGGAAGAAGGTGCAGGACACCATTGATGTAGGATGAAGTTGGAGACCGTCAGTTGTTTGGACCGGATTTGATCAAAGAATCTGAAGAGAAGGTTAAGTTGATTCGAGATAGACTGAAAGTAGCTCGGCCAGGTAGAAGAGTTATGCCGACTTGAAATGCAAGGAGGTAGTATATGAAATTGGAGATAGAGTATATCTACGAGTGTCACCTCTGCGAGGAGTTAAGCGTTTTGGAGGTAAAGGAAAGTTAGCCCCGAGATTTGTAGGTTCGTACCGTGTTTTTGGAACGCATCGGAGAGGTTGCCTTCAAGTTGGAATTACCCAAAGGACTGTCAGGAGTACATGATTTGTTTCACGTTTCCCAGTTGAAGAAGTAACATGTTGAGATGGCCGATATTCCTCTAAGAAATACAGTGCCCCTGGAAACAATTCAGTTCGACAGTGATTTGACATATGAGGAGAAACCAGTCAGGATTCTCGAATTTGCCAGCCGAGTTACTCCCAGCAAGGTTACCATGTTTTGTAAAGTTTAGTGGAGCCACCATACCGAAGATGAAGCCACCTGGAAAAGAGAGGATGATCTACGCAAAGATCAACCACACCTATTTTCTAGCCAACCCAAATCTCTAGGGCGAGATTCATCTTAAGGGGGGTAGGTTTGTAACATCCCAAATTTTCAATTTGGAATGTTATACAAAGGTCATTCATGCATATAATACTTTATTGCATTTCGTTTTGCGATCCTCGAAATCCTAAGCAGCTCAAGGACCCTCAAAGAGAGTTGGGGATTTTCCTAGTTCTCATATTTGAACTTTTCTCAAATATTGAAACAAGGATCACTTTGGTTTAATTTATTTTTCTCTCTGAAAATATTTCATATTAAAATTATATGAGAGGAGATAATATGACTTCTCCAGAATAAATGAAATATTGGAGTAAAAATATTAAAATCAAATAAAGGATTTTTAATTGGGTTTTATCGCTATTTTATTTGAATTAGGAAAATATGTGTTTTTCAAAACTGCATTAGAGGACCAAATAAATGTTTACTTTGTCCGACATATTTTTAGAGGATGGCTAAAATTTATTTCAGGAATTTTGGAATCCATTTAGTATTTCTTTTCTTCGTTTTTCTGCGCGTCGGATTTTTTTTAAAAGGTAACCGACCTAACCGGACCATGCACGACTAGGACACCGCCCAGCCGTCCTTTATTAGCCGAGACGCCCCAGCCCACCGAAGCCCGTGCCGCACCAACCCAAACCCTAGCCGCCGACTCGCGACCCCGCCGACGCCGTTGCCGACCTCGCCGGAGGTAGCACCGCCGCCGCCACCGGTTTTCGCGAGAAAAACCATTTGTTTTTTTTCAGTTCATTCGTTTTTTTAGAAACCCTAGATCCCTTTTTTATAGATCGGTTCGGTTTTTCCGTCGGTTTGTTTAATTTGCAGACGTTCATCCATACATTCGTTTTAACGAACGCCGTTCATCTGTTAGCCACAGACAGCAAATTTTCGTTCGTTAGCCTGTTCGTCAGTTTTTCTTTTTCCAGGGTTTTTTCCACGATTATTTCTGATCGTGATTTCTGCCCTGATTTTCATTTTAGTTTATCTTTTAGCCCGTCTATCAGAATCAGGCGATTCAAGCGCCTAGATCTTCGTCTCGAAGCCCTCTTTCTGTTTAACCAACTTGAACAAGATTTTGGTACTATAAAATTTGACTTTAGTCCAGATTAGTAATTGGATCCTGTTTTTTTCGTAGTTTGAGTTTCGTTGCTCCGTTTGATTTGATTATTTTTGCAAATTAGAGTTTTTCAGTTGAACTTTCTGGTTAGATCTTTTTATTTGAGTTTTTGTCCATGCATCATTGCTTGATTGCTTATGTATGCTATTGTTTGTTTGCGATAGAACACCCGGAGTGCGAAGCGTGCTACTACGAGTCTTTAGGATTTGTAGATCGTCAGCTAGGCAAGTAACACTTTGATCATACCCCTTTATCACCCAGTTTTTATGCATTAGTTTCAACCCTCACACATTGCATGAGTAGGATCTCTTAACATGTGGGTCTAGGAAGTAGATGATGAGGTTGAACCTATTACCTGTTTTATTATCAAACCCGTGTGAGTTACTTCTACATTATGCTTATATTGCCATGCTACGCTCGGAGAAGTGGATTGGGTTTGAGTGTATCCATGACAGATGTGAGTTGTTAATTAATGGTTCAACTTAAGGTGGCAACTTTAATACACATCTGCGTGGATTGCTTGCGGGCACCTACAGAATCTAGTGTTGTCCTAGGATATCCCGGAGTACCCGTGCAATCATCCTATGGTCCGCCACCCAGGCTCAAAGGGATCATAAGATTATTCATGCTAGAAACATCCGTGTGCAGCCACAAGCCATTATGGGCTCTGGCATAGTTGAGTATGTTGCACGACCTCTTTCAGTGGTGGGCTAGCAGATGTAGGAGAAAGTAGGTGTAACTGTCCACCCAGAGTAAAGAGTTAGTGTTTCTGAAAGATTATGTCTCAGTCATCCGTTTCTCAAACACCATGTAGTGCGAGAAATCCAATGGAGGATATCGAGCCTTGTGGGGAGAAGTGCGCAAACCTCTGCTGAGTGTACAAACTAATCATGGTTTGCCGTGTCCCTGGTTATGGACATCTTGAGTATCTGGTTCTTGGATTATCATATGGATCTCATCACTCTAAATTAATTTGTTGGGTTGATAATTAATTTTAATTGGGATTGAGTTGGAGGAACCTTCTCAATGACGTTTCAACTACCATGATAGTTAAATAAAAATATATTCCTTTGTTGTAGGAAAAAATTGGCTTTTCGCAAAACATATTAACCATACAGCCTCCACCAGCCATATATGCATGTAGTGGTAGCATTTATCTGTTCATTACTCTACTGTGTTACATTGCCAGCATATTTCATGTGCTGACTCGTTTCTCGGGCTACAACGTATCATGTTGCAGACTTTTCAGACGAGGATCAAGGTTCGCTAGGCTGTTGTCGTGCACTCAGCTATGCCGTTGGAGTTGATGGACTCACTTTATCTTCCAAGCCTTCCGCTATTATCATATTAGATGGCCTTAAGCCATATTTATTTTATTAAGAGACATTCGATGTAATAAGTGTGTGATTGCTACTCTGTTATAAATCCTTCGAGTACTGTGTGTGTCAGCATTACCGATCCAGGGATAACACTGAAGCACAGAGACTTGACCATTTGAGGTCGAGTTGCTACATATAGCGCCTATTCTTCATCAGACCAAGGATATCCATGTTCCTAGTGATGGAAGAGGTGAAATCGATACAACCAAAATTGAGCATCCAATCATTGAATCATGTCCTGCACCTCCAGTGTAGGTCCACCCTGCCAATAAATTCACATGCAAACCACTAATATTAGTATCTAATGACAAAACAAAAAGAGTAACCAGATGGTAGCAAACCATTATGACGCCTAGATAATTAAGTTACAGTAATCCTCTGTTAGTGATGACATGTCCCCACTGTTACTCTTGCTAAATCTCACTTGATTCAAACACATGCAAATTCAAATTCCGAAAACAACTCAAATTCTTATCTCTTCAAACTGTCAAGTAAAAATGTTTGATGGGTTGAAAATATTCACTAACTATTTGTCATGAATGATTCAACATCATTTGAGATATTTAATTTCCCTTGGAAATTAAAACAGTTCCAAGTCAGCCTTTCTCTATATACTTTTCCATTTGTGAAAAGTCCAAATCAATTCAAACTCCTCCCAAACTTTTTGTGGTAGTGCCAAATATTGTAATGTATTTATGTGGCCAAGTTTGATATTTTACAAAAGTCTTTGATGGCTAAATAAAATGCAAAACTGCTGCTGGAAAAGAAAACAAAAATGTTGGATTTCGTGTTCTGGCAAAGCCCTCGAGGTTCGAACACAGGGGTGCGCACAAAGATCTCTCCCTTCCCTTGCTCACCCACTCCCCACGATCCCAAGGCTCATCACCTCAATATCGACGAACAAAGGACACAAGGTTTATACTGGTTCGGGCCACCGATGTGGTGTAATACCCTACTCCAGTGTGGTGTGGTGGATTGCCTCTTGGGCTGAGGATGAACAAGTACAAGGGAAAAACAGACTCCTGAGGAGAGGTGTCCTTGGGCTCGATGACCTTGTGTGGTTGAGGATGGAATGGATCCGATCCAAGATGAGTTGATCCCCAACTACGGTGGTGGCTAGTCGTATTTATAGAGGCCCTGGTCCTCTTCCCAAATGTAGGCATGAAGGGATCCAACAACGGCCAAATTTGAAGGGAGACAACTAGTACAAGTTATCCTGACAAAAGGTGGTCTTCGCCTACTAAAGGCTCTGGTGGTGACGCCATTCTGGGCTCCATGGTGACCTCCATCCTGTCGTCCTGCTGGTCTTGGTCTTGTAGCACCGATATGGAAACCTTTGCCTGATGCCTCGGGACTCCTCGCATGCGCTTGTCCCTTTCGCACCAACGAGGAAACGAGGACACTGCATGCGCTGGCGCCCGCCTGGTACCCGCCTGGCGTTGGTCGTCATGGCTTGTGTCATAGGAACCTCGCGAGGTGTCCCTCGCCTTGATCTCTCTACCCCTCGTGAGCCAGCCTAGTGAGGCCGCCCACGAGGAGGTCTTGTGTCATCCGCCTTGCAAGGCTTGGCCCCACGCGAGGGTCTTGAGTGTTTGCTAGTGAAGATGGGTCATACGGGGCTAGTGGTGGTGCCACGCCGTGGGCCGTAGGCCGGCAAGTCTGGGGACCCCCGTTCCCAGAACACCGATACACTACTAGAATCAGCTTCTTTGTCGTCCACCATAGCGGACGGCAATGGCACAGATCCTGGACGGCAAACTCCTTTGTCGTCAGCCAGCGGACGTCAAACTGTCCGTCTGAACACGTGCCAGGAAAGGCCTTCTTTGCCGTCCGCTTCTTAGAAACGGACGGCAAAGGATTGTGTCGTCCGCCATCTGAGGCTAGCAGACGACAAAGAGAACAGACGGTAGTGGGGTGGGGTGAGAGCCGTTAGGGGGTTAACGGCGCTCTTTGCCGTCCGCTGACAGATGGCAAAGAGCTCAGCTAGGCCATCACTGGGAAGCTGCCACATGGCCAGCTATGCCGTCTGCCAGCGGACGGCAAAGTAACCAAATAGGCAGCCAATGTTCCCAGTTTATACAAGTGGCTGCCACGTGTCCTTTTTGCCATCCGCTAGCAGACGGTAAAGCTCTTTGTCGTCCGCTAGAAGACGGCAAAGAGGCAATATATCCCCTATTTTTATTTATATCCATTTAATTTCACAGGAATTAACACAGAGATATACATTTTTTTTCACAGGCACAGCAAACATATGATGTATCCAACACATAGCTCCATCCATGACAACATACATACATAGGAAACACAGTTCCATCCATACATATTATAGTAATATCACAATGTTCATCCAACACATTGTTCCATGCATCCATATAACAAGTTCCACATTTTTCATCGATACAAACGAAAAGAAGAACAGGGAAACAAGCAATCCATCCATGCAAGCTTCTATATAGTGAATTAAATCTGCAAAATGGGAAACAAGAAAGTTAGAAGAAGAAGACTAGAAACAAAAGAAGAAGAAGAAAATGAATAAGAAGAAGAGGAAGAAGGAGAAGTTAGCATACTTAGGTAAAATGGAGCTAACCTAGCTAATTATGCCATTTTTGACTGAACTAACCTAGGTAACTAAGCATATTAGAGCTAACTTCATTTTGGAGAATAAGAAGAAGAAAACTAGAAGAAGAAGAAGAAGAAACTCTTCTTCTTCTTCTAATCTTCTTCTTCCTCTTCTTCTTCTTCCTATTCCTTGTTTTCTTCCTCTTCCTTGATTTTCTTCATCTTATTATGTCATTTGTGGACTAAATTTGCTAAATTATGTCATAAATGGACTAAATAGGATAAATAAGAAGAAAAATGCCATTTTTGAGCTTACCTAGCTAATTATGCCATTTTTGACCTAACTAAGCTTATTGTGTCATTTTAGAGGACAACAAGCTAAGTATATGACATTTATGAGGTCAGCAAGGTTATTATGCCATTTATGAATAAAAACAAGTAAGAGGAGGAAAATAAGAAGAATAAGAAGAAGAACTTCTTCTTCTTTTCTTCCTATTCCTTCTTTTCTTCCTCTTCCTTGATTTTCTTCAACTTATTATGTCATTTGTGGACTAAATAAGCTAAATATTGGAGCTAACATCGGTAAACTTGGTCATTTTGGAGCTAACCTAGGTAAACTTGGTCATTTTGGAGCTAACCTAGCTAAAATGGATTATATTGGAGCTAACCTAGGTAAAGTTGGTAATTTTGGAGATAACCTAGGTAAAATGGATCATATTGGAGCTAACCTAGATGAAATGGGTCATTTTGGAGCTAACTTAACTAATTATGCCATTTTTGAGTTAACTAAGCATAATTATGCCATTTTTTACACAAGTAAGCCAAGTGTATGTCATTATTGCGCAAACCTAGGAAAGTAATCATATTAGAGATAACTTAGCATATTAGAGCTAACTTATGTCATTTCGGAGGAAACAAAGCTAAGTATATATAGATCATTTTGGAGATCTGACATACTTGACATAGTTCACTCCCCTTCCTCTTCTCCTTCTCCTTCCTCATCCTGATGGCCCAAGAGCGGTGAGGCTCTGGAGGCAGTGGGATGTAGTCTTCTACCACAATTGGCATGGTCATGTCGCCCGGCAGTGGGATCGCCGGTGCCACCACCATCGCGAGGTCATTGTCAGGCACCACCACCATCGCAAGGCCATCTTCAGGTAGCACAATCGCTAGGTCATCCTCAGCCACCACCATCTCTTGCCCATCGTCAGCTACCACCATCGCTAGGTCATCCTCAGCCACCACCATCTGTTTCCCATCGTCAGCCTGCACCTCCTCATCCGCACTATGCTCCTCTTCTTCCCCACTCCATACCGGATCATCCTTGCTGCTGCTTTTGTTGCAGCCAGAGTTGTTGCTACTTTGGGTGTAGCCAGAGTCGCTGTTGCTGCTCCCATTGCCTGTCGAAATGTAATGATGACTGTTAACAATTGATGTGAGACAAAGCCAAATGTAGAGGAAGAAGAGGCAGAACATACTGGCATCATCGTCGTCCTCGTAGAGCATGCGACACATAGTCGTGTTGAACACCTGCACGATGAGCATGGCGTCGCCGTCGTACCTGAAGAGAAGGAAGTACCCGTGTTGCAGGTCATAGGCACGGTAGAACTGCTCCCAGCCACGACACAGGTACATGTGGTCGTACCTGATCACCAACTCCATGTCCCAATGCCTGCGAAGCCCGCTGCCGGCCTATCGTAGCTTCACATTCTTTGGCCGAGGGCCGTCCAGCATCTTCATAAAAGTGTCAGGCAGCCTCTGCAGCGTGGGTCAAGGAGTGATGTAGCAAACAACAGAGTTATCATAAAGAGATGGGTGAAGGGGAGATCTCTCCTTAGATATACCTGCCTCCTGGAGGAATCCTCAAGTATGATAGTGAAGAACTCGAAAGCATCCAACTCGTACTCTAGTGTGGTAGAGTGCAGCCTGCGGTGGCAGCCTCCCCCATCTCTGATAAGCAGCAGAAGAGACCAATTAGTAATGCTCATGTTTCAAATTGATCATAGAAAAATTGATCATAGGTACATTAGCAATAATATTGTGGTCCTCACCTATAAATCATTAGAGGATAAATGCAGTAATATTGACCAAGAATTATTAAGTTCCAAATTGTGCATATTTACTTGAATGTTCCACAAAATGGCAACCTTTGCATGTGCATAATTCTAAATTGTACTGAATGTAAGCTCTTGCCCCTAACTGAACTAAACCGAATTACAAAATCTTGCCAGAACTGAACTTAAAGACAACTAAATGGAAACTAGTGCCTACAACTGGACTGGCCTTGAGAGAAGATGGCAAAATAGATCAATTTGTGAGCATGTCATTGCAAGAAGGTGCTGGTAGGGAAGCAGATCAACTAAACTAAACTGAACTACAGCCCAGAACTGAACACTTGAGCAGAAATCAACAATGCAAAGTGGCAAATTATTCCGGTTGCTTGCTTCTTCAGACTCTCACTAAAATTAGGAATGGGATTTCACTAAAACAAAAAGTGTATCACCATAACCCAGTAAAATTATCATTCGGGACTGGTCTCTGTAGTTTCAACAAGGAAGCAAGATCATTCTTTAAAATTATCATATAGTTGTAAACTTACTATGCGAGCAATATTACCATGCTACAATGATCACAGTACGCAAAACACAAGTGATTCCCACTCAATATTCTGTAATAATCCCAGTTCAAATAATATACAACCTGAATTTAATAGCTAGTCACTTTGTCCTTATTCACTTAATAGAATCAGAATTCAAACTTTGTTGTTTCTGCCTAACTGATACTAAATACACTTTGTTGTTTCTGCCTAACTGATACTAAAAACACTAGTACAACTCCATTCCTAAGCAAATTCTGCACCACATATGAACCACCGAAAAATCTAAAACACCACCAAATTCGCACGAAGAACAGGAACAAATCATGCTGGAAAGAAATGGAGGAAGGGGGAATTTTTCGCCGTACCTCGCTTTGACATCTTGGAAGAGGGGGCGGTACCCGGCGGCGGCAGAGGGGGAAGGACGGTGCTGGTGTGGAGGAGGGGGCGCCGCTGCTCGGGCACGGGGGCGTGGCGGGGTGACGCGGCGAGGGGGGTGGCGCGGGGCGGAGGAGGGGCTCGCCGGGGCGGCGAGGGCGACGCTGCGATGGGGGTGGCGTGGGGCAACGGCGACACGAGGGCGGGGTGACGCAGGGCGGCGCGGCACGGGGGCGGGATGGAGAGAGAGAGGGGACAGAGAGATTGGTCGGGCGTCGTTGGCATTTTGTTAGGGCATGGTTCTTTGTCATCTGCCAGCAGACGGCAGAGAACCTAGCTAACGGACGTTAGTTTGGCCACTTTCTTTGTCCTCTGTTAGCGGACGGCAAAGAAACTTTGTCGTCCGCTCCCGGACTACAACCAATGTGGCCGTTAGGTGGTCTTCGCTAGTGGGCCACCCACACTCTTCGCCGTCTGCTAGCGGACGACAAAGAGCTGGCCGACGACAAACATGACCTTTGCCGTCAGCTTTCTTAAAACTGATGGCAAAGATATTCTTTACCTTCAGGCAGCTGACGGCAAAGAGCTGGCTGACGGCAACTTGTAACACCCACAATGTGGCTATATCTCCCACGTGTCGAGGCACGACTTAGAGGCATAGCTGCATGGTAGTTTTGTCGCAAGAGGGGTAATCTTTACACAATCCCATGTACTGAATAAGAAAGGGATAAAGAGTTGGCTTACACATTACAAAAAAAAGACACATCCATGACATTTTTTCTGTCATACAAATGACACTTCTATGACGATAATTGTGACAAAACCCGGTATCATGATAGATCTGGTGGGCTCCTACTTCTATGACAAAAAATCATGAAAGAAAATGGGCTTTTCCTCCTGGGCGGGCCGGAGACGCAGCTGCATGACATTCTTTGGGCCATCCATGACGGAAAAAACCATGGTAGAAGCGAGGGGGAGGAAACTTTCGGAGAGTTCCCGGTTACGGTGGGAGGTCGGGGGCCGAGCGATGTGTGTTTCTCTCGTACACGTACGAGCGTATGTGCGAGGTGTTGGCTCTAACTGAACCCGAGCGAGGCGTTGGGCTCTAACTGAACCCGAGAGATTGCACTGCAGGCTACGTGTTACTGCACCCGAGCGATCGATAGATGGCTGTTAACTGAACCCGATCGAGCGATTCCTTCGCTACTGCTGCTAACTGAAGCCGATCGATTGGATGAACAGTGAGCGTTGCGGGGGGGGGGGGTTGGATGAACAGTGAGAGGTGGCGTTGCCTCTGGATGAACAGGACCCCATGGTGTGATGGAGGGCTGGATGAACAGTAGACGCTGGAGGGGTGCCCGTGTAGGGGTGGTTGAACAGGACCTCGTGGTGTGGAGGGCTGGATGAACAGGAGCCCATGGAGGCTGGAGGAGGTCGACAATAGCCCATGGAGGCTGGAGGAGGTCGACGGTGGAGATGAACAGTATCCCGTGGAGCCCCGTTTTATGGTATGCCACACCCCTCCCGATGAACAGGACCCCCGTTTCGACCGTAGCGCTCCAACACAAGTTCGTTTCGTCCGTTTTGCGGTATGCCACACCCCTCCCGATCAACAGAACCACCGTTTCGACCGTAGGAGGTCCGTTTCCTCCGTTTTGTGGTACGCTAGACCCCTCCCGATCAACAGGACCCCGTTCCGAACATAGGAGGCCTGTTTCCTTCGCTGTGCGGTACGCCAGGCCTCGTTTCCATCGCCTGTTCCGTCCAAGCCCTCCCGATGAACACGACCACGCATTCCATTCCTTCCCAGCCGGTTGGCTCCCACGCGTTCCGTTGCCTCCCGATGAACACGACGCATTCCGTTGCCTCCCCATGAACACGACGCATTTCGTTGCCTCCCCATGAACACGACGACGACGCTGTTTCTCTGTTCCAACCCAGCCATCTACACGAGCCCTGGCCGTACGTATGCGCGAGTAGGCGTTCGAGGACCCGCCCGTATGTACACATACGTGGCCGTATTTTCTTTCTTGCACCCTGGCCGCTATACATACGTGTACATGCTACGTGCGCGCCTCTACTACGACACGTACGCGCAGCGCACTTCTACATCCACCAGTATATATGTACGTACACGTTCGCGACCAGAATGACAACGCTACGTACGCTTCGACCAGGTGGGTCCCGATTGTCAGGCACTTCCTTGCCTGCGAAGATGTAGCTGGTGGGTCCCAACAGTCAGGGGGGCGAATCGTTTTTTTCCGGGACGCACTTCCTTGCCTGCGAAGATGTAGCTGGTGGGTCCCAGCAGTCAGGGGCAAACTTTTCTTAGCGGAATACGGTGGCCCGTACGGTGGGTCCCCGCTGTTAGGTGGAGGATTAATTATTTTGCATGTAATAAGGAGGCACTTCCTTGCTGCGGCCGTGGACCCAGCTGTCAGCCTCTCCACGTACAGTCCATGTCCGATGGAAGTCGTTCCTTGACCACGCCGCGCCGAGAGCACCAGGGCAGTGGACGATGGCGGGGCCTAGGAAGGGGACGACGCGGAGCCGGGGAAGACGCGGCAGTGGGTGCCCACGCGTAGAGGAGTACGAGGGTTCACTGGTTCGCTGCGGTGTGATGCTGCCGTCGCCACGGAATAACAGGGGTTGTGGGTGAGTAGAGGGATGGCCTGGCTAGCGGTGGGAGTAGTAGGGGACGGTGAGGCCTCTGCCGCATCGCAGCTGGCCACGGGAGGCAGGAGCACGAGGCACGACCGGCGCTGGTTTGGGCGGCTGGAGCAAGAAGACCAGAGGTTGAAGAAGCACTACGGCCGTTGGATGGACATCGTATGGTCACTGAACTAGAATCATGCATATTGACTAAGTTGACAAAGCCCTCCATCCCCAGCAACTTAGTAGGCCCACAAGTCAGCCTGCCACTATACTGGGTCCCAGCTATCAGGGGGAGTATTCATTTTTTGTGCGTATTAAGGAGGCACTTGCTTGCGTGCGAAGATATAGCTGGTGGGTCCGAGCTGTTAGCAGCGGCAACGTTTTTTTCACGAAATACAGAGGCCCTTTCGGTGGGTCCCTGATGTCAGGTGAAGGAATCATTATTTTGCACATAATAAGGAGGCATTTCCTTGCGTGCGGCCATGGACCTAGCTGTCGGCCTCTCCACATACAGTCCACTTCAGATGCATGTCGGTCGTTGAACACGTTGACCAGGCCGCGCCGAGAGCACCAGGGCGGTGGACGACGGCGAGGCATAGGAAGGGAACGACACGGAGGCAGGGAAGAGTCGGCAATTGTTTCCCACGCAGAGGGGAGTACGACTGTACGAGGGTTTACTGGTTCGTCTGCCGTCGCCGAAGAATAACAGCAGGTGTGGGTGAGTAGAGGGATGGCTAGGCCGGCGATGGGAGTACGGTGGACGGTGAGGCCTGCGCGGCAGCAGAGCCGGCCGTGGGGAGGAGGGAGCAGGCAGTCCCGCCGATGCTTGTTTGAGCGGCCGGAGCAGGAAGAGCAGATATTGAAGAAGCACGACGGCCGTTGGATGGCCATCCAACAGTCACTGCTTGTGCGTCAACCTTTTTTTACGAAAGCCTCGAATCTGTGGAAAATAGCATACAACCCATCTGCCATTATTTCTAATAATTTACGGCCCATTTGCTAATTATTAAGGTGTTTTTTGGAGCCCATATTCTTTTTGTTAGCATTACAGCCCATATTGTGGCCATGGTTAAAAAATTATACGAAGTTTTGCATATTTCGTTGCGGTCCAAACTGTTTTTAATTCCGAAATTTCAACTCACATTCAAACTTATTTTCACAATAAATGTATATCAATATAAAATCCAACAAATTCTCCACGCATAAAAATTAATGTAATTTAAAATCTCGAAATGAAAAAAAGATATTTGAAACTAATTGCCGGTTTGATGTGTTTTAAAAATGTACATCCCATTTCTCATTACTGATAGGCCATTTTCTCGGCCAGCTGAATGAAGCTCTCCTCGTCTTGAAAGATTTGCAGCCCAACAGGCCTGACAAAGCGACTTACTTGGCAAATCACAAAAAAACTGGGCTCTAGCCGTGGACCCAGCTGTCAGATTTGTTTTTTTAGTCCATTTGGTGGGCTGGGTGAAACAATGATGTAGCATCTATGCAGCCCGCTTAAATTCAATTTGCATTTTTCTCGAAATCCGCGGACTTGCTGGGCTGGGTGAAAATATCATCTTCGGCTAGAAGGAGAAATGTTATAAAAAGATAAACACATGATTGCACGTCAGTAAAATCTTTGCAAGCTTATGTACGCAATCACTAGGAGTTAACTTGGCAAGTTATATATATATAAACAATTATTATTATTATTTTGTAAGAACTTTCAACTTACGAAATAAAATATCATTTTAATTTGATGAGTTAATAGTACGTGGGGTATTATTATTTTTTAGGCTAGACGTGGGACAGTTGAGTTGGTTCTAGGGGAAAGTACTAGGAGAAAACTCAGTTTACATCGAAAAAGAAAGTGGGAGAAAATTCAGAGACCTGCTGGGTCCACCTCAGGAGGGGAATATGTTGGGAGGAAGGAGATTCAAAGCACGGCAGCCGAGTGAAATTGTTTTTTTACGGAAAAGTGAATTAATTTACATACATAAGCAAATGGCCACTAAAAAAGCAATCAGGTTAATGGGTTCTTAAAAGAAATATTTCAAACAAGACAGATAATTACGACACATAGGCTAATGCATGAAACACTCAGATGATAAAGGTGCTTATAAGTAGATAAAGTACAACATCTAGACCTTCCTGGCACGCTTGATCATGACGCTGCGGCTGTCCGTGTACTCGTCGGTTACGGGAAGCAGACACACCCTCATGTCCAAGATCTGTCTGTACATGTCGTAGCATGCGTATGTGTCCTTGGCCGTGTAGGTTATGTAGGCTAGATTCAGAGGTACCTCCCACGTGTTCAGGTCATCTTCTTTCATGCTGGCGTATCAGGGGTCGATGATGGTCTCAGCAAGGTCAACCACAGAGTCCTTCTCCTGCCCGTTGTTGATGATCTTGTATTGCTTCTTGATGTCGACAAGCTTGTTGCACCAGATGGCAGAATCATCGCGTTCTTTCTTCTCTCCACCGTAGCGAAGGTGCAGTCGGCGCTGCCGATGAAACGGGCGAATGCTCCAGAACCTGGTGCAACCATAGGACTGAGGCAAGGAAGAGCTTCACTGAGTCTGTATCATTGGTGTACATCACATTCAACTTGGTGCAGCCATAGGAGTGAACAATGAACTCAAAGGGGAACTCCTTGCTAAAGTCCATATCCAGCAGCTCATCCCTCGAATCACCATTGGAGTCTCTTTGAGTGAACGAGTGTGTAGGCGGCGGCAGCAGTTCATTTTTCAGCTCTTGGGGAATTGGATTGAACAGTAAGCTGAGTGTGTACAGGCGACAACAGTTACTACCCCTCCCTCATCCACTGCACGCCCGACAAAAGATGCACCCTCGGCCACACGTTGGTAAATGAGCGGGTCTGTATTGGTACTGTAATAACAGGAGTTAGTGGTCACTTTACTTAAATTTAATTACCTTTAATAGAAATTTATACTTAAAACAAGCAATGCATTCGCTCGTTCTATCAGTGACATAGGATCAACATGCACAACAATTAGAATTATTATTTCAGGACGCACACGATCAGCACATTTGTCGCACTTTCACAAAGACAATACCACCAAATTTGAACTGTTTGTTATGGTTGTTATCCTCTGCATCATCATGCCGTGTTTCCCAACTTGCAATATTCAGAACCAACAAATAAGATCCAAATAATAAGTACAACAAAGATGCCTACACATCTCATTGATTCCCAGCTTGCAAGATTCAGAACCAACAAATAAGATCCAAATAATAAGTACAACAAAGATGCCTACACATCTCATTGATTCCCAGCTTGCAAGATTCAGAACCAACAAATAAGATCCAAATAATAAGTACAACAAAGATGCCTACACATCTCATTGATTCCCAGCTTGCAAGATTCAGAACCAACAAATAAGATCCAAATAATAAGTACAACAAAGATGCCTACACATCTCATTGATTCCCAGCTTGCAAGATTCAGAACCAACAAATAAGATCCAAATAATAAGTACAACAAAGATGCCTACACATCTCATTGATTCCCAGCTTGCAAGATTCAGAACCAACAAATAAGATTCAAATAATAAGTACAACAAAGATGCCTACACATCTCACTGACCCCCAGCTTGCATGATTCAGAACCAACCCATTAGATCCTTTTGATAAAGTGAATATCGGGATTAAATCCATCTTGGCTAGCCATGTCATACAATCGAAGAACATGGCGAATGCTCTTGACCATCACAACATCTGTAGTTGAGTATTCCTGTTTGCACAACATGTTTGCACAACACAAACAAGGAGACAGGAGAGCATGATTTTGCTTTAATAGCGCCCTCCTTGAACTCAACCTCCAGCTCTACTTGGATGAGGTCTGCCTAGAGTTCCATGATTCAATTCATGCGCCTTTTTCTGCAGTTCACCTAAAATGAAGCAAAGATTGCATCATTCAGCAAGCAGGAAGTACTTGCTCTTGTGAGCTAGCAGGTTCTTCTTTAGTAGTTGCACTGAAATTGAAGAACATTAAGGTTGGCTGTCTGGCTCATGTAAGGTGCAACTATAATTTTCTTATCCTTTTGAGCTGTTCCACTAAAATAAAGTGCCATTGTGGTGACAGTGACGGCTCCATCTTGCAAAGGCTAATAAAATGTTGCATGAGATTACTAGCAGAACTTGACGGAGATTTTGGAAACTCCAATCACCATTTTGTGCAGTTCCACCAAAATTGAGAGATGTTGCCCACGTAACATTTTAGTTGAACTGCACAAGACATTCATTCCAGAAAAAGTGTTTTGTGCAGTTCACCAAAAGGTCACAATAGCAACAAGGTGAAATGGATATCCATATCTGCACAAAAAGATAGAAAGTAAACAGGTGCTGGTCAATAAGAATATACGAAACATATACAAAATGAAAAGAAGCATCTTAATTATGTTCATGGCAATCACGCAAGGACAGTAGAAATTTTAAAACATCAGCAATCCTTCATGTTACCAGAAGCATTACGATCAACAATGAGATTCCTCAAATATGGGATCACTTTAATGGTGGCATTGCTTGTTTACCACACACAGTAAATCAACAGTAGCTAAAGAGTTGGTTTAAGGGCATGGGACCGTGGCGACACCAGGACACTCAGCAGCGTAAAGGAGCAACTTACTTATCATACTGGGGAAAACAGCAGGAGTGCCATTATACTATGTGAGGGCATCAAATCAAATCCTGGCGACCTTTTACTATGTCAGGGCAGCAAATCTAATCCTGGAGACCTTTTACTATGTGAGGGCAGCAAATATAATCCTGGAGACCTTTTACTATGTGAGGGAAGCAAATCTAATCCCGAGACCTTTTACTATGTGAGGGCAGCAAATCTAATCCTGGAGACCTTTTACTATGTGATGGCAGCAAATCTAATCCTGGACATACTCTGTTGACTTGTCCACCAGCTGCCACTTTCTATCCTTTTTTCAACCAATAATAGATCTGTTCCTTATCTAGTTTGTACTGCGTTTTCCCATTATTTCCCTTTTCAACCAAGAGACCGGTTGGGTATCCGGTCTCGACTACTTTCACCATATTATTTCCTCTTTGAATCAAGTCCTAGATTCATGCTACAACTTTCCCCCCTTTCTTTGCTGTTTGAACAAAGCCCTAGATTCGAATGCATGAAGTAGCTTTACCTCTAATAATACTAAAAATTTAGGTGGCTTTGGAAGAGCTGATGGGAGTAGAAAAAGATGCACATGCAGACACCTGGGGAGCTGGGGCAGTAGAGCAAGGCTGATTTTGAAGAAATTATACCTGAGGGTTGCCGGGATGTCGGCGGTGGCAGTTCAGATCTGCGGACAATACAACAGGGAGGAAGAAGGGTCGGAGGACCTCTCGAGCCGGCCATGTGTCTGAGAGAACGGCACGGGCAGAGGATCGGGCACCTCCGGCAGCTATGGGTTTCCTCCCTCGGCGGCGATGACCACGTGAACGATGCACCTTTTAGTCCTCTACACACACAGGCCAAAGGGATCCGGCCGGATCTGTGACCAGCGGTGAGCAGAGAGAAAATGTCGCTCCCGCTGTCTTGTTTATATCTGGAGAGGATGAGAGAATGAAGAGATCAATCCTAGTAAAGCAAGCGCTCAGGCCCCTGCGTCCATATATAGTGGAGTGATTATCTTTTTTCTCTCCACAACAAGCGTTTAAATTTGTGTATGTGGCATTAAAGAAAAGAAACTCTCTATTTAATGTGACTACTGTATGACTCCTACTTACTAGTAGTAGTACTACAGTATTGTTCAGTTGTGCACCCCACCCCTCCATTCATTGAAAAACCCCACGGGTGAATAAACATACAGTAAATACTGTATTTATATAGAACGAACAAGCTCGAACTATTTTTGCGTAGTTAAAAGTTGAGGGCGGGGCTTTTCCCGGGCAGTACGCGTGGCAGTTTTCGGGTAGGGCCAGAAGACTATTTTATTTTTAAAGAAAACTTCGAGACGTCCATATAGCATGGAGCTGACCCCAACGATTTTAAGCTTACAGGCATGGTACACGCTATCCTAGACTACTATACACATGACACTGCCACACGAGCGTCCGGGCTGCGCTTGGCTCTTCACATCTTCGGGAAGTCGAACAATGATGGAATACTAATGCACTGGAGGAGTACTACAGTACGCTTCTGGCCATCTGACACCGATTGAACTGCTGCATGTCCACCGCGTGCAGGAGGGAGAGCGTGTAGCGAAAGCTTCTCCTAGTCTTGCCAGCCACCACGCTCATGGGCGAGGGAGGGACGCTCCTGCCTTTGCGTGTATGACAGGTGGGCCCTACAGGTGTGTGGCCAACCTGTCTTACAGCCAAAGGCAGGTGCAGTTATGTTCGTGAGGGAGAGGATAATCAAACTTCTCGTTGATGTACGAGTTGATGCGACACATCAAAGCACTGCACTCGATATATGTCAATAATTTGTGTGTGTGACTCCCAGATGTAGAGGCCGGGGGTCATCATCCTCCTTTTCGAGAAAAAACATACGCGTGTGTAAGAGGACAAGTGCATGCGTGCACCTCTTCTCTTCCTGTATAACGTACTACTAAACTCAGAGTACAAGTTTTTGTGGGTGGCACGATGGTGCGTGCGAGAAGTGCCGAGAGATAGGTTTAATGCATTAATTGCAATGCATGCATGCATAAAGTACATGCATTGGTCAATTTTCTCTTAATACTTGCATGCAATGATTTAATGCACCTTGGAATCTGAACATGTGTTGGGGAACAACCAAATTGAGCCTTATAAAATGGAAAAACTAAAATTTTGAGATAAGCCCTATAAAACCGGAAATGAGGGAGTAGAAAAAGAAGTACTCCATCCGGGAATAGTGCCGCACTTCGAAACTAGAACCGTCAATAAATTTTGAGCTTGCGTCTCATCACATTCCAAATTACTCCATGCTATATTGAATTGCAAACCTGTTCACACCGATCACAACCTAAACGGTTTCCCACTTAGGAGCGTATTAGTACTCGGTTATAAATACTAGTATGCCAAGATGACTGCACATTCCTCCTCAACTCCTCATCCACAAAACACAAACAAGTCATTCTGCATCCTTCCCTTGCGTCTGCCATGGCTAGCGTGAGTTTTGGGTCGAGAGATTGCCACCAGGGAGAGGCAAGCATGGAAGCGGAAGCACAAGAGATGTCCCGCCTCGCTGCGAGAGCAACCGACATGTCCCGCCGCATGGAAGTAGCAGCACAGAGGTCCCGCTGCACCGCTGAAGCAGCACGGAGGTCCCGCCGCGCCGTCGATGCAGCAGACTGGTCCGGTCGCGCCGCGAAAGTAGCAGAGATGTCCCGTCGCGCCACGAATGCAGCAGATATGTCCCACCGCGCCACGAATGCAGCAGATGTACTATGATTTGAATTCAACATAAAATGGATACAAATATTTGAATTGGAGAGCGTATGGTACATGTAGTTCATAGTGAAATATGATTACTGCTATATGTATGTTTTTGTTATCAAGATAATATTTAAATTATTGTATAACTTGACAACAATCGTATTCAAATAAGGAAAACTGATTCAAATTTAGTCCATATGGTAGACGACAACATATATGTTCACATGGTGGAGTAAAATGTTCATATATGATGGAAGATCAAAATGCACGACTACATCAATTATAAACCGCAAGTTCACCTAATGATATATTCGAATTCAACATAACGTGGATTCAAAAATTGAAATTCGAGATCATGGCATTTGTAATCATATAAAAAGGGACATTACTCTTTCTTTGGTGGGAACTGATTTGTTTTTTGTTGTTGTTGAGGGAAGTGCGAATCGATTTGGTACTGTGCAGGGTAATCTTGTTCTCCGATTTTTTTTACATTTTTCTTGTAGTTTTTTCAATGGCATCTATAGCAATATAGTAAAAGGGGACATGACTCAATTGTGTCTTGTATGAATTGTTTTTCTACACATTAAGTTTGTTCTACCGAACAAGGAATCTGCACCTTGTTATCCCGAAATTTTCAAGCTCGAGTATCTTTTGTCTCACCTGCTTTGAAACTCCCGCTTCTTCAACCCGCATCGCGCCTTGTTATCCCAAAATTTGGACGCACGCGAGAACTCCCTCCTCATCCAAAATCGCTCCGGCAGCCCAGACACGCGAAATCCCCCTTCTACCCCTCAGCCGGAAATGAAGCTCCACGTCGCGGTGTCAAAACCGGTGGGGGTACGCTGGTAACTTACCCTACATTTCGGACAAGCGCGTCCCAAAGCTTGGCTCCCCCTCCCCTGCGCCCCCCCATTCGTACACCGAGGCAGGCAAAACCCGCGAAACCCCATGCTCCTCCGTCGTCCTCCTGACCGCCGCCCAGCCGGAGACTCTTCCCCAACTACGTCGTCCATCGCAACAGCTCGTCGTCCATCATCCACCGCACCGGATGAGGACCCGTTGTCGATCTCGTCGTCCTGCCGGATCAGCCGCCCCGTCCTCCACCTCCAAGAAGCTACCCCGACGTTCACCTCGTCTATCGCGCCACCTTAATCCCCATAGCACCGTCTTGACCTGCCCCACCGAAACCGCAGCACGCTCCCCAATTCCTCTGATGAAGCCGAGGCCAACTCGGCACCACCAAGGAGGTTCTGCACTCATCACTGCATTTTATCTTTTATTCAATCTCACGGGGCTGCCGGTGCTCGATACCGAGCAGACATGGCGTGTCTCCATCGACTGCGCCGTCGCCGGCCACATCATCCATGGCGTCTCTCCTCCATGTCGTTGCTTCCTCGGTGGCGACTTCCAGAATGGCACTAGCTGCACCTGCTCTGGCTCTCGCTCACGCTGCGGCTTTGTTCTTGCTGTCGGTCACACTGCTGCACTGCTCCTGCTTTCGTTCATGCTGCTGCTCTGCTCTTGCTCTCGCTTGCACTGCTGCTGCTGCTGCACAATCTTCGGCAGCTATAGGAGTTGCTGCTTTAGCACTCGCTCGCGGTGCTACTGCATGACTTGCTCTCTGCTAGTGCGTTCCCTTCTCGAGCGTCTGCTGATTTAGATCACTGCTTCTCTGCTACTAGTGCTCGAACGCCCTAAACATCTATTGCAATGCTCTGTTACTAGTTCAATCAGTTTCGACAGTAAAATTAAGTTTCGACTGTGAAGTTCATTTTCTTCAGTTAAGTTCAGAGTGAACAGTACTTACAACATCTATCGGAGCGGCCGTGGCGCGGCTGATGCGTTTTACATCTAGCACTTTTTGGTGATGTATTTTACATCATCTATTGCAGATGATATTAGGGTCCCACTTTAGATTAACATTGTTTGTCTTGTCATGCTTCAACCTCGTCGCCGTACACCTTAGCGGAGCTGCTCCAACGATGGAACCGTCCATCACAGCGGGGCAGTACCCTCGGCGCCGTTTCCAGAGGCCTCGGATCTTCTTCCCCGCCTCCGACAGTCACACCAGCATCATCACCATACTCCACGTCCAACCCAATGATGCTGAGGTCCACAAGGCTATGCCAAAGAGGTTGTACACTCATCGCATCACTTTGTTTCTCCATTCCTTTGTTCTTCCAATTCATGTGAGCCAAACACCCAGGTTGACTGAAATCCTATGTTTCCAAATGCTCTGTTTTGCACGTGCATTCCTATCCTATTCATGTGTTTTTCCTATCCATGCATTTATAGAATCCTCCAATTCTAAGGAGCCCTTACAGATTTACTTCATTTTCAGATAGGCGTCAAAGAAAACTCTGTGTGTTATGTCCTGCTCCTGCCGTGCCGTGTCGTCATCCGCCCCACTTGAGGTGCACCATCGACAGAAGCGTTCACTGCAGCAGAGATCCCCCCTGCAGACTTCCTTTCGCCGCCTCAGATCATCTTCCCCGTTGCCGGCAGCCACGCCAACTGCATTACCATCATCGACTGAGCAGATGAACCTGAGGACTACACAGTCCGGAAGAGAGGTCGCGGTCTTTCGTGTTTGCTTACGTTATACATCGGTTATTATTACCTGCTACTTTATCGTTCAATCTTGAGTTTTGAATTGCCCATGGGTCTCATATCGAGCCAGAACGAATAGTGTCTACTTATCTGGTTCATCTGGGGTCTTCTATGTGGTTCATGTTGGGTGGGCAACAAACAATAGATGGATCCATTGTCTATCTTTTTAAACTGAAGCTATAATCTACCTGCTATCATTAGTTTTGGATCCATCCACTAGTTTTGCTACCATCAGTCTTGATTTTTGCATGCACCCCTTAGGCCTTACAAAATCTAATTTTTTTATTATGCATGTCAGATATTGTACACAATCGTACTGAACATGTAGAGAAAAAGAGAAGACCGTTGCGTGCGAATATAATTTCATGCATACGCCGCTCCATGGTCGGCGAAGTTCCCCCCTCCTGCATTTCCAGATTGTATACTAGAGGAAGATAACTGTTCAGATGGAGATTCAGAAGGAGCCGACCATGCCTGTTTACCACCTGAGGTGTTTGCTCTAACCTGGCATGCTGATGTTGGTCATATCATGCATATGGCGCCTTGCATTGCTTACATTATACATCTTATATGTCATCAGCTTAGTTTAGATTTGCTTTGTGTGAATGCCACCTGTTTGGTTTCCATATCATACTCCCACCATTCCTAAATATTTGTCTTTTTAGAGATTTCAACAAGTGACTACATACGGAACAAAATGAGTGAATCTACACTCTAAAATGTGTCTATATACATCCGTATATGGTAGTCCATTTGAAATCTCTAAAAAGTCAAATATTTAGCAACGGAGGGAGTATATGGGAATTATGCAATGCCATCTTCTTTAGCCAGGCATCATATACGTGAATCATGCAATGCCATCCTGTTTAGCCAGTCATCGTATATGTGAATTGTATCATGCCATATTTTTTCCATAATGTATTCGATTTGTCAATAATTTTTATACATTCATCTACTCTTCCTGTGCATCAGCCATTTGAGTCGGTCATGGGAAAATCTGTAGTGAAAACAAGGTCTTCTGAGCAGTCAGTGCTACCTGTTGATGCAGATTTCTTGCTGGTTACAGATAGCTCCTTAGAGGAGGATTCAGAGAGAGATGACCAGTCGTATCCCCCCCCCCCCGAGGTGCATGCTCTAACTTGGCTGGGTTATATTACTCATATCAGGCATATGGTGTCTTGCATTGCCATGCCATCGGCTTAGATTAGACATGCTTTGTGTGAATGTCTCCTGTTTGCTTTCTATATCAGATATGTGAATTATGCAATGCCATGTTTTTCAGCCAGTTATCATATATGTGAATTATGCACCGCCATGGAGCCAGGCATCATATATGTGAATTATCTCATGCCATCTTTTTTTTCATTACGTATTCCATTTGTCGACAATCTGTGTATATTGAACTACTCTTCATGTGTATCAGCCATTTGAGCCGGTTATGGAAAAATCTGGAGTGAAAACAAGGTCTTCAGAGCAGGCAATGGTACCTGTTGAAGCATATATCTCGATGGTTACAAGGAGCTCCTCAGAGGAGGATTCAGAGACAGATGACCAATCCTATATCCCACCTGAGGTGTATGCTCTAAGTTGCAATGTTTATATTCCTCATATGATGCATATGGTGTCTTGCATTTCTTAGTTTAGACATCATATGCACAATATTGAATTGTATCTGCTTAGTTTAGAGATCATACATGCGAGTGCCAGCTGCTTAGTATATGAATCAATTATGTCAATTATATCATGCCATCCTGTATACTTAGACAACATGTATGTGAATTATTTCATCCCAACCTATTTTAGAAAGACATCATATAGTTTTGTCATGTCATCCTGTTTAGGTACTCATCATATGTTGAATTATGCCATTATATCCTCTTAAGTTATCCATCATATATCTGAAACTGTGTCATGCTATCCTCTTTAGTTAAGCATCATATATGTGAAACTATGTCATGCTGTCCTGTTTGGTTAGACAACATATATGTGAATTACCACATCTGTCTATCATACAATGTCTGTACGTGAATTACCACATCTGTCTATCATACAATGCAGATAAGGTTCAATATAGTGAGACAACCCTGTTGGTCTCCATGAAAGGTGATAAAAATGATCTTGGAGACAGTGAGAAAACCCCACAGTCCTGCGTTGATGTAGTGTTCGAGTTACTGGCCAGTACCGCTGGGACAAGCTCTTCGAACTCGCTGCCTGAATCACTTTGGCTTCTTCAGTCTCAGCTACAAGCTGAAAGGCATCAGTCAGCTATGCTGCGGCAAGAAGCCGAAGGACTGAGGAAGTCCTTGCAGAATTCAGATGCGTACTTTCTTGTGCAACAGCAAGCGCTGGAGGATTTAAGTGCCAAACAAGAGAAAGTTAATAAGCTTGCTAAGCATCTTGCCAGCATTATGGGTACCCAGGATATTGTTTCTTGAACTCTTCTGAAGTGGTTTCAGTTCTGGACTTGTTTTGCTGCGGCATTTATATGCTGCTTTGTTCCCTATATTTGCATTGGTGGCGAACTTTGATGCCCAGTGGATGTAATATGTGTAATAGCCGTGATAGCCTAGCATAAGTTGCTTGCTTATTTATTTCCTTGTTGTCTTGTTTATTTGTTTGCTTGTAGTCAGTGTAGTTATTTTTCTGTGATTTGCTAGTGGCTGCAATAACCTGTTTTTAAAACTAGGCCACAATAACCATGGGCTAATATTTACTGTAGTGACAACGGGCCTCCTCCGGGCCGTAGAAACAGTGGGCCTTCTACGAGCCGTAGAAACAGTAGGCCTTCTACAGGTCGTAGAAACAATGGGCTTTCTACGGGCCGTAGAAACAATGAGCCTTCTACGGGTCGTATCATCAATGGGCCTTATACATGCCATATGATCGATTGGCCAAACATGGTCCAATAACATGCCGCATTATGGTCGTAAACGGGCTAGAGTTGGAATCGTCCATTCATGGGCTGACCATAACAGGCCATCATTAATAGGCCGTATTTGATGACGCTATGAAAACGGCCCAATGTATTAACGGACCACAAACAGGCCGACTGTAACCATGGGCTGAATTTGGCCCACAAGCAGAAAATGACAGTAACGGGCCGTAAGTAAACGAATGCCGGAAATGAGCCCAAGAATAAATGAGCTCTAAGAAGGCCAAAAGATATCATGGGCTGGAAACGACCCAACGGAATAATGGGCCGTTAATGGGTATAAAGTGATACACTGTTCATTACGGGCCAGTTTCACCACGGGCCGTTAATGGGTCTAAAGTGATACACTGTTCATTACGGGCCAGTTTCACCACGGGCCGTTAATAGGCCAAGAGTTACATAGGGCCTCATACGGGCCGAAAGACGTCATGGGCCATACATGGGCCAGAAGTGAAAATGGGCTGGAATCATATTGGATGGCCCAGATGACGCTACTGGGCCTAATTCAGATAGGGCGTAACGGGCCTTGGGTGAGCGGGCTATAAATGGGCTATATGCGAACAGGCCGTTAACAGGCTTTCCATGGGCCGGCCCACCACCTTTTGACCAAGTTAAACAGACCGGCCTTTACACAGGAATGGGCCTCTGTTGGGTCGTGCCACGTGTCTACGTATCATAGGCGCCTTCTGTGCAATGAGTGGATGACATCTGTCCCAACGATGAGCCGACACATGTTTCCTCCAGCCAACGATGATTTTACACGTGGAAAATCCCCATTGGTCGGGGTTGTTAACGGGTTATCGGATCCAAAACCCGACCCGATAGCTTAACGGAGTTCCGTTACGGTGGATGCCACGTGTCGGTCACCCTTGACGAAAGAACTTCTGTGACGCATGATTTATCATCATGGAAGTGCACACTTCCGTGATGATAATTTTGGTAATGTCATGGAACACTTCTACGGCAGCACAAGTATGCCTATCTTGATTCTGTCATAAAATCATCATGGATGTACATGCATAACAAAAAACGCGACCTACTGTGACAAACACGTATCATCACGGAAGTGTATTTTTTTAGTGACAATCACTACTTCACAAAAATACAAGTTAAACATACATCATCCAGAGTACAATCAAGGTCCGACTACGGAACCAAAATAAAAGAAGACAACCCCAAATTCTAGATCCTCGATCGTCCCAACTGGGCTCCACTACTGGTCAACCGAAAAAGACACAAAACGACAATCAAGAACTTCATCAAGCTCCCGCCTGAGCTCGGTTGCGTCACCTGCACTGGTATCATCGGCAACTGCAACTATTTGGAAGTATTTGTGAGTCACGAGGACTCAGCAATCTCACACCCGCGAGATCAAGACTATTTAAGCTTATGAGTAGGATGAGCTAATGAGGTGGAGCTGCCGCAAGCACTAAGCAAATATGGTGGCTAACATACGCAAATAAGAGAGAGAAGAGAAGGCAACGCAATGGTCGACGAGCTAGAAGTGATCCTAAAACTACTTACGTTCAATCATAACACAAGGTCGTGTTCACTTACCGATCTCCGCCGGAAAGAGACCATCACGGGTACACACGCGGTTGACGCATTTTAATTAAGTCAAGTGTCAAGTTCTCTACAACTGGACATTAACAAATTCACATTTGCCACATAACCGCGGGCACGGCTCTCGAAAGTTTATACCCTGCAGGGGTGTCCCAACTTAGCCCATCATAAGCTCTCACGGTCAACGAAGGATATTCCTTCTCTCGGGAAGACCCGATCAGTCTCGGAATCCCCGTTACAAGACATTTTGTAGAACGAAAGTATGTCTAGAAGGGGGGTGATTAGACTACTTGACCAAATAAAACTTATCCTTTTCCCAATTTTAGTTATTGGCATATTTTAGCAACTTTGGACAAGTCAATCAATCTTAACACAATTCAACCAAGCATGCAAAGAGTATATGAGCAGCAGAAAGTAAAGCATGCAGCTTGCAAGAATGCAAAGGGAAGGGTTTGGAGGATTCAAACACAATAGGAGACATGGATGTTTTTGTCGTTGTTCCGATAGGTGGTGCTATCGTACATCCACGTTGATGGAGACTTCAACCCACGAAGGGTAACGGCTGCGCGAGTCCATGGAGGGCTCCACCCACGAAGGGTCCATGAAGAAGCAACCTTGTCTATCCCACCATGGTCGTCGCCCACGAAGGACTTGCCTCACTAGCGGTAGATCTTCACGAAGTAGGCGATCTCCTTGCCCTTACAAACTCCTTGGTTCAACTCCATAATCTTGTCGGAGGCTCCCAAGTGACACCTAGCCAATCTAGGAGACACCACTCTCCAAGAAGTAACAAATGGTGTGTTGATGATGAACTCCTTGCTCTTGTGCTTCAAATGATAGTCTCCCCAACACTCAACTCTCTCTCACAGGATATGGATTTTGTGGAAAGAAGATTTGAGTGGAAAGCAACTTGGGAGGGCTAGAGATCAATATTCATATGGTAAGAATGGCATATCTTGGCCTCAACACAAGTGTTGGTGGTTCTCTCTTAGAAAAGGTAAGTTGGAAGTGTAGGTTCGTTCTGATGGCTCTCTCCATGAATGAAGAGGAGGTGGAGGGGCATATATAGCCTCCACACAAAGTCTAACCATGACACACAACTTGCCAATCTCGGTGGGACCGAATTGATAAACTCGGTCGAACCGATTCAGCAAAGCTAGTGACCGTTAGGATTTTCGGTGGGACCGACATGAAACTCGGTAGGACCGATATGGTTAGGGCATAACATAATCTTGGTGAGACCGATTACACAAACTCGGTGAAACCGATTTTGGTAATAAGCTAACCAGAGAGTTGGTCAGGTAAACTCGGTGGGACCGATTCGCTCATTTCGGTGAGACCGAAATGTTATGAAAGGGAAACAAAGAGTTTACATTGCAATCTCGGTCGGACCAATCGCTCATCTCGGTGGGACCGAAACATTACGAAGGGAAACAGAGAGATTACAATCCCATCCGGTGAGACCGAGATCCCTATCGGTGAGACCGATTTGCCTAGGGTTTGTGGCAGTGGCTATGACATCTAAACTCAGTGGCGCCGGATAGAAAGAATCGGTGGGGCTGAGTTTGACTTTTGGTTTAGGTCATATGTGCATGTGAGAAAGTAGTTGAGGGCTTTGGAGCATATCACTAAGCATTTTGAGCAAGAGCCTCATTAAGCAAGACCTCATCCCTCCTTGATAGTATTGGATTTTCCTATAGACTCAATGTGATCTTGGATCACTAAAATAGAAAATGTAGAGTCTTGAGCTTTGAGCTTGAGCCAATTCTCTTGTCCTTAGCATTTTGAGGGGTCCACTTTTCTCATCCATGCCATGCCAATCATTGAGCTTTCCTGAGATATTAATATTGAAATAGCATTAGCTCAATGAGCTATATGTTGTTAGGAATTACCAAAACCACCTAGGGATAGTTGCACTTTCAATCTCCCCCTTTTTGGTAATTGATGATAACATATAGATCAATGCTTCGACAAATGATAATAAGAGTGAAAAACATTGTCGCTTTGAGAGGTATGTGAAAAGCAAGAGCTCCCCCTAAATTTGTGCATAGTTTAAGATTTGCTTTGGACTGCAAATGCACAATGAGTTAGGATCATGGGTTACTCTTCCAGGTCACATACATCTTGGTGGAGCGCTCAAAATGATAATAATTAAATACATGCACTCATCACCAAGCAAAGTGAATGATCATATGGGTATATAAAAGGATAATGTCATCCAACAAGTATTAAGGTAGCATATGGTCAAACACATGATCATCCAAGTATCACACAAAAGCATAAAGTATCTCAAACAAGCAAATAACAAAGTTGAACCACCAAACAATAAGAGAGACCAAATGGCAACACTCTCTCTCGAAGCCTATGATATATACATTTTCTCCCCCTTTGGCAACAAGTTACCAAAAAGTTCATAAAAATGCATAGTGCTAGATCGACTCTCAGGCTTGGTCTTCAAGTGGTGGTGTAGATAAAACTCCAAGGACGAAGGCATCAGTCAATGTAGCTGGAGCTGGTGGAGTGGGTGCTGGAGCCGATGGCACTGAAGCTATAGCTGGTGCAGATGAAGTTGCTCTGGTGTCTGTAACTAGCACTTCAGCAGATCTTTGTCCTCTAGGCACTCTAGCAAAATCATCAGTGGTAGACTTGCCCTTCTTCTCCCGCACTTCATCCTGAAGTTGCTCAACAACTGACTCTATCTATGTGACCTTCACATCTAAATCATAGAACTTCTGCTCCATGATCCTCTCCAAGATCTCCTGGTTTTGAGTCAGGGTGGCCAATCCCTTCTCAATCCTCAGAGTGGAGGCAATCAAGTAGCCAAGCTGATCTTGCTTGCTCTTCAGAAGATACTGAGATGCCTCATCAATGGTTGGCATCTTTGCAGCCTTTTCAGTCCTTGCCTTCTCCCTCTTTGCTTGTGCTTGCATAGAAGATGGTTCATTCTCATCCATCACTATAGTGTTGTCCTCAAAGTCTTGGTAGATGGGCATATGTTCCTTGTCCAAGAGATATGTGCCAGTGCCCATCTTGGAGTTAATTAGCTCCTGGATCTGTGGAGCATACCCACAACTTCTCTTCTGATCTGCAGCTATTCTCTTTATGGTTTCCACAATTAGGCTCATGACTTTGACCTTTTGAGGCACATCAAATATGTGAAGCAGGTTAATTGCATGGCCTCTGATCATCTTGTGATCACCGGACTTTGGCAATAGAGTGTGCATGAGGATCCAGTTGATTGTTGGCAAACCTGACAAAAGGTAATGTACTGATCCAAATTTGTGTGTCTCAAGGGCAGCATCTGGGATCTCTCTGTACATATGTGCCATGGTGGTGTGATCCTTCTTCTTCTTGGCATAGACATCCAAGTCATCTTCATTCTCCTCAGGAGCATTGATCAATTTTGCCCATTCTCCAACTGTTGACTGGTACCTAGTACCTTCAGACATCCAAACAATCCTTCCATCTAGGCAGAAATGAGCTGTGGAGTAGAACTGCATAATAAGCTCATCATTCCACTTTGTGAGCTTCTGAGCCACAAACTCATCAAGTCCACATGCCTTAAAGCTGTCATATACACCGGGATAGTGTTCTTCATTTTCCCTGATGTACTCCCAGTCCACCCATCTCATATCACATACTATAGGCTTCTTGTCAAGTAAAATAGTCTCATAGAAGTCCTGGTGTTCCTTAGTGTGGAATCTATAGTCCACAGCAGACCTTCTCCTGGTGGCATATGGATCAGACTCTCTCCATAGCCTCAATCCTGAATCCTTCCTGATTTTCATATTCTCTGCAACTGGGTGTGCATCATTGTGATTGGGGATCTTGGGCTTCAACTTCCTCAAAACAACAGAATCATCTTCTTCTTCTATAGAAGCTTCAGGCACTGGGCCTTGTTCTTCTCCTCCTCAGTAGGGATGTTCCTGGTGCTCCTCTTGGGTTTTGGCTTTGGAGCTGGAGCAGCAGTCTTAGGAGCAGTTTTGGGCTTAGATGGAGCAGCCCCTGCCTTAATTGCATCTCCCATAAGCTTTTGAGCTTTGGGTGCTGGTGCTGCATCCTCTTCCTCTTCTTCAGAATCTCTCATAATTGATGATCTGCCAAGCACTCTGGCAGTGGTCTTCTTGACCCTTTCCTTCCTTTTCTTCTCTACCACAACCTGTTCTTTGGGTGCAGATCCCAAAGTTTCTTGAGTGGATGTTCTGGCCTTTGACATAGGAACTCTCTTGGCAGGAATCTTTGTCTTCATTCCTGGCTTAGTGGCAGCAGTTGTGCCATATTCCTTTTTCAGAACATTCCTCTTTGAGGTGGCCTCTTCCTCAACAGCCACATAGTCATCATCCTCAGAATCTGAGGTTCTCTTCTTTCTGGTCCTGGTGGCTGCCTTAGGCAAGTTGCTGGGTGTACTCCTGCATCCCTCATCAAAGCTGCTAGAGGGACTAGTGCCCTCACTCATGTTAACTTGCTCCTCAGACTTGTTCTGACTATCACTCTGATCTGACATGATGCAAAAACTAACAGCAGACCCTGTGAATAGATTATAGATGAGGTAGATTGGATGAGCATCACAAAGTACAGAGATTTTTGCAAAAGAAATAGTTAAAAACTTAGTTTTAGTTTTCCACAGAAAGCATTTCGGATCTACCAATTTGAAAACTCGGTGATACCGAAGCAGCTTTTGGAACCTAAACTAGTGAACTTGGTCAGACCGAGTCACGGCTCGGTGGCACCGAGACTGCTAGGGTTTCACAAAGAATTGAACTCGGTCACAAAGATTTGCAATTCTCGGTCAGACCGAGAATCACATGTGCAATGGCCTTAGCCAAATCGGTGGAACCAATTTCAACAACTCGGTTGGTCCGAGATGATTCGGGAGGAAACCTAACCCTAAATTTTCAATCCACAACTAAACTACGGAGTGATTTCTCTTGATAGAGTGATCTCAATTGTGGCAAGATACATGGCAAAACAATGTGCTAGGAATCGGAGTGAGATTAGCACAAGGATCGAGTCCATACCCTAAGTGCGGCAATGGACCTGCTACGGCGGCAACGGCAGAAACGATTTCCGTTGACAGCGGCGGAGACTAGCGGTGGGAGGCATCTCACGATGAGGAGGATGATCCGGATACCCAGTGAGGCAGAGCAGGCCAAGCGCGGGCAAAGGGGTTCGGAAATTTTTCCAAATTTTGGCCCAGGGATATATATAGCCTGACCCTGTCGGTGTGACCGAGTGGAACAACTCGGTGGCACCGAGATGCATAACTGCAAGCAGTTACTGCAACTCGGTGTGACCAAAAAGTTCAAATCGGTTGCACCGAGATTGAAAACCTAGATAGACTTAGTGATCTAGGTATGACCGAAATGGATGAATCGGTCAGACCGAAATGCACAAAGAAGTTTTGGAAGTTTAAGTCTATGACGAATCGGGGACTCCGAGTGCTCCTCACACAGAGTGGTTCGAATCTGACTTGATCAAGCTTTGTGATGTAGCATGAATAGAGTTTGAGACAAGAAAAGCATAGATAGCTAGAGAAGGTTCTTAGGCATTCTTGTCCATCCACTTGGCAAAAGTAAAAGGAATCAAACAATCAAAACAACAAGTGGATGTCCTCGAATGAGTAAATTATGCAACCAACATGCTCACACAATAAAATAGCAAATGAAATATGTGGCAAAGCATGCACAACCAATTCTAGCTTCTATCAAGCAATTGGCGATGACTAGGTCATCTATATATATGAGTATATTGACTTAGGAGTCAAATGAGAACATTTGATCATAGGTCATACTCATTGTTTATGCACAAGTGGGGTTACCACTTTTACATAAAGCGTTGTTGTGTTCACACCATTAGAGTTGCTTTAGCTGAATTATTAGAGTAAAGCTCCCCCTAGATGTGAGATCCCCCCCTAAGAGGGATGAACTAACCTTGGGTTTTGTCGATGATGACTTCATGTAGGTGTTGAAGATGTGGATGCTCAATGTTGATGTAGATCATTTGGAGCAATCCTTTGGAGTGAGTTGCACTTTCAATACCTACACGGGTTAGTCCCACAAGGAACAAACAAGGATATCCATAGACATAGAGTCATGCACACACAAGATGATGTCTATGAAAGAATTAGGTTACCTTGTCCCTTGACTTACCAACAAGAGGGTTTGTGACTCCTTGAATTAGTGCAAGATGTGGAAGTTGATTGCACTTGTTCTTGCCAAAATGACAAGAGTGAAGTATGTTGGCGGAGTCACCCTCAGGAACTCTTTAGTTCTTATTCTTCGGGATCCACATCATCTTGATGGGAATCCTTGGAGTTGTAGTCGTACTTGATGAAGTAGAACTTGATGTATTCTTGGGAACCCACTTAACCAAGGCCTTGGGTGCTTCTTCAAATGCATCAATTTCCTCTTGAACCTCATCCTTGCCTTTTTGCTCGTGGTCTTGTGGTGGAAGATCATCTTGAGCTTGTGTCCCTTTGAAGGAAGTAGGATCATACTTCTTTTGTTGAGGAACAAACTTCGTCTTGGGGTATTGATGTTCTTCCCACTCAACTCCATTGGCATTGAACTTTCTTTGAAAACCAACACCTTGATTCTTCCGGTGCCTTCCTTGCTTGCGTACAATTTCCTCGAATTGCTTACTCCCAGCAAGGCTCTTGTAAACACGTTTCTCTATAATTCCCTTCAATAAGTTATTTTCTTGCTCAAGTGTAACTTGGCTAAGAGAATCATTAGTGGAATCAAGAGAACTGCTATAAGCAACAACATTGGATTTAGCATGATTATTGTTACAACTAGAGAAAGAATCTTTCTTGTTCTTGTTACTAGACTTGACTTGAGGCATGTAAGTGGATAAGAGTAAACGCTTGGCAATGTAAGAAGAATTTTTCTTGCGAAGATCATCATTGATTTCCTTTAAGAACTCATGCTCTTGCTCAAGGTTGAGCTTTTCAAAACATAATTTCTCATGAGTCCTTCAAAGTTCTCGATGATCTCCTAAGATAGTTTATGAGCTAACTTAAGATTGTTTAGTTCTTTAGTTTGAAACTCAATTTTCTCCTTATCATTGTCATTTGTTTTATCTTGATTATCATGATTAATTGACGTTTCATCATAGTATTCATCACTAGAGTTGTCAACAAGTAAATCATCATCACCTAACAAGTCATCTTCATCACTATTGAAATCAACATTCTCGAGGTGTGATACCTTTGGACCTTTAGCCATGAAGCATCTTCCAAGTCCTTCATTTGGTGAATCAAATGTGTCGTAGGAGTTGGTTGACACAAGTGCTAGACTGGCAACACCTTCATCTTGAGTATATTCAGAGTCGGAGTGATAGCTTCTCTTGGAGTGATTGTCAGAGTCGGAGCTGGATACTCATTCACCAACATGAGCTTGATGTCTTTGTTTTGTGTAGCTCCTTGATGACTTGTCCTTTCTTTCCGAATCCTTGCTTCTCCGGGATGTTCTTCGTTCATAACGATCATCTCTACTCCTTCTGTCTCTTGATGGTGATTCTTCTCTTCTACTTCTTCTTTTTGGAGAATCTTCTCTTCTCTTGTAGGTTGCCGTACACTCATTGGAATATTGTCCGGGTCTTCCACAATTGTAGCAATTTCGCTCTCAACTAGAAGATCTTTTGTCATTGTAGGACCTTGACTTGGAACTTCTCTCTTTGCTTCTACTCTTGTAGAACTTGTTGAAGTTCTTCACCAGTAGGCTCAATTCTTCATTGAAGGTTTGTTTCTGACTTGATGATGTGGGAGCTTCACATGAGGCTTTGTAAGCACCGCTTGACTTGTTATGGAGCTCCTCCTTATCCTTGAGTGACATCTCATGATCAACAATTCTTCCAATGACTTCCGTTGGCTTGAGATCTTTGTAATTGGGCATCATTTGGATCAATGTGCATACAGTATCATATTTTCCATCCAAATCTCTTAGGATCTTCTAGATGATGAATTTGTCGGTCATCTCTTCACTTCCTAAGCCGGCGATCTCATTTGTGATAAGAGCAAGCCTAGAGTACATTTCAGCGACACCTTCACCATCCTTCATTTTGAACTTGTCAAGCTGACTTTGAAGCACATCCAACTTGGATTCCTTGACGGAGTCGGTACCTTCGTGCATATCAATCAAAGTATCCCAAATTTCCTTTGCATTCTCAAGACGGCTGATTTTTTTGAATTCTTCGGGGCACAATCCATTGAAGAGGATATCACAAGCTTGAGCATTGTATTGTAGCATCTTCAACTCTTCCACGGTAGCTTCACGGTTCGGTTCTCTCCCATCAAACAATTCACCTTGCAAGCCAATACACACAATAGCCCATACGATGGGGTTATGTCCAAGAATATGCATTTTCATCTTATGCTTCCAACTAGCAAAAATAGTACCATCAAAGTAAGGACCTCTACGGTGGTAATTTCCCTCGCTAGATGCCATACTCTCCTAGGTTGTGAAACCAAGGCTATGACTACCAAAAGCTATGGAAATCAAAGCAAATGGAGACCAAAGCTCTGATACCACTTGTAGGATCGAAAGCATGTCTAGAAGGGGGGTGATTAGACTACTTGACCAAATAAAACTTATCCTTTTCCCAATTTTAGTTCTTGGCAGATTTTAGCAACTTTGGACAAGTCAAGCAAGATTAACACAATTCGAGCAAGCATGCAAAGAGTATATGAGCAGCGGAAAGTAAAGCATGCAACTTGCAAGAATGTAAAGGGAAAGGTTTGGAGGATTCAAGCGCAATAGGAGACACGGATGTTTTTGTCGTGGTTCCGATAGGTGGTGCTATCGTACATCCACGTTGATGGAGAATTCAACCCACGAAGGGTAACGGCTGCGCAAGTCCACGGAGGGCTCCACCCACGAAGGGTCCACCAAGAAGCAACCTTGTCTATCCCACCATGGCCGTCGCCCACGAAGGACTTGCATCACTAGTGGTAGATCTTCACGAAGTAGGCGATCTAGTTGACCTTACAAACTCCGTAGTTCAACTCCACAATCTTGTTGGAGGCTCCCCAGTGACACCTAGCCAATCTAGGAGACACCACTCTCCAAGAAGTAACAAATGGTGTGTTGATAATGAACTCCTTGCTCTTGTGCTTCAAATGATAGTCTTCCCAACACTCAACTCTCTCTCACAGGATATGGATTTTGTGGAAAGAAGATTTGAGTGGAAAGCAACTTGGGAAGGCTAGATATCAAGATTCATATGGTAAGAATGGAATATCTTGGCCTCAACACAAGTGTAGGTGGTTCTCTCTCAGAAAAGGTAAGTTGGAAGTGTAGGTTCGTTCTGATGGCTCTCTCCACGAATGAAGAGGAGGTGGACGGGTATATATAGCCTCCACACAAAATCTAACCGTTACACACAACTTGCCAATCTCGGTGGGACCGAATTGATAAACTCAGTCAGACCGATTCAGCAAAGCTAATGACCGTTAGGATTTTCGGTGGGACCGACATGCAACTCGGTTTGACCGATATGGTTAGGGTTAGGGCATAACGTAATCTCGGTGAGACCGATTACAGAAACTTGGTGAGACCGATTTTGGTAATAAGCTAACCAGAGATTTGGTCAGGTAAACTCGGTGGGACCGATTCGCTCATTTCGGTGAGACCGAAATGTTACGAAAGAGAAACAAAGAGTTTACATTGCAATCTCGGTGGGACCGATTGCTCATCTCGGTGGGACCGAAATGTTATGAAGGGAAACAGAGAGATTACAATCCCATCTCAGTGAGTCCGAGATCCCTATCGGTGAGACTGATTTGCCTAGGGTTTGTGGCAGTGGCTATGACATCTGAACTCGGTGGCGCCGGATAGAAAGAATCGGTGGGGCCGAGTTTGACTTTTGGTTTAGGTCATATGTGGATGTGAGAAAGTAGTTGAGGGCTTTGGAGCATATCACTAAGCATTTTGAGCAAGAGCCTCATTAAGCAACACCTCATCCCTCCTTGATAGTATTGGCTTTTCCTATAGACTCAATGTGATATTGGATAACTAAAATAGAAAACGTAGAGTCTTGAGCTTTGAGCTTGAGCCAATCCTCTTGTCCTTAGCATTTTGAGGGGTCCACTTTTCTCATCCATGCCATGCCAATCATTGAGCTTTCCTGAGATAGTAATCTTGAAATAGCATTAGCTCAATGAGCTATATGTTGTTAGGAATTACCAAAACCACCTAGGGATAGTTGCACTTTCACATTTCGACAGTGGTAAAACAAGACCAGCAAAGCCGCCCGATGTGCCGACAAATCCCGATAGGAGTCGCACGTATATCGTTCTCATGGCACACCGGATAGGTCAAGATACGAGTAAAACCAACCCTCAAGTTGCCCCGAGGTGGCCCCACAGGTTACCCGTTTTGGACCAACACTCAGAGGAGCACTGGCCCGGGGGGGTTAAAATAAAGATTACCCTCGGGCTCCGGAAACCCAAGGGAAAAAGGCTTAGGTTGTTAGGCAAATGTAAAACCAAGGTTGGGCCTTGCTGGAGGAGTTGTATTCAAAGCGAACAGTCAAGGGGTTCCCATAACACACAACCGCATTAGGAATGAAAAATCAAGGAACATAACACCGGTATGACGGAAACTAGGGCGGCAAGAGTGGAACAAAACACTAGTCATAAGGCCGATCCTTCCACCCTTTACCAAGTATATATAAATGCATTAATTAAATAAGATATATTGTGATATCCCAACATATCCATGTTCCAACATGGAACAAACTTCAACTTCACCTGCAACTAGCAACGCTATAAGAGCGGGCTGAGCAAAAGCAGTAACATAGCCAAACAACGGTTTGCATGGAAGGTGGGTTAGAGGCTTGACATGGCATTATGGGTGGCATGATATAACAAGTGGTAGGTAGCATGACATAGCGATAAAATGAACAACTAGCAAGCAAATATAGAAGTGATTTTGAGGGTATGGTCATCTTGCTAGAAATCCCGCAAGGAAGAAGAACGAGTCCGTGAAGAAGACAAATGGACGTAGTCGAATGGATCCTCACAACTCCGGAACGAAACCGAAGCTAACGAGAGAAGCAACCTGGAAAGAAGCAAACAACATAGTAAAAAATCATCACATAAACATGTCATGATGCACAACCAAGTATGATGCATGTCCAGTTTAAATATGCATGATATGGCAAAGTGCACAAACAAAACTACAAGTTAAGTGGAGCTCAATATGCAACGAGTTGCATATTGAGGAAACACCACATGACTTATTTAGTTATCTCTCGGTTATGTACCCAACAATATTTAATGTTGTTAAAAATGGAAAGGGGTGAGGCATATGAAAACTACCTATCTAGGCAAGTTTAAATGAGGCCGGAACAACAAACAGCAAATCCGGAAAATCCTCATATGCAAATTATGGATTTGGCAATGTTCTTCCCTAAACCATAATTTAGAGTTTTTTAACATGAAAAGCAAGTACACCATGTTAAACTAGGCATTTTTACCCCATTTACATATAAAGTTTATTAAATTCGGAGCTATAGTTATTTAGTTATGAAATAAAGCATTTTAACATGGCATTAGAGCAAAATTAATCAAACAACATTTTAAACGTTTAAAACATGCATGAAAGTTGGATATTATGAAACTAGATTAAATTCTATGCATTTTTCATATATAATTTGTTTTAAAATGATGCACCGTTTATGAGTTATTAAATGCATGATGCTTGGGGGGTTTCCTGTGAAACTGTCATTCTCTGGATAATAGACAAATTCGTTCAAGGAAAAAAACAACACGGGCCGAATCTGGCTGGCCCGATAGTGCACAGGAGGAGACTGCTCACATTGGGCCAACAGGCCGAAGGGGAAATAGAGCGGTGGGCCGGCGGATCTGGGCCGTAGCAGCGGCTAAGGAGGTCAACGCAAGGCGGGCAGGCCCTTGGCACTCGAGACAAACAGGAGGCAGCGCACTCCTCGTCAGGAACTGATGAAGACGGCAGCGACAGGGCACGCCAACAAGATGCAGGGGTGGATCCGGGCGAAGAGGGCCTTGGCGCGGCACGGGGCGGCTCGGCCGACGATGGGAGGCGGTGGCGGCGGTGGTTGAAGACAACAGGAGGAGGACCGGCGGCCATTGTTTCCTCGCGGCAGCAGGGCGTCGGGGAGTGACTGCAGCAGTATGGATCCGGCGGTGGGGAGGACCAGGCGGAGAGGAGAGGAAGGAGCTCCGGTGCGGAGGCAGCCGGATCTGGATGCAGGGTCTCGGGGTCGTGGAAGGTCCGGCCATGCTCCATAGTGTTGCGGCTCCTGCACGGAGAACAATAGAGGGAGGGAATCGGGTGAGAGAGAGAGAGAGAGCAACGAGGGAGAGAAGAGAAGGAGAAGGCCCGAAGGGAGGCAGGGGTCTGCAGGGTGTCGGGGCTCTGGCGACGCAGCTTCTCCAGCTGACTGGCTCAAGCAGGAGAGGATTTTTTGATCGGGGCGCGAGCGTCTGGTTGGCCTGGTGCTTAAAACGAGGGACGAGACCAAGTGGGATGTGGGATGGATCCCGAGAGAGTGGTAGCGAGGATGGGAGTGATGGGACATCTCCCTAGAAATTAGGGTTCGGTCTGATTATATAAGCAGGGAACTAGGCTTAGGGTCATACGGTCCCTCCGATCGCAATCGGACGGTCCGAGATAAATAGGCTAGGGAGTCCAAAAAAGAAAACGGAGATGTTTTATAGATATTTGTGGATGATCCGGACCCATTGGAGACGACTGCCCGGGTCGGGTCCGGGAGAGCTTTCGGACGCGCGTGCAAGGAGGGCCGCGGGCTGACGAGAGAGGTTAGGTTGGGCCTGGTGGTAGGTAGTGGAATGTCTAGATGGTCTAGGGAGGAAAGAGAGGGAAAGCCCGACAACAGTTTTCGGAGACCGAAAACGTCCGACAATTTGGCTGACTATATTGTCGCTACAGTTATCCGCTGGGGCGTCAAACGGACTCCGAATGCGATGAAACTTGGCAGGCGGTCTATCTACACTATAATAAGACCACACACCAAATTTCAACCCATTCCGAGAACATTTTCTGGCTACTTATAAAAATACTATATCGAACATGTCGCGGGCGCGTGCGAGTGTGGTTTGGCTTAGAACGGACAACGGAGAGAACGGGGAGACCCGTACGAATGCAAGTTTCAAAAACATGATGATGCAATGCACATGATGACATGATGAAATGCAACACGCAAGCAAACGACATGACAACGACAACGAATAACTGGAAGACACCTGGCACATCGGACTCGGGGCGTCACAGCAAGGCTTCATGGGCCGCGGTGGAGGTCTCCGTCGCGGGCAACGCAGCCCTTGCCCGCGGTTCACAGACGTTTTCCTGCGCGCGTGGCCTGGGCAGGCGGTGTACCCTCCACTTCAAGTATGATGGCAACGCGATGCTCTACGTGCGGATACTCGGGGAAGATGGTCGCCGCGTCGGATGCTGCCCCGAGGACAACGATGGCGGCGTGGTGCTCAGCCTTGGCGATGGTCGTGACGAGGGTGAAGGTGGAATTGCCCTCAGCGCTGGCCGCGGCTCATCCAGCTACGGGGGCTCATCCTCCGGTGACAGCTCTAGCAGCGCCGGCTATGACCAGCCGCCACGCCGCCATGCCCGCTTCGAAGGCGGTAGCAGGTCGTCTCGTTGTTGTGCCCCAGTGAAGCGCGAGGAGGAGTCTGGCTGAGCCCTGGAGGGCACCAAGGGCCTGCCCTCACGAACCGCCGCGGGGCGCGCACCGCTTTTGTTTTGTTCTTTCCTTTCTTCCTGCATTCGAAAAACAAACAAGTATGGGGCCCTGCAAGGCCGTACAACGAACCGTGATTTCCAAGTCGCTATGTCATGTTTATTGTTCCTATGTCGTGTTGCAGCATCAGTGTTTTATGTAGGCGAGTAGAGATAACTTAGCTCTACATGTCTGAAGTAGTTTCTGCCTCGTGAGGCGCACATCTCCCAGCACCTGGTGAGACCTCCTTGTCATAGGCTTGGGAGGCGTCGAGGAACTGCAAAAAGTTGTTAAGAAACTCTTATTCTTCCAAGCCCAGGGCCCCAGGCGCGGGTGGCCATGACCCAGTGCTCCGCATCGCGGTACCTGAGCGGCACAGACTTAAGAGAGGGAGGTGCGCCAGCTTGCGAGCTCGAGCGTGGGTGCCTCACGAAGACCAGGTAAAACACTCATGAGGGCACCTGTCCAGCTCCCTCGCGAGGCATGCGAGGGAGAATATGGGCCAAAACTAAGAACCGAGGGAAGAAACAGAGGAAAAAGGCGATCGAACCAAGACGACAAGAAACAGCAGCATGCGAATTTCCAATAAAGAGGGGCAATCCAACTATGGAAAGCAAATGAAAAGCCGCGTCTGGCACCTAGTCTAGTCTTCTCACCAGTGCGGAGCTAAGTGCTGCCACTAGGACGTGGGAGGGAGCCCCCGAGGCCCGAGGGTGACACTCCTGAGACTCCGGGGCGTGTACAACCCTACTCATTATTACGTGAGAGTGTCACAAGCGGAGACCTTCACAGGCACGGGGCCTTACTTCACAGGCGTCGGGCCTTGCTTCATGGATAGAACTTCCGGAGGTGCTGGATGTTCCAGGCGTTCTGGATGGGGACCTCGTCCTGCATCTCCAGGCGCATGGCGCCAGGCCTGGAGACGTGGGTGACCCTAAACGGGCCCTCCCACATGGGCGAGAGCTTATGCAACCCTTCCCTGCAGAGCACCCGCATTAGGACGAGGTCGCCCACCTCGAGCATTCTGGGGCGGACGCGCCGGCAGTGATACTGCTGCAACGCGTGCTGGTATCTTGCCGCTCAAAGCGTGGCTTCACGACGGCGTTCCTCCCCCATCACAAGGTCCATCCCCCGCATGGCGTCCTGCTGCGTCTCATCAAACGCCAGGAGTCGCGCGGAGCGATGCTTGACCTCGTGAGGGAGAACCGCTTCTGCTTCGTAGACGAGGAAGAACGGTGTCTCTCCTATTGGCTTGGTGGCGGTGGTGCGGATGGACCACATCACAGACTGGAGGTTGTCGTGCCAGCCCCTACCACATGCCTCGAGCTTCTTCTTGAAGTTCATGGTCTTGAGGCCTCTCAGGACTTCCGCGTTGGCGAGTTCGGCTTGACCATTGCTCCTGGGGTGTGCCACCGAAGCGTAGCAGATCTGCGTTCAAAGGATAGCACAATATGTCTTGAAGAGATTCCTAGTGAACTGCGAACCGTTGTCGGTGATGATGCGATTAGGGATCCCGAACCGTCTCACGAGACCCTTGATGAACTTGACCGCTAATCCGGCTGGGATGGTGCAGACAGCTTCTACATTCGCCGATTTGGTGAACTTGTCGATGGCGACGTAGAGGTAGCAGTAGACCCTAGGTGCTCGAGGGAACATGCCTAGGATATCCAGCCCACAGACTGCGAATGGCCACGAGAGCGGGATGGTCTGGAGGCCCTGAGCTAGCTAATGGATTTGCTTGACCTGGAATTGGCAAGCCTCGCAGGACTTCATCAGCTCTGTCGCATCATCGAGTGTCGTAGACCAGTAGAACCCGCTGAGGGAGTCCTAGATTAGGGGTCCTCGGACAGCCGGACTATATCCTTCGGCCAGACTTTTGGATTATGAAGATACAAGATTGAAGACTTCATCCCGTGTCCGGGTGGGACTCTCCTTTGTGTGGAAGGCTAGCTTGGCAATTCGGATATGTAGATCTCCTCCCTCATAACCGACTCTGTGTAACCCTAGCCCCCTCTAGTGTCTATATAAACCGGAGGGTTTAGTCTATAGGACAACAACAATGATAATCATAGACTAGCTTCTAGGGTTTAGCCTCTACGATCCCATGGTAGATCAACTCTTGTAATACTCATATCATCAAGATCAATCAAGCAGGACGTAGGGTATTACCTCCATCGAGAGGGCCCGAACCTGGGTGAACATTGTGTCCCCTGCCTCATGTTACGATCCGCATTATATGCACAGTTCGGGACCCCCTACCCGAGATCCACCAGTTTTGATACCGACATTGGTGCTTTCATTGAGAATTCCACTGTTTAGTCACCATAAGGCTTGATGGCTCCTTCGATCATCGGCAATGATGCGATCGAGGGTGAGGTTTTCCTTCCCCGGCAGATCTTCGTATTCAGCGGCTTCGTATTGTGGGCCAACTCGCTTGGCCGTCTGGAGCAGATCGAGAGCTACACCCCTGGCCATTAGGTCAGGTTTGGAAGCTTGCACAATACTACCAACATCTGCGAAGGCTTGATCTTTGACGGATTCGAGCCCATGTCAGGTGCGCCGCGCAGTCATGACGAGCATGACTTAGCTCTGCCACCGTACAGTGTTCGGGAGATCACACCTGTGGCAACTCCGGCCCTCAATCCGGAGCAGATCATGCCGTCCAAGGACGGGTGGATGGACCCCGCCACGGAGGCTGCACACCCAGCGGAGATAGAGCCGAATACTGACTTCACTTCCTGTGAGACCTGTGTTGCCGGACCCTTGGATTCGTCCCCGGCCACAAGCTCCGAGCCGCTCGCGTCCGTGCCTATAGAATCTGATTGGGCACCGATCATGGAGTTCACCTCCGCGGATATCTTTCAGCACTCGCCCTTGGGCGACGTGCTAAATTTATTAAGGTCTCTCTCCTTGTCAGGAGGCCCTTGGCCGAACTATGTCTGGCTCGAGTGGGAAGCGGATGACGAAGAAATTCGTCCCCCACCCACCACCCACTTAATAGCCACTGTCGACGACTTAACCAACATGCTTGATTTCGGCTCCGAAGACATCGACGGTATGGACGACGATGCAGGAGTAGAACAGGAACTACCGCCCACAGGGCGCTGGACAGCCACCTCATCATATGATATATACATGGTGGACACCCCGAAAGAAAGCGATAGCAATAAGTCAACGGAGGATAATCCCCTCGAGAAGCAATCTAAGCACCTGCATCATCGATGCCACTCTAAGCCCCGCCATAGCAAAAGCAGCGATACCGGCACAAGAGACAATAACGCTGCGGACAGTGCCGAAGACAATCCCCTCCAGCCAGGCTTCGAGCGGGAGGATGGGCAAGCTAGCCCTAAGGAACAGGCAGCCGATGGAGAATCAGGGGATGACAATTACATGCCTCTCTCCGATGACGAGGTGAGCCTCGGCGCCAAAGAATTTATCATGCCTGAGGATCCCGTCGAGAAGGAGCACTTCAAGCGCCGGCTTATAGCCACAACAAAAAGCTTGAAGAAAAAGCAACAGCAGCTTCGAGCTGATCAAGATCTGCTAGCAGATAGATGGACCGAGGTGCTGGCAGCCGAGGAATGTGAACTCGAGCGCCCAGCCAAAAGTTACCCAAAGCGCAGGTTGCTACCCCAACTCGAGGAGGAAGCATTAAAGCCTACACTACCAGCGTATGATGCGGCGGACCGGCCACCTCGTGGCCGAGACAAAGCGGCGTATCAGCTCGAAGTCTAGCACGCACCCCGTCGCCAGTCAAACAAAAACACCAAGGCGCGGGGCAACATGCAGGACCTGCGAGACGTATTGGAAAACAAAGCAGGACATACAAGATCGATCTACGAATCACGGGGGCGCGCCCCAACGAGTGACGACGACCGTCACGCCGGATATACTAAAAGCAAATCCAACCGGGCCGAATATAGCAGACAAGACTCGTATGAACTGCATCGTGATATAGCCCGGCACAGAGGTGCCTCACACCCCCTATGCTTCACTGATGAAGTAATGGATCACGTATTCGCAGAAGGTTTTAAACCCATGAATATTGAACCATATGATGACACAAAAGACCCCGCGGTATGGATCGAAGATTTCCTCCTCCACATCCACATGGCCCGCGGTGATGTTCTACATGCCATTAAGTACCTCCCATTAAAACTCAAAGGACCTGCTCGGCATTGGCTCAATAGCCTGCCGGCAAACTCCATTAGCAGTTGGGAGAACTTGGAAGACGCATTCCTTGCTAACTTCTAGGGCACTTATGTGCGACCACTGGATGCCGATGACTTGAGTCACATAACCCAAAAGGCCAGGGGAATCAGCCAGGAAATTCTAGACTCGGTTCCTAACTAAAACGAACCAAATCGTCGACTGTCCGGATGCCGAGGCCTTAGCAGCATTTAAGCATAACATCCGCGACGAGTGGCTTGCCCGACACCTCGGCCAAGAAAAGTCGAAGTCCATGGAAGCCCTCGCGACACTCATGACCCGCTTTTGTGCGGGCGAGGATAGCTGGCTGGCTCGCAGCAACAACTCATCAAGAAACCCTGGCAATTCAGATGCCAAGGATAGCAACGGCAGGCCACGTCGCAACAGACACAAGCGCTGCAACAACGGCGACAATACCGAAGACACGGCAGTTAATGCCGGATTTAGTGGCTCTAAATCTGGTCAGTAGAAAAAGCTGTTGAAAAGAAGCAATCCGAGCCTGTCCAGCTTGGACCGCATACTCGATCGTTCGTGTCAAATTCACGGCACCCCCGATAAACCAACCAGCCACACCAACAGAGAATGCTGGGTGTTCAAACAGGACGGCAAGTTAAATGCCGAAAACAAGGAAAAGGGGCTGCATAGCGACGACGAGGAGGAGCACCGGCCGCCGAACACAGGAGGACAGAAGAAATTTCCTCCCCAAGTGAAAATGGTAAACATGATATACGCAACCCATATTCCCAAGAGGGAACGGAAGCGTGCACTGAGGGACGTCTATGCGATGGAGCCAGTCGCCCCAAAGTTCAACCCATGGTCTTCTTGTCCGACCACCTTCGATCACAGGGACCACCCCACCAGTATGCGTAATGGCGGTTGTGCCGCATTGGTCCTTGACCCCATCATTGACGGATTTCATCTCACTCGAGTTCTTATGGACGGTGGCAGCAACCTAAACCTGCTCTATCAGGATATAGTGCATAAAATGGGCATAGACCCCTCGAGGATCAAACCCACCAAAACCACCTTTAAAGGTGTCATCCCAGGTGTAGAGACGTGTTGCACGGGCTCAATCACACTGGAAGTGGTCTTTGGATCACCGGACAACTTCAGAAGCGAGGAGTTAATCTTCGATATCGTCCCCTTCCGCAGTGGCTATCACGCACTGGTCGGACGAACCACATTTGCCAGATTCAATGCGGTACCGCATTATGCATACCTCAAGCTCAAAATGCCTGGACGTCGCGGGGTTATAATAGTTAATGGAAACACAAAACGCTCGCTCCGCACGGAGGAGCACACTGCGGCCATCGCAGCAGAAGCACAATGCAGCCTTATCAGGCAAACCGCCAATTCGGTGAAAAAGACCCCGGACAACTTTAAGCGAGTCTGGAGTACCCTGCAAGAGGATCGCTAGGCATGTTTAGAGCTCGCCTTGCAATTCGGCCTCCATCCTATTCCCAGTCAAGCGGCGAAATTCAGGCCGCGCGTACATAATTACGCACTCAAGATACCATGGGCATAGGCAGAGGCAAGGCCATGGCACGACCCACAATGCGGCTCAACCGCGTCAGGACACATATACTTTTAACATTTTCTTCCTTTCTGGCCCCTATTCTCTTCAGGCCCTCTTCGATCGTCCGATTATCGGACCTGTCACGGGAAGAAAACACCAAGGAAGCAAGAAGCTTTGACGTACAAGGGAATCCTCAGGTGGTCTCTGATAACGATCGATATACCTGTTTTGCATACCCACACGCAGCTTGACCTTGGATAGGACATGTCAAATAGTCCTCTCTTTTACTTATTGCAATACATGTATGCATACGCTTTGTCGTATCATTTAAATAACAATATATAGCATCAGCTCATTATTGCATTCCTTTATCTTCTTTTTCCCTGTCTGCTTATTTATGACAAATCGCACCCGTACATCCTGACACGACTAGTGCGCCAGGGGCTTCAGTTTACCCCATAACACGGCATGAAAAGTCTGAAGACTTTCGATAGTGCGGCACCCCGAATAGCATTATATGCATCAGCTCCGAATCATGTCTTGGGTCAATAGTTGGGTTTGCCAGGCTCCCATGTTTTGGTACCTTACGTTCCGCTATATCGGCTAAGGAAGCACTGGGAGAACTACTGCGATTGTGTCCCGGTTCTTCCGGACGAGCACCTTAGTAGAGAAAGCCGAAAACTGACTATCATGATGCGGCGAGAGCTGGTCGCTGTTCGAGATGTCTCAAATCCTTAAAGATTTTTTCCGCTTCGGGTGAGGAGTCGGCCTTGTCCGATTTAGGCATACATAGCGCCCCAAGTTTGGCCTTCCGAATACTAGGGGCTTCGCAAAATTTAAAATTGTAGACTTCTATGGATATGTGAGAGTGATAAAGCTTTATAGTCTGATTGCCTGGTTCGTTGTGCTGAACACCTCCTTCAAAGGACCCAAAATTGGGATAAAGAGTGACCAGGTTTATCCCGAACACCTCAGTACTAGTTACATGGGGGCAGAAGCTGACGACTAGCCAACTCTCAAATTTTATAAACGGCAACATAGAAGGTAATATTTTAAATTAACAAGCGCTACATAGCGCACATGAACTCATTTCACATTACAGGAACACATGAGTACATTCATTCAAATGTTACATCTTTAGCACATTCCTCTGCCACAAGGTGAGCACCCTTCAGGACATTGTCATAATACTTTTCAGGGTGACGATGCTCCTTGCCCTCCGGTGGCCCCTCCTTCACCAGCTTTTCGTCGTCCATCTTCGCCCAGTGCACTTTTGCCCGAGCAGAAGCCCTGCACGCACCCTCAATGAAGGCGAACCGCTTTATGACTTCAAGCCGGGGGCAGGCATTCACAAGCCGCCTTACCAAGCCGAAATAGCTGCCGGGCAGGGGCTCGCTAGGGAACATCCGGACTATGAGGCCCTTCATGGCCTGTTCGCCGCCTTGTGAAGCTCGACTAGTTGCTTCAACTGGTCGCTCAAGGGCATCGGATGTTTGGTCCCAGTATAGTGAGACAAGAACAACTTCTCCGTCGAGCTCCCTACCTTGGCCCGGTAGAACTCCGCAGCATCCGACACACTACTGGGTAGATCTGCGAACGATCCTGGAGAGCTCCGAATTCGGGTAAGTAAAAGGAAAGTTTCCTTCACATCCTTGCTTTGCATAATGAATGCCTTCCCCGCCGCTATCTTCCTGACTGCCTCGATTTCCTAGAGGGCCTTTCGAGCTTCGGCCTTGGCATTTTGTGTGTTCTCGAGGGCCTTTGCAAGCTCGGACCCTTGCGTCTTAGAGTCATGATCCAAGGACTCGTACTTCTTGACAAACTCCTGGAGCTCTTGCTGCACCTCGCCGACTCGGGCCTCTTTCTTCTCGCGCTCGGCGCGCTCCTTGGCTGCTTTGCCTTCAGCCTCGGATAATGCCTGCTTCAGGGCCGCCACTTCGGTTGTGGCCCCCAACAAAATTCATGCTGATCCTGTGATCTAACAGCCAGTTTCCTTTTTCTTTCTCAATAAAAAGATGAGGTATTACTTATCTTTGTTCTCTTCGAGCTGTCTCTTGGTAAGGTGGAGCTCTTCCTCGGACCGCTCAACGTCCCGCTTCAATGCGGAGACCTCCGCCGTGTGAGCGGCAACGGCCAGCAGTGCAGCCTGCTTATTCACATAGACATATTCTGATTAGACTCCTATGATTATTATTTGATCCTCTGTTCGGCCTTTCTTCTGAACACCAAATAGAGCATTAGGGGCTATTGTCTAGGCTGTAACATTTTCTCATAATTTGATTACTTACCTCAAAGCCTGTTAGGAGGCTGGCACAAGCTTCAGTCAGTCCGCTTTTGGCAGACCGAACCTTCTTGACCACCGCACTCATGATAGTTCGGTGCTCTTCGTCAATGGAAGCGCCGCGAAGCGCTTCTAGCAAATTCTCCGATGCCTCTAGATGGACAGAGACCATCGGCACAGACAGCTTGTCCCTCTTAGACTTGCTGCCCCCGGCATTAGAGCCCATGGGAGTCTTGCCCCTCGCGCGCCCAGTGTCTGTAATGTCGCCTTGAGGCGCCTCCGGAACTGTCTCCCCTTGGTTCAGGACCCTCTAAGACAACACATCGACGTCGTCCGTAGGGCGGGGGGAGGAGGCGGTCAGGATTGAATCACTGTTCATCTCCGACGGGCCCAAAGACTCATCCGATGAGGATACACCGATATGAGCTTTGGATGGTCTGCATGATCATGTTCGGCATGATAAGACGCAATAAAATAAAACATACCAAGAACTAATATGGTATCCAGATACTTACGACTTCACCAGGGGCTTATCCCTGGGTAACCACTCCTCGTCGCTAAAAGTGTCCGCTGTGGAGCAGTACGGAAGAAGAGTGCTTCCCTTTTTGGACCCTTCGGCCTCACCTGACGGGGCGGCCTTCTTTTCTTGTCTCCCCTGGCCAACGGGGGAGAACTTTCCTCTTCCTCCTCCTCGTTTTCGTGGGAGGAGGGCGTCTCGGTGTTATGAGACGATGAGTCTGATACGACCTTGCGTCGGAGACCTTTCCTGGTCCCCGCGGCCTTCTTCTTGGCCTTCTTCTCCGGCGCCTCATAGGTGTAGGATCTATAAGTAGATGTGTCTAGAGGGGGGGTGATTAGACACTTAGTGCTAAAGTTGCAATTTTTAGGCCTTTTTGGTTTGAGTGGAGTTTTAGGCACAATTTCAACATACACAATACATATCAAGCAAGCATGCAAAGAGTATATGAGCAGCGGAATGTAAAGCATGCAACTTGCAAGAATGTAAGGGGAAGGGTTTGGAGAATTCAAACGCAATTGGAGACACGGATGTTTTTCCCGTGGTTCGGATAGGTGGTGCTATCCTACATCCACGTTGATGGAGACTTCAACCCACGAAGGGTAACGGTTGTGTGAGTCCACGGAGGGCTCCACCCACGAAGGGTAATGGTTGTGCGAGTCCACGGAGGGATCCACCCACGAAGGGTCCATGAAGAAGCAACCACTCACGAAGGGTCCACAAAGAAGCAACCTTGTCTATCCCACCATGGCCATCGCCCACGAAGGACTTGCCTCACTAGCGGTAGATCTTCACGAAGTAGGCGATCTCCTTGCCCTTACAAACTCGTTGGTTCAACTCCACAATCTTGTCAGAGGCTCCCAAGTAACACCAAGCCAATCTAGGAGACACCACTCTCCAAGAAGTAACAAATGGTGTGTAGGTAATGAACTCCTTGCTCTTGTGCTTCAAATGATAGTCTCCCAAACACTCAACTCTCTCTCATAGGATTTGGATTTTGTGGAAATAAGATTTGAGTGGAAAGCAACTTGGGGAAGGCTAGAGATCAAGATTCATATGGTAGGAATGGAATATCTTGGTCTCAACACATGAGTAGGTGGTTCTCTCTCAGAACATATGAGTTGGAATTGTGTATGTGTTCTGATGGCTCTCTCCATGAATGAAGAGGAGGTGGAGGGGTATATATAGCCTCCACACAAAATCCAACCGTTACACACAGTTTTCCAATCTTGGTGGGACCAAATCAACAAACTCGGTCGGACCGAAAAGGTAAACCTAGTGACCGTTAGAGATTTTCGGTGGGACTGACATGCAACTCGGTAGGACCGATATGGGTAGGGTTTGGGCATAACATAATCTCGGTGAGACCGATTACGCAAACTCGGTGAGACCGAGTTTGGTAATAAGCTAACTAGAGAGTTGGTCAGGTAAACTCGGTGGGACCGATTTGCTCTTTCGGTGAGACCAAAAAGTTACAAAAAGGGAACGAAGAGTTTACACTGCAATCTCGGTGGGACCGATTCGCTCTTTCGGTGAGACCGAAAAGTTACGAAAGGGAAACAGAGAGTTTGCAATCCCATCTCGGTGAGACCGAGATCCCTATCGGTAGAACCGAATTGCTAGGGTTTGGCAGTGGCTTATGACAAGTGAAACTCGGTGGTGCCGGATAGAAAGAATCGGTAGGACCGAGTTTGGCTTAGGGTTTAGGTCATATGTGGAAGTGGGAAAGTAGCTGAGGATTTTGGAGCATATCATTAAGCACATGAAGCAAGAGGCTCATTAAGCAACACCTCATCCCTCCTTGATAGTATTGGCTTGTCCTATGGACTCAATGTGATCTTGGATCACTAAAATGTAAAATGAAGAGTCTTGAGCTTGAAGCTTTACCCAATCCTTTGTCCTTAGCATCTTGAAGGAGTTCCCACAACCTTTAGTCCATGCCACTCCATTGTTGAACTTATCTGAAACATGCTAGATAGAAATGTTAGTCCAACAAGAGATATGTTGTCATCAATTATCAAAACCACCTAGGGAGCACTTGTGCTTTCAATCTCCCCCTTTTTGGTAATTGATGGCAACATACATCAAAGCTTTAGATAAAGATATAAAGAACAACAAGTAAAGCTTTGGAAGGACATGTAACAAGCATAGGCTCCCCCTACATGTATGCACTCATGTAAATATGAAATATAGAGGCAAGTGAGAGCATAACCATGACAGAGTAGGCAATGTGTTACATGTATCTTGGCCATATGCATCAGAGCAAAAGATTATCAAGGAAAATACCTTCATGCTCATGAGTCCTTCTTGCAAACAGTATGTACATAAGCAAGAACTCCTCATACTCATGATTTTGATGCATATACTTACCTTGTGGTCTTGAGTTGGCTTAGGATGGAATGAACCTGCACAAACAAAGTTAGATAACACAGGTACATCCACTAGCCAGAGCAAACAAAAGAAACCACAAGAATACAAAGACTGGGATGACATGTAGAGAGTGAGAACAAGGTACCACATTGGATTAAACATGTCCCCAAGAATAAAGGTATGCAATGAATTTGACTGATTTCTTTCCCTTAGGTGTCTTGCTTCCCCAGAATCTTACATGGGATATTGGGAGAAGATAAGGAACAGCAAATCAGAGCTGAAAGATACAAATGAACATGTCTTTCCCCCTAAAAAGACATGTGACATCTCTCCTCTTGAACATCAAGCATCAAGCATCTGGGACATCTGGGATCCTTGAGTATTCTCTCCCCCTAGAAGTCTCTCTCTCCCCCTTAATACTTTCTCTCTTGTAGGTTTGGTCCTTGAGACTTTTTCTCTCCCTTGATGTGATCTCTCTCTCCTACAAGCTTTGATGTGATCTCTCTCTCCCCCTTTGACATCAATTTCCAAGAAGGGCTTTATGGAATCCGTCGTATAGATTTGGTCCTTGAGACTCAGCACAAAGCAATGGATAAAACTGTGATGCTTGTAGAGGACAAGATTCATTGAGTAGAGCTGGATCAGAAGAAATATAGAACAAGTGGCAAACTGTTTTTCCTGTTGCGAAGTCGGTGGCACCGAAAAGATTCGGTTGGACCGAAAATTACAAGTCGGTGAAGCCGAGTTCACACAGAGAAGAACACTTGTCACCTCAGCTCACTAGACATGTAGGATCTCACAAAGATTTGCAACGAATTACCTGAAGGATTTGCAAGGAATTAAATGCAGAAAATGCAGAACATAAACAGAAAGAAAAGAGAAGAGACTGAAAAATCTAGATGGAGTTTTTTTTGTTTTTGAAAAAGAGAAAGAAACTAAACATGCACGAGATACACACAAAAAGAACACAAGAGAACTTCATCTAGAGTTGGGCGGTGACATAGTCACCTATGTTAGAGTATATTGACTTAGGAGTCAAGTGAGAACACTTGATCATAGGTCATACTCATCGTTTAAGCTCAAAATGGGGTTACCATTTTTCGTTTAAGCATCTTGATGTATTCACATCTTGTTGAGTTGCTTTGACTCATGTCTTGGACTAAAGCTTCTCTAAGATGGAATAACATACCTTGGGTGGTGGTGTGGTTCTTGCTCATGTAGTTGAACTTGTGTGGGTGCTCAAGGTTGATGTAGCTCATCAAGAGTTGGGAGCACCACTTGGAGTTTGAGTTCATCTACCTACATGGGTTAGTTCTTGCAAGGAAGAGCACTTGTGTATCCAAAAATGGCAATCATGAAGCTCAACATAGAATTTGTCAAAGGATATGTTTGAATGGTTTTGTGCTTCCTTGTCTTCAACCACCATTGTGTAGAGTCTTGGTGATGTAGAGATTGCTCAAGATGTGAGTGAGTCGCAATCTCATTGAATTAGATTCAACCAAGCACCTACATGGGTTAGACAACATGCAAGGTACAAATATATCCAAGACATAAGATAGTCATCATAAGAGATATATCATGGATTAGTCATAAGCTCATGTCTTGCATGTATCCAATGGAGTTTCTACTCCAAGTTCGAAGCATCAATGATGCTCAATTCACCTCTCAACCTGCAAAATACTTTCTCATCAAGAGGTTTAGTAAATATATCCGCTAATTGCTTATCGGTGCGAACATGCTTAAGATTAATGTCACCCTTAGCAACATGATCTCGAATGAAATGATGACGAACTTCAATATGCTTAGTTCGAGAATGTTGTACAGGATTATGACCAATTTTGATAGCACTTTCATTGTCACAAAGCAGTGGAACATGTTTCACATAAATCCCATAATCTTTAAGAGTTTGGGTCATCCAAAGTAATTGAGCACAACATGAACCAGCGGCAATGTATTCCGCTTCGGCGGTGGATAAGGATACCGAGTTTTGTTTCTTGGAAGACCAAGACACAAGAGATCTACCAAGAAATTGACAAGTACCCGAAGTGGACTTTCTATCAACCTTATGTCCGGCATAATCCGAGTCGGAATAGCCAACAAGATCAAAAGAAGACCTCTTAGGATACCAAATGCCAAAATTTGGTGTATGGATTAAATATCTCACTATCCTTTTCACAGCCTTAAGATGACATTCTTTAGGAGCAGCTTGATATCGTGCACACATGCACACACTTAGCATAATATCGGGACGTGAAGCACATAGGTATAACAATGAACCAATCATAGAGCGATAAACCTTTTGATCAACTGGTTCACCATCTTTGGTCAAATCATTATGTCCACTAGTAGGCATGGGTGTAGACATACCTTTGCATTCTTGCATATTGAACTTCTTGAATAAGTCCTTGGTGTACTTCATTTGAGAGACAAATGTACCTTCCTTAGTTTGCTTGATTTGCAAACCGAGAAAGAATTTGAGTTCACTCATCATAGACATCTCAAACTTCTCTGACATTAGCTTTCCAAACTTTTCACTAAAGAGAGGGTTAGTTGAACCAAATATGATATCATCAACATAAATTTGGCATACAAATAGTTCTCCATTAACCCTTTTAGTAAAAAGAGTAGAATCAATTTTACCAATTTCAAAACCACTTGTAATAAGGAACTTGGTCAAGCATTTATACCATGCTCTAGGAGCTTGTTTAAGACCATAAAGAGCTTTGTGAAGTTTGTAAACATGATTTGGTTTCTTAGGATTGATAAAACCGGGAGGTTGTTTGACATAAACTTCCTCCTATATTTCACCATTTAGAAAAGCACTTTTGATGTCCATTTGGTACAAGGTGATATTATGATGATTAGCATAGGCAAGTAAGATGCGAATGGACTCAAGTCTAGCAACGGGAGCATATGTCTCACCATAGTCCATACCTTCGACTTGTGTGTACCCTTGGGCGACGAGACGTGCTTTGTTGCGAACCACTTGTCCATCTTCATCTTGCTTGTTGTGAAACACCCATTTGGTACCAATGATGTTGTGGTTGTTGTCGGGCTTCTTAACCAATGTCCAAACTTGGTTTCTCTCAAAATTGTGTAGCTCTTCATGCATAGCGTTTATCCAATCCGGATCTTCCAATGCTTCTTCAACCTTCATAGGTTCAATGCTAGAGATGAATGAATAGTTTTCACAAAAGTTAGCTAAACGAGTTTTTAAGCGAGTGATTCTCCCGGTTTGTATATCATTGAGGATTTGCTCGATGGGATGATCTTTGGCAATTCTTGCTCGAACTCGTGAGAGCTTTTGCTTGGGTCTTCGTTGAACATCTTCTTCATCTTGTTCTTCTTCTTGGCCTTCTTCATTGTTGACGTCGTCGTTCTCTTGTCGTGGTGGAGAAAGAGGTTGTTGATGTTCGTCTTGATGCATTTCCTCGTCTTCTTCATCTTGGTGTGTCCCACTTGTGGATGCTTCCGTGTCGATTCTTGGTTCACCTTGTCGTGAAGTAGAAGCTTCCACTTGGACGGATGAAGTACTCTCCTTCACCTCCGTTGGACGAATTTTGCCAATGGACAAGTCTTGGATTGCTTCTGAAGGGTCTTTGTCTCCTACATCAATTGGCAATTGCTCTACTTGCGAGCCATTAGATTCATCAAACTTCACATCTACCGTCTCTTCAACCTTTCGGGTGAAATTGTTGTAGACACGGTAAGTGTGAGAGTTTGAGCCATAACCAAGTAGAAAACCTTCATGAGATTTAGGAGCATACTTTGAACGATGATGCTTATCAAGAATGTAGCACTTTGAGCCGAATACTCAAAAGTATCCAACTTGGGGTTTGTTACCAGTGAGAAGATCGTATGCCGTCTTGCCAAGTAGCCTGTGAAGATATAAGCGATTTGTTGCGTGACAAGCTGTCTCAACCGCTTCTGCCCAAAAGTGCTTCGGCGTCTTGTATTCATCAAGCATCGTTCTTGCCATTTCGATGAGCGTCCGGTTCTTCCTCTCAACAACTCCATTTTGTTGAGGTGTGTACGTAGCCGAGAACTCGTGTGAAATCCCTTCTTCGTTAAGAAAGGTGTCCACATTTGCGTTCTTGAACTTCGTTCCGTTGTCACTCCGAACCTTCTTGATCTTCACGTCAAACTGATTTTGGGCCTTCCTAGCGAAGTTTCTGAAGATCTTCTGGACCTGCGACTTGTCATTAAGAAAGAACACCCACGTAAATCTTGAAAAATCATCAACTATAACTAGACCAAAAGAATTTCCACCGAGACTCTTGTAGGCGTTGGGACCAAAAAGATCCATATGAAGTAGCTCGAGTGGCCTTCTTGTGGTCATGATGTTCTTCACGGGATGCCTTGCTCCAACCTGTTTACCTGCTTGACAAGCACTGCAAAGTCTATCCTTATCAAATATGACATCGTTAACTCCAAGGATATGATTTCCTTTAATAAGCTTGTTAAGGTTTCTCATGCCAACGTGACCTAGTCGTCTATGCCAGAACCAACCTTTTGAGGATTTAGCAACAAAGCAAGTTTTAGGTTGTGCCTTTTTAGAGAAATCGACAATGTAAAGATCACCTCTACGCATACCCGTAAAGACCATTTATGATTGTCTCGACGAAATACTTGGCAATCTACCTCCGTAAATAGGACATTCAAACCGAAATCAACAAGTCTAGATACTGAAAGTAAGTTGTAGCCGAGAGATTCAACAAGCATGACATTTTGAATGGAACTATCATGTGAGATGGCCACCTTACCAAGGCCAACCACTTTACCCTTTGAATTATCACCAAAGGTGACATATTTTCGAGGGCCGTCATTTTCAGCAAGCTCATGAAACATCTCTTCATCTCTGGTCATATGATCAGTACATCCACTATCAAGAACCCATTCCTTTCCTCCTGATTCATATCCCCGAAGATTTGCCATAAGACCAAAATGTCTCATTTCATCATCAAGATCGAAGTCACTATCATCATCATCATCATCATCATAGTATCCATGTTCACCATGATCTTGTGACTTATCATTTCCTAGAGAGGGTAATTCATTAGATACAGGATCATCAAAGTGGTCACTTTTATGAATTCTTATAGCTTCGAATATGATATCACTAATGATTCCAACATCTCCTTTAGCATGCTTAAGATTGGTAAGTTCAAATAGACAATTACCAAAACTAGGGTCCCTAGAGTTCATCTTACTCAAGGCAATAGATTTATGGAGAATTTCATCCAAAGTTTTCAAGGAATGATCGGGAAATCGTTCCTCAAGAAATTTCCATATAGTATAGGCACAATTAAGAGTAGGCAAACTAGCAATGAAATTTTTGGGCAATCCTCTAACGATGAGCTCAATACTTCTAAGATTGCGAATCATGTCAATATCTTCATCTAGGGTAGGATGCAAAGGATCAATATGAGGTGCACAAGGGCTAGCAATATACTTGTTCAAATGATATTGATTGAAAATTACAAGCATCTCATTTTTCCACTCATGAAAATACTCTCCATCAAGAATAGGCACTCTATGTCTAAGACTCCCTAAGGTAGACATATCCATCTTCCTCCAATGGTGATTAAACCAAGGCAATGGAGACCAAAGCTCTGATACCACTTGTAGGATCTAGAAGTAGATGTGTCTAGAGGGGGGGTGATTAGACACTTAGTGCTAAAGTTGCAATTTTTAGGCCTTTTTGGTTTGAGTGGAGTTTTAGGCACAATTTCAACATACACAATACATATCAAGCAAGCATGCAAAGAGTATATGAGCAGCAGAATGTAAAGCATGCAACTTGCAAGAATGTAAGGGGAAGGGTTTGGAGAATTCAAACGCATTTGGAGACACGGATGTTTTTCCCATGGTTCGGATAGGTGGTGCTATCCTACATCCACGTTGATGGAGACTTCAACCCACAAAGGGTAACGGTTGCGCGAGTCCACGGAGGGCTCCACCCACGAAGGGTAATGGTTGCGCGAGTCCACAGAGGGCTCCACCCACGAAGGGTCCACGAAGAAGCAACCACCCACGAAGGGTCCACGAAGAAGCAACCTTGTCTATCCCACGATGGCCATCGCCCACGAAGGACTTGCCTCACTAGCGGTAGATCTTCGCGAAGTAGGCGATCTCCTTGCCCTTACAAACTCCTTGGTTCAACTCCACAATCTTGTCGGAGGCTCCCAAGTAACACCTAGCCAATCTAGGAGACACCACTTTCCAAGAAGTAACAAATGGTGTGTAGGTAATGAACTCCTTGATCTTGTGCTTCAAATGATAGTCTCCCCAACACTCAACTCTCTCTCATAGGATTTGGATTTTGTGGAAAGAAGATTTGAGTGGAAAGCAACTTGGGGAAGGCTAGAGATCAAGATTCATATGGTAGGAATGGAATATCTTGGTCTCAACACATGAGTAGGTGGTTCTCTCTCAGAACATATGAGTTGGAATTGTGTATGTGTTCTGATGGCTCTCTCCACGAATGAAGAGGAGGTGGAGGGGTATATATAGCCTCCACACAAAATCCAACTGTTACACACAGTTTTCCAATCTCGGTGGGACCGAATCAACAAACTCGGTCGGACCGAAAAGGTAAACCTAGTGACCGTTAGAGATTTTCGGTGGGACTGACATGCAACTCGGTAGGACCGATATGGTTAGGGTTTGGGCATAACGTAATCTCGGTGAGACCGATTACACAAACTCGGTGAGACCGAGTTTGGTAATAAGCTAACTAGAGAGTTGGTCAGGTAAACTCGGTGGGACCGATTTGCTCTTTCGGTGAGACCGAAAAGTTACAAAAAGGGAACGAAGAGTTTACACTGCAATCTCGGTGGGACCGATTCGCTCTTTCAGTGAGACCGAAAAGTTACGAAAGGGAAACAGAGAGTTTGCAATCCCATCTCGGTGAGACCGAGATCCCTATTGGTAGAACAGAATTGCTAGGGTTTGGCAGTGGCTTATGACAAGTGAAACTCGGTGGCGCCGGATAGAAAGAATCGGTAGGACCGAGTTTGGCTTAGGGTTTAGGTCATATGTGGAAGTGGGAAAGTAGCTGAGGATTTTGGAGCATATCATTAAGCACATGAAGAAAGAGGCTCATTAAGCAACACCTCATCCCTCCTTGATAGTATTGGCTTTTCCTATGGACTCAATGTGATCTTGGATCACTAAAATGTAAAATGAAGAGTCTTGAGCTTGAAGCTTTACCCAATCCTTTGTCCTTAGCATCTTGAAGGAGTTCCCACAACCTATAGTCCATGCCACTCCATTGTTGAACTTATCTGAAACATGCTAGATAGAAATGTTAGTCCAACAAGAGATATGTTGTCATCAATTATCAAAACCACCTAGGGAGCACTTGTGATTTCAATAGGGCGCCGGAACCTGCATCTCCGTTAGGAGAGCCCGTGCTGGATCCTCGGGCAATGGGGCGGACAATCGATCCGCTCCGCTGTCGCGACCCATTCCTGTTAAATGGCGTGGAGGCTTAGATCCACCACATGATTATACTGGGGAAAGAAACATCTTATGAGATATAAGGAGCTTACCGGATTGGCAGGGCGCTTTGCGCTGAGTCTGCGATCCTCGGTAAGGGGAGGAGGTACCTCGGCGAACTTGAACAACACCCTCCAGATGTCCTGGTGTGTCGTGTCGAAGAGCTCTCGCAATGTCTGGTGCTTAGCCGGGTCGAACTCCCACATATTGAATGCCCGTCTTTGACACGGGAGGATCGGGCGGAAGAGCATGACCTGGACCTCGTTGACAAGCTTGATTTTCTTGCTTATCATGTTTTTGACACAGTTCTGGAGTCCGGTCAGCTCCACCGATGAACCCCAGGATAGGCCCTTCTCTTTCTAGGAGGTGAGCCGCGTGGGGATGCTGGATCGAAATTCGGGGGCCGCCACCCAGTTGGTGTCACGCTGCTCGGTGATGTAGAACCACCCTGATTACCACCCCTTCATGGTCTCCACATAGGAGCCTTCGAGCCAGATGACGTTGGGCCTTTTGCACACCATGGCGCCTCCGCACTCCGCTTGCTGGCCGACCACCACCTTTGGTTTAACGTTGAAGGTCTTCAGCCACAGGCCGAAGTGGGGATTGATGCAGAGGAAGGCCTCGCACACGACGATAAACGCTAAGATGTTGAGGATGAAATTTGGGGCCAAATCGTGGAAGTCTAGCCCGTAATAGAACATGAGCCTGTGAAAAAATGGGTGGAGGGTAAATCCCAACCCGCAGACGAAATGGGTAAGGAATACAACCCTTTTGTAGGGTTCGGGAGTAGGGACGATCTGCCCCGCGTCTGGGAGCCGGTGCGCGATATCTGCGGCCAGGTATCCGGCTTCCCAGAGCTTCGTAATGTTCTCCTCCGTAACAGAGGAGACCATCCACTTGCCTCCCTCTCCAGACATGTTTGGAGTGGTTTTGCGGAGGAAATACGAACTTGGGCGCTAGAGCTCGAGTGCGCGATAATGGATGGGCAGGGAAGAAGATGGCGTGGGTGAAAAGGAGGAGCCATTGTCCTTTTATAAGGGCGGAAGAAACTATGCGCCTCCCCACCTGCCTGGTAAACTCGCTTATTCCCCAAGCGCCGTGATTAATGGCGCGGTTGGGTTACCCACACCTGTATTGATGAGAATCCCGTGATAAGGGGACACGATCTCTGCTTCGATAGGACGTGCCAAGAAAACCGCCTCGTATATGTGTAGTAGCTGGTTGAGAAAAACGGTTCGAATAATGACCGGGACATGGCGTGATGTCACGTTATGAAAAGTTGTCAGCAAATACGATTTGTGGAAATATTATACTCTCTACGGTGGTATGTGGAATTTGTTTTGCAGAGCCGGACACTGTCCTTGTCTCTGAAATCTTCTATGGAGTATTCAGAGGAAGAACCCGCCTTGCAATGTCGAAGACAATCTGCGCACCGGACTCATCTTCATTGAAGCCTGGTTCGGGGGCTATTGAGGGACTCCTGGATTAGGGGGTCCTCGGACAGCCGGACTATATCATTCGACCGGATTGTTCGATTATGAAGATACAAGATTGAAGACTTCGTCCCGTGTCCGGGTGGGACTCTCCTTTGCGTGGAAGGCAAGCTTGGCAATTCGGATATCTAGATCTCCTCCCTTGTAACCGACTCTGTGTAACCCTAGCCCCCTCCAGTGTCTATATAAACCGGAGGGTTTAGTCCGTAGGACAACAACAATGATAATCATAGGCTAGCTTCTAGGGTTTAGCCTCTACGATCTCGTGGTAGATCAACTCTTGTAATACTCATATCATCAAGATCAATCAAGCAGGACGTAGGGTATTACCTCTATCAAGAGGGCCCGAACCTGGGTAAACAGTGTGTCCCCTGCCTCCTGTTACCATCCGCCTTAGACGCATAGTTTGGGACCCCCTACCCGAGATCCGCCGGTTTTGACACCGACACCCGCTGCGGAACGCCTTGCCTACGAGGGTTCGTGATGACGAGTGGTGCCTGCAGTCTCTGCCGTGTATGTCAGCTAGCAACTCGTTCCCCTGTTCCCTGGAGATGCATCGCAAGGAAACGTTATTTGGCCGATTCCTGTATAGCTCACCGTCCTGGATGCAGTATGCCATAGCCTGTCGAGCCACGCGCTCCATGTCCTCCTCTTTCTCCGGCAGCGTCCCTTGCGTAAGATATTCCTTGAACTCCTTGGTCCAGTACCCCTCCTAAGGCTCGAGCACCAGGAGTAGGCGCATTTGCTACCTCTTGAGCATGCATTGGTTTTCCCTTGAAGAGGAAAGGGTGATGCAGCAAAGTAGCGTAAGTATTTCCCTCGGGTTTTTAGAACCAAGGTATCAATCCAATAGGAGACTACACGCAAGTCCCTCGTACCTGCACAAACAATCAAGAACCTTGCAACCAACGCGATAAAGGGTTGTCAATCCCTTCACGGCTACTTGCAAAAGTGAGATCTGATAAAGATAATAAGACAAATATTTTTGGTATTTTTGTTGTATAGATTGAAAAGTAAAGATTGCAAAATAAACGGCAACAGAAATAGCTAATTGTCGGGAGATTAATATGATGGAGAATAGACCCAGGGGCCATAGGTTTCACAAGTGGCTTCTCACAAAATAGCATATTCTACGATGGGTGAAAAAATTAATGTCGGGCAATCGATAGAAAAGCGCATAGTTATGAGAATATCTAGGCAAGATCATGTATATAGGCATCACTTCCATGACAAGTAGACCGAAACGATTTTGCATCTACTATTATTACTCCACACATCGACCGCTATCCAGCATGCATCTAGAGTATTAAGTTCATAAGAACAGAGTAACACATTAGGTAAGATGACATGATGTAGAGGGATAAACTCAAGCAATATGGTATAAAGCCCATCTTTTTATCCTCGATGGCAGCAATACAATACGTGTCGGTTCCCTTTCTGTCACTGGGATCGAGCACCGCAAGATTGAACCCAAAGCTAATCACTTCTGCCATTGCAAGAAAGATCAATCTAGTAGGCCAAACCAAACTGATAATTCAAAGAGACTTGCACAGATATCAAATCATGCATATTAGAATTCAGAGAAGAATCAAATATTGTTCATAGATAAACTTGATCATAAACCCACAATTCATCGGATTTCGACAAACACACCGCAAAAAGAATTACATTGAATAGATCTCCAAGAGAATCGAGGAGAACTTTGTATTGAGATCAAAATAGAGAGAAGAAGCAATCTAGCTGATACATCTCCGTCATATCTATAAATTTTGATTGTTCCATGCCAATATTATACAACTTTCATATACTTTTGGCAACTTTTTATACTAGTTTTGGGACTAACATATTGATCCAGTGCCCAGTGCTAGTTCCTGTTTGTTGCATGTTTTTTGTTTTGCAGAAAATCTGTATCAAACGGAGTCCAAACAGGATAAAAACTGACGGAGATTTTTTGGAATATATGTGATTTTTGGGAAGAAGAATCAAAGCGAGACGATGCCCGAGGGCGCCACAAGGCAGGGGGCGCATCCCAGGGGGTCAGGCGCGCCCTGGGCCCTCGTGGGCACCCTGTGAGGCAGTTGGTGCCCTTCTTTCGCCGCAAGAAAGCCAATATCCGGATAAAAATCATGGCCAAAATTCAGCCCAATCGGAGTTACGGATCTCCAGGAATTTAAGAAACGGTGAAATGGCAGAATTTGGAACGTAGAAATAGAGAGAAAAAGAGACAGATCCATTCTCGGAGGGGCTCTCGCCCCTCCGCCGCCATGGAGGCCATTGACCAGAGGGGAAACCCTTCTCCCATGTAGGGGGGAGGTCAAGGAATAAGAAGAAGGGGGGCTCTCTCCTCCTCTCTCCAGGTGGCGCCGGAACACCGCCGGGGCCATCATCATCACCGAAATCTACACCAACAACTTCACCGCCATCATCAAGAACTCTTCCCCCCTCTATGCACTGGTGTAACCCCTCTTTTACCCTCTGTAATCCCTACTTCAAAATGGTGCTCAATGCTATATATTATTTCCCAATGATGTATCGTTATCCTATGATGTTTGAGTAGATCCGTTTTTTCCTATGGGTTAATTGATGACCATGATTAGTTTGAGTTGCATGTTTTATTATTGGTGCTATCCTATGGTGCTCTCCATTTCGCGCAAGTGTGAGGGGTCCCCTCTATAGGGTTTGTAATATGTTCGTTATTTTCTTATGGTGGGTGGCGTGAGTGATAGAAACACAGACCCGAGTACGTAGGTTGTTTGCGTATGGGAATAAAGAGGACTTGATGCCTTATAATGCTATGGTTTGGTTTTACCTTAATGATCTTTAGTAGTTGCGGATGCTTGCTAGAGTTCCAATCATAAGTGCATATGATCCAATATGCGGAAGTATGTTAGCTTATGCCTCTCCCTCAAATAAGATTGCAATAATGATTACGGGTCTAGTTATCGATTGCCTAGGGACAAATAACTTTCTTGTGTGACAACAAGCTCTCTACTAAAACTAACTTAGTTGTGTCTTTATCTAAACAGCCCCTAGCTTTTATTACATGCTCTTTATTATCTTACAAACCTATCCTATCACACCTACAAAGTACTTCTTGTTTCATACTTGGTCTAGGTAAAGCGAACGTTAAGCGTGTGTAGAGTTGTATCGGTGGTCTATAGAACTTGAGGGAATATTTTTTCTACCTTTAGCTCCACGTTGGGTTCGACACTCTTACTTATCGAAAGAGTCTACAATTTATCCTCTATACTTGTGGGTTATCAAGACCTTTTTCTGGCGCCGTTGCCGTGGGGTGAATATTCTCATGTGTGCTTGTTTGCTTTGTCACTAAGTAGTTTTTATTTTGTGCTCTTGTTTTCTATCTTTAGCTATGGGTATGAAACGCAAGATACCAAAAAAAATAGTCGTACCTAGTAAACCAATGGTTGAAGAACCACTCAAAATCTATCACACTCCTGAAGCTTTTTACATAGATCATCTTTGATCCCTATGTGCTCGTGCTGAAACCCCAACTAGCTTAGTTGAGGGCAAATCTTTAGATGAGCATGCTTGTTATGTGCGATACCGCTTATCTCAAAAAGGGAACTTTTACTGGATCAAATTCATCGTTTGCAATGCTATGCTTGGAATTTATGTGAAATATATGATTTTACTTGTTGTTCTGAAGACCATAAAAACACCTTCCCTACCAATCTTTAGAAGGGTGTTTATAATTACTATGATGTTCAACAAATTGATGCATTTGTTGCTTTTAAGGGTGCTTATGAAATTGCTTTAGTGATTGGAAAGTATGATGCTACTCTTTACAAATCTGAAAATTTTGCCATACTTAAATATTTTTATGATAATTATGCTTCTAATGCCTATGTTAAACCATATATTGAGGACTCCTCCATTGTCCAAGAAGAGATTCATATTTTGCAGGAGTCTATGGAAGAAGGAATTGATGAAATTGTGGGCTCATTGGATGAAAAAGATGACGAGGAGAGCGGAGAACAAAAGGAGGAAGAGCGGATCAGCTACCCGTGCTCACCTTCTAATGAGAGTAACTCTTCAACTCATACATTGTTTAATTTCCCTTCGTGCTTACCGAAGGATGATTGTTATGATCCCGTTGATTCTTTTGAAATATCCCTTTTTGATGATGCTTTCTATGCTTGTGGCCAAGATGCCAATATGAATTATGCTTATGGAGATGAACTTGGTATAGTTCCTTATGTTCAACATGAAATTGTTGCTATTTGCACCCACGCATGATAGTCCTATTATCTATTTGAATTCTCCCGACTCCACTATATCGGAGAAGTTTGCCCTTATTATGGATTATATTGATGGGTTGCGTTTCACTACTACACATGATGATTTTGATAGATATAATATGCATGTACTTGCTGCTCCTACTTGCAATTATTATGAGAGAGCAACTACATCTCCGCCTCTTCATGTTTCCAATATGATAAAATTGCAAGAAATTGTTTATACTATGCATTGGCCTTTACTATGTGTGCATGAATTGTTTTATAACATGCTGATGCATAGGAAGAGAGTTAGACTTCATCATTACATGATATATGTTGCTTTGTGCTCACCACTAAATCACAAATCTTGTTAAGTAAATTTGGCTTTGATATACCTTAGGATCCGGGTGGATTCATTACTTGAGCACCTTATGCCTAGCTTAATGGCTTTAAAGAAAGTGTTTCCAGGGAGACAACCCGGATATTTTAGAGAGTCGTTTATTTCTGTTGAGTTCTTTTATATAGTTTAACAAAAAGAGCGCAACCCAAAACTTTTCAAAAAGGAAAGTGAAAGTGAGAGAGACAAGCATTGTTGAAGTGGGGGAGCTCCTTGAACTTTGTTCATGCTCAGGGAAACTTTGTCAATCCTGATTACAGAAACTTTTCAACAAAAATCATTATCCCCTTGTACAATTCCATTGTATTATAAAAATAATGTGCCACGATTTTCCTTTAGGATGTTTACATTGCTTGTTGGTTAGTGCGATGCAGAACAGAAACTTTGGCTGTAGTGCGTGATTTTACATTTTTACTGGAACGTCAAATGGTTCTGAAACTTTTTGCAATGTCTTTCTATACAAATTGTTTATTTTTCCTAATTTTTTCAGAATTTTTGAAGTACCAAAATTATGGTGAATGTTCAGATTACTACAGACTGTCCTGTTTAAGACAAATTCTGTTTTTTGATGCATAGTTTGCTTGTTTTGATGAAACTATCAATTTCTATCAGTGGATTAAGCCATGGAAAAGTTATATTACAGTAGCTGCAATACAAAAACAAAATATGAATTGTTTTGGAACAATACTTAGAGTAGTGATTTGCTTTACTATACTAACGGATCTTACCAAACTTTTTGTTAAGTTTTCTGTGATTGAAGTTTTCAAGTTTTGGGAGAGATCATGATGGATGAAGGAATAAGGAGTGGAAAAAGCCTAAGCTTGGGGATGCCTGAGGCAGCCCAAGGAAATATTCAAGGACTCCCAAGCAACCAATCTTGGGGATGCCCCGGAAGGCATCCCCTCTTTCTTCTAACGATCATCGGTAATTTCACTTGGAGCTATATTTTTATTCGTCACATGATATGCGTAAATCTTGGAGTGTCTTTTGCATTTAGTTTTCACTTTTATTTTATGCAGCATGCTGGTATGAGATAGTCCTTGGTTGATTTAAAGAATGCTCATTGCACTTCACTTATATTTTTTGAGTATGGCTTTATAGAATGCTTCATGTGCTTCACTTATATCATTTGATGTTTGGATTGCCTGTTTCCCTACACATAGAAAACCGCCATTTGTAGAATGCTCTTTTGCTTCACTTATATTTGTTAGAGCGTGGTCATATGTTTTGTATAAAGAATTAAACTCTCTTGCTTCACTTATATCTATTTAGAGAGATGACAGGAATTGGTCATTCACATGGTTAGTCATAAAATCCTACATAAAACTTGTAGATCACTGAATATGATATGTTTGATTCCTTGCAATAGTTTTGTGATATAAAGATGGTGATATTAGAGTCATGATAGTGGGTAGTTGTGGATTGTACAAATACTTGTGTTGAAGTTTGTGATTCCCGTAGCATGCACGTATGGTGAACCGTTATGTGATGAAATCGGAGCATGATTTATTTATTGATTGTCTTCCTTATGAGTGGCGGTCGGGGATGAGCGATGGTCTTTTCCTACCAATATATCCCCATAGGAGCATGCGCGTAGTACTTTGTTTCGATGACTAATAGATTTTGCCATAAGTATGTGAGTTCTTTATGACTAATGTTGAGTCCATGGATTATACGCACTCTCACCCTTCCATCATTGCTAGCCTCTTTGGTACCGTGCATTGCCCTTTCTCACCTCGAGAGTTGGTGCAAACTTCGCCGGTGCATCCAAACCCTGTGATATGATACGCTCTATCACACATAAGCCTCCTTATATCTTCCTCAAAATAGCCACCATACCTACCTATCATGGCATTTCCATAGCCATTCCGAGATATATTGCCATGCAACATCCATCATCTTCATATACATGACTTGAGCATTTATTTTGATATTGCTTTGCATGATTGTAAGATAGCTAGCATGATGTTTTCATGGCTTGTCCATTTTTTGATGTCATTGCTATGCTAGATCATTGCACATCCCGGTACAACGCCGGAGGCATTCATATAGAGTCATATCTTTCTTCTAGTATCGAGTTGTAATATTGAGTTGTAAGTAAATAAAAGTGTGATGATCATCATTACTAGAACATTGACCCATGTGAGGTTATCAAAATAAAAGTGGCCAAATAAGCCCCCCCACCCCCAAAAAAAGAGGCCAAAGAATCCTAAAAATGAAAAAATGAAAAAAGAGAAAAAATGAGAGAAAAGAGAGAACGGACAATGTTACTATCATTTTACCACACTTGTGCTTCAGAGTAGCACCATGTTCTTCATATAGACAGTCTCTTGAGTTGTCACTTTCATATACTAGTGGGAATTTTTATTATAGAACTTGGCTTGTATATTCCAACGATGGGCTTCCTCAAATGCCCTAGGTCTTCATGAGCAAGAAAGTTGGATGCACACCCACTTAGTTTCAATTTGAGCTTTCATACACTTATAGCTCTAGTGCATCTGTTGCATGGCAATCTCTACTCCTCGCATTGACATCAATTGATGGGCATCTCCATAGCCCGTTGATTAGCCGCGTTGATGTGAGACTTTCTCCTTTTTGTCTTCTCCACACAACCTCCACCATCATATTCTATTCCACCTATAGTGTTATATCCATGGTTCACGCTCATGTATTGCGTGAAAGTTGAAAAGGTTTGAGAACATCAAAAGTATGAAACAATTGCCAGACCATATGATTTTGTAGGGATAACTTTCTTTGCCCATGTTATTTTGAAAAGACATGATTGCTTTATTAGTGTGCTTGAAGTATTATTGTCTTAATGTCAAATGATAGACTATTGCTTTGAATCACTCGTGTCTTAATATTCATGCCATTATTATATTACATGATCAAGATTATGCTAGGTAGCATTCCACATCAAAAATTATCTTTTTTATCATTTACCTACTCGAGGACGAGTAGGAATTAAGCTTGGGGATGCTGATACGTCTTCGTCATATCTACAATTTTTTATTGTTCCATGCCAATAGTATACAACTTTCATATAATTTTGGCAACATTTTATACTATTTTTAGGACTAAAATATTGATCCAGTGCCCAGTGCCAGTTCATGTTTGTTGCATGTTTTTTGTTTCACAGAAAATCCATATCAAACAGAGTCCAAATGGGATAAAAATTGATGGAGATTTTTTGGAATATATGTGATTTTTTGGAAGAAGAATCAACGCGAGACGATGCCCGAGGGGGGCACGAGGCAGGGGGCGCGCCCAGGGGGTCAGGCGCGCCTTAGGCCCTCGTGGCCACTTCGTAAGGCGGTTGGTGCCCTTCTTTCGCCGCAAGAAAGCCAATATCCGGATAAAAATCGTGTCCAAAATTCATCCCTATCGGAGTTATGGATCTCTAGGAATTTAAGAAACGGTGAAAGGGCAGAATCTGGAATGTAGAAATAGAGAGAGACAGAGAGACATATCCAATCTCGGAGGGGCTCTTGCCCCTCTGCCGCCATGGAGGCCATGGACCATAGAGGAAACCCTTCTCCCATCTAGGGGGAAGGTCAAGGAAGAAGAAGAAGAAGGGGGATCTCTTCTCCTCTCTCCCGGTGGCGCCGGAACACTGCCGGCGCCATCATCATCACCGCAATCTACACCAACAAATTCACCGCCATCATCACCAACTCTTCCCCCCTCTATGCAGTGGTGTAACCCCTCTTTTACCCGCTTTAATCTCTACTTAAACATGGTGCTCAATGCGATATATTATTTCCCAATGATGTATGGCTGTCCTATGATGTTTGAGTAGTTCCGTTTTGTCCTATGGGTTAATTGATGATCGTGATTGGTTTGAGTTGCACGTTTTATTATTGGTGCTATCCTATGGTTCTCTCCGTGTTACGCAAGAGTGAGGGATCCCCGCTGTAGGGTTTGTAATATGTTCATGATTTTCTTATGGTGGGTGGCATGAGTGATAGAAACACAGACCCAAGTAAGTAGGTTATTTGCGTATGGGAATAAAGAGGAACTTGATGCCTTATAATGTTATGGTTGGGTTTTACCTTAATGATCTTCAGTAGTTGCGGATGCTTGCTAGAGTTCCAATCATAAGTGCATATGATCCAAGAATATAAAGTATGTTAGCTTATGCCTCTCCCTCAAATAAGATCGCAATAATGATTACCAGTCTAGTTATCGATTGCCTAGGGACAAATAACTTTCTTGTGTGACAACAAGCTCTCTACTAAAACTAACTTAGTTGTATCTTTATCTAAACAGCCCCTAGCTTTTATTACATGCTCTTTATTATCTTGCAAACCTATCCTATCACACCTACAAAGTACTTCTAGTTTCATACTTGTGCTAGGTAAAGCAAACGTTAAGCGTGCGTAGAGTTGTATCGGTGGTCGATAGAACTTGAGGGAATATTTGTTGTACCTTTAGCTCCTCGTTGGGTTCAACACTCTAACTTATAGAAAGAGGCTACAATTGATCATCTATAATTGTGGGTTATCACTAGCTAATAACTATGGACCCAAAGGTCTGTGGTAAACTACTCACACATCACTGGAGAGGCTATGGTGTTGATGTAGAAGCCCTCCGTGATCGATTCCCCCTCCGGCAGAGCGCCGGAAAAGGCCCCAAGATGGGATCTCACGGGTATAGAAGGTTGCCGTGGTGGAATTACGGTTTCGTGGTGCTCCTCGAATGTTTTAAGGTATAAGAGTATATATAGGGGGAAGAAGTAGGTCGGTGGAGCTGCGAGGGGCCCACGAGGGTGGGGGGCGCGCCCACCCCCCTGGGGCACGCCCTCCTACCTCGTAGCCTCCTCGCTTCTTTCTTGATGTCCACTCCTAGACTACTGGATCACATTTGTTCCAAAAAAGATCCTCGCGAATGTTTCATTCCGTTTGGATTCCCTTTGATATTCCTTTTCTGTGAAACACTGAAATAGGCCAAAAAAACAGCAATTTGCACTGGGCCTTCGGTTAATAGGTTAGTCCCAAAAATAATATAAAAGTGCATAATAAAGCCCATTAAACATCCAAAATAGATAATATAATAGCATGGAACAATCAAAAATTATAGATACATTGGGGACGTATCAAGCATCCCCAAGCTTAATTCCTGCTCGTCCTCGAGTAGGTCAATGATAGAAACGACATTTTTGATGTGGAATGCTACCTAACATAATTTTCAAAGTAATTCTCTTTATTGTGGCATGAATGTTCAGATCTGAAAGATTCAAGATAAAATTTTAATATTGACATAAAAATAATAATAAAAGTTTAATATTGACATAATAATAATAATACTTCAAGCATACTAACTAAGCAATTATGTCTTCTCAAAATAACATGGCCAAAGAAAGCTTATCCCTACAAAATCATATAGTTTGGCTATGCTTCATTTTTTGTCACACAAAAATTCTCTCATCATGCACAACCCCGATGACAAGCAAAGCAATTGTTTCATACTTTAGTAATCTCAAACTTTTTTCAACTTCCACGCAATACATGAGCGTGAGCCATGGACATAGCAATATGGGTGGAATAGAATATAATGATGGGGGTTGTGTGGAGAAGACAAAACAGGAGAAAGTCTCACATTGACGCGGCTAATCAACGGGCTAGGGAGATGCCCATCAATTGATGTCAATGCAAGGAGTAGGGATTGCCATGCAATGGATGCACTAGAGCTATAAATGCATGAAAGCTCAACAAAAGAAACTAAGTGGGTGTGCATCCAACTTGATTGCTCACGAAGACCTAGGGCATTTGAGGAAGCCCATTGTTGGAATATACAAGCCAAGTTCTATAATGAAAAATTCCAACTAGTATATGAAAGTGACAAAGTAAGAGACTCTCTATCATAAAGATCATGGTGCTACTTGGACGCACAAGTGTGGAAAAAATGATAGTAGCATTGTCCCTTATATTTATTTTCTATTTTTTGGGGACCATGCTCTATTAATGATGATCATCACACTTCTATTTATTTACAACTCAATGATCACAACTCAATACTAGAACAAAATATGACTCTATATGAGTACTTCCGGTGGTGTACCGGGATGGCAATGAATCAAGAGTGACATGTAGAATAAATTATGCATGGTGGCTTTGCCACAAATACGATGTCAACTACATGATCATGCAAGGCAATATGACAATGATGAAGCGTGTCATAATAAATGAAACGGTGGAAAGTTGCATGGCAATATATCTCGGAATGGCTATGGAAATGCCATAATAGGTAGGTATGGTGGCTGTTTTGAGGAAGATATAAGGAGGTTTATGTGTGATAGAGCATATCATATCACGGGGGTTGGATGCACCGGCGAAGTTTGCACCAACTCTCAAGGTGAGAAAGGGCAATGCACGGTACCGAAGAGGCTAGCAATGATGGAAAGATGAGAGTGCATATAATCCATGGACTCAACATTAGTCATAAAGAACTCACATACTTATTCCAAAAATCAACAAGTCATCAAAAACCAAGCATTACGCGTATGCTCCCAGGGGGATAGATTGGTACGAAAGGACCATCGCTCATCCCCGACCGCCACTCATAAGGATGACAATCAAAGAACACCTCATGTTTCAAATTTGTCACGCAACGGTCACCATACGTGCATGTTAGGGGACTTGCAAACTTCAACACAAGTATTTCTCAAATTCACAACTACTCAACTAGCATGACTCTAATATTACCATCCTCAAATCTCAAAACAATCATTAATTATCAAACTTCTTGTAGTATTCAATGCACTTTTTATGAAAGTTTTTATTATACCCATCTTGGATGCCTATCATATTAGGACTAATTTTATAGCCAAAAAAATTACCATGCTTCTCTAAAAGACTCTCAAAATAATATAAGTGAAGCATGAGAGACCAATAATTTCTATAAAATAAAACCACCACCGTGCTCTAAAAAGATATAAGTGAAGCACTAGAGCAAAATTATCTAGCTCAAATGATATAAGTGAAGCACATATAGTATTCTAATACATTCTGATTTATGTGTGTCTCTCCAAAAGGTGTGTACAGCAAGGATGATTGTGGTAAACTAATAAGAAAATACTCAAATCATACAAGACGCTCCAAGCAAAACACATATCATGTGGTGAATAAAAATATAGCCTCAAGTAAAGTTACCGATGGACGAAGACGAAAGAGGGGATGCCTTCCGGGGCATCCCCAAGATTAGGCTTTTGGTTGTACTTGAATTTTACCTTGGGGTGCCATAGGAATCCCCAAGCTTAGGCTTTTCCCACTCCTTTTTCCAAAATCCATCAAATCTTTACCCAAAACTTGAAAACTTCACAACACAAAACTCAACAGAAAATCTCATGAGCTCCGTTAGTATAAGAAAACAAACCACCACTTTAATGTACTGTAATGAACTCATTCTTTATTTATATTGGTGTTAAAACTACTGTATTCCAACTTCTCTATGGTTCATACCCCCCGATACTAGCCATAGATTCATCAAAATAAGCAAACAACACACGAAAAACAGAATCTGTCAAAAAACAGTGTGTAGTAATCTGTAGGTTCCGAGTACTTCTGTAACTCCAAAAATCCAACCAAATTAGTGCCACCTAAATAATTTGATATTGATCTACCACTACTAGGGAAAACCTTATACACAGAAGTTTATCAGTAGCGCGGTTTAAAAATGGGCGCTACTGCTAATTAGTAGTAGCAAGGGCTATAAAAACCGTGCTACTACTAAGTTGATAGTAGTAGCGAGGGGTATAAACCCGCGCTGCTACTAAATGGTATCCAACAATGCCCCCGGGATAGGCCATAGTAGTAGCGAGGGGTATAAAACTGGCACTACTACTAAGTAAGTAGTAGTAGCACAGGTAAGACCCACGCTACTACGAAGCCTGTCCACCCCGACCCGATCCACACTCCCACCCCACCAACCGTCCCACACCACCCACCCCCGTCTGTCTCAAAAAAAATCACGCAGCCCGATCTAGATCCCCAACCTCCTCTCCTCTTCCAACCCACTCGCCGCCGGCCTCCCTTCCACCTCTTCTTCTCCGTCCGTTCGCCCACATGCCCCCCGCCGCGTGCGCCACGCTGGCGGCTGTGCGCCCCGCCCCGTCCCTCCCCCGCGCTCCCCCGGCCTGCCCTCCGCGCTGATCCGCCGGAATCCGTAGCAAAGGCGGAGCCTTCCCAGCTTTCCGAGGAGTTACGGGCCATCCTCGATGAGGGGGCGACGGCCCCCCTAGCGCGCCCAACGGTGGCGACGCCGCCTGCCCCAAGACCAAGGGGAAGGACGGCGGGGGCGTGGCGCCGGCGGGGACGACTCTAAGCAATCCAAGCTGAGGGCCGGCCTCAACTCCGCCATCATCACTGAGAAGCCCAACATCAAGTGGAACAACGTCGCCGGGCTCGAGAGCACCAAGCAGGCACTGTAGGAGGCCGTCATGTTGCCCGTCAAGTTCCTCCAGTTCTTCACAGGTGAGCTTGTGCAAGGGAATCCAGTAATTCTACCTATTTTTTCATAGCCAAGGATGACGCGATTGTAGTTGGTGTAGCTAGATCGTATAGATAAGCCCTATGCATCTTGATCTCGATTGAATCTGATTGGATGAGCATGAATTATTCCATTCTCGAGTCCAGGTAGAAATATGCCACACAAGCTGGCTTTTGTCTGCAGAATAAGCATAATTTTTAGCCACCATGAGTGCGTCTACTAGATTGATTTGTATTGAACAAACTTAGTTGGTTTAGCACAGGAATCTCTAGCAAATTATGTTCAGGAACCTTGTTGACTTCTCAATCCTCGCAAAGAAACTTGCTAAGCTAAACTTATAATTACCTCGCCCTTGTACGAGATAATAGTATTGAGTAGAGCCATATGCATCTTGATCTGGATTGAATTTGATTGGGTGAGCATGAATATTTGCTTCTGGAGTGCAGGTCGAAAGTATGCTACACATGCTATTTTTTCTGCAGATAAGCATGATTTTGAGCCACCAAAGTGCATCCATCGATTGGTGTTGAACCAACTTAGTGCATGTCTGGCCAATTATATTCTGCAACTTCTTTGACCCATCAATCCTCGCAAAAGAACCTTGCTAAACTTATAATTACCTCTCTTGTACCAGATAACAGTATAGAATAGAGCCAATTGTGGTGGTAGTGTGAATTAAAAGACGACTACTTAACCAAGTGGAATAAAAAATTCCATTTTAACCATAAAGCCATAGAAACATTGGTGTCTTACTACAACTAGGTGGTTAAAACTAAAAAATGCATCAGATTGTAGATAGATCAATATCTGAACTACTTGGTATGGGTATCTATTGTTTATATGAAGAGCTAGCTTCATTTCTGAACTGTTTGTTTTGCTTGCGCATTCAGCAACCTAAGTTTATGTGTTTTGATTGAAAATCAGGACATTTTCCAAATACTGTCACAACTGGTATCTATTCTAGGGTTTGTGTCCTTAACTACTCAACTACACCTTGTGTGCTTTTCTTTAGTTTCTCCTGATGTGCAACTAATGAAGTATCTTATACTGGATAGTGCTTTTCTTTAGTTTCTCCTGATTATGTGGTTGCATGATTTGCTTGATCCTATGTTTCTTTTGAGCTTTATGTTTTTCTATGCACTTGTCAAATCTATATGTGTTCTTATATAACTATTCTCTACACTTTTCACTACTAGGAAATAGCTTATAGCTTCAATTGTGCATTACGGCTTAAATAAGATTCTCTGGAAAAAAATGTTGCACATTGGCATCTACATGTACCACATTGTTTTTTCGTGCCATTCTTCTGAAGAATCTGAAGTTTCTGAACCTTTGTCTGTAATGCTGCAGGGTTCTGGTCGCGACAATGATGGTCGTAGAGAGGTTCGTGGACTGGACGGTGTCGTTGTCAGATTTCGGGTTCCGGCAGATCATTGAGGTTCAAACACTGGGGTGCGCACGGAGATTTCGCCTCCTACCTACCTGCACCCCTCCACCATGCTAGGATCTAAAACTAAGGAAAGTACAACACAAGAGACACAGGGTTTATACTGGTTCGGGCCACCGTTGTGGTGTAATACCCTACTCCAGTGTGTGGTGTGGTGGATTGCCTCTTGGGCTGATGATGATGAACAATACAAGGAAGAACAGCCTCGCGAGGGTCTGTTCTTGGCTGGGGCGATGAACTACTCAGTGGAGTTCAGTCACCCTTCTCTCTCTCTCTCTCTCTCTCTCTCTCTCTCTCTCTCTGCTTCCTCCAACCGACCGAACCCCCTTGCTATGTGGGTGGCTGGTCCTATTTATAGAGGCCCTGGTCCTCTTCCCAAATATTGAGCGGGAAGGGAGCCAACAATGGCGGGCTAATTTCAAGGGGGACAGCAAGTATCAACTATCCTGACAAAAGTGGTCTTCGTCTGCGCAAAGCTCTTGTGATGACGCCGTCTTGGGCTCCACGGTGACCTCCATCTCGTAGTCCTCCTGGTCTTGGTCTCGTTGCACCGAAATGGCAACCTTTGCCTGATGCCTCGGTACCCCGCAGCTGCGCTTGCCCCCTTTGCACCAAAGAGGAAAGGAGGACGCTGTGCGGGCTGGCACCCGCATGGCGCCCTGAGTCGTCATGGCTTGCGTCACGGGCACCTCACGAGGTACCCCGCCTTGATCTCTCCGCCTCCTCGTGAGCCAGCCTGACAATGCCATGCCTGAGGAAGCTCCGCGTCGTCCGCCCCGCGAGGCGTGGCCCCTCGCGAGGGTCTTGGGTTTGTGTTGGTGAACATGGGCCGTGCTGCCCCCCCCCTTTGAGCCACGCAGCAGGCCGCAGGCAGGCAAGTCTGGGGACCCCCGTTCCCAGAACGCCGACAGTAGCCCCCGGGCCCAAGGCACGCCCGGACTTGGCCGTGCAGGGAGGCGCAAGGGCAAGAGCGAAGCGCCGCGGGCCCTAACAGCCTGCGGCCTTGGGCGCCGCGTGGCGGTTGACTGGACGTGGGCGCCTTAGCAACCACGCGAGTTGATGAAGGAGTGGCATCCTCCTAGGCCCTGCTTCTTGCTTTCCCCGGTTGCTGCTCAGATCCCCTTTCTTGCGCCTCTCCTTCCTTCCTCCGAAATTTCCAGATCTTCTCTGACCGTGCGACCTAGGGAGCCATGGCGCCTCGTCAGCCCCCGGCCGCAGCTTGGTACTCGTCTGCCCTGGACTCGCCGAACGTGTCGGAGGCGAGCCTTGCCCGGTTGCGCCGGATGGCGATGACGTGGGGCATCGATGGGGCGAAGGTGTTCAAGGCCGGCTCCGCCACCCCTGAGGGTCAAAGGAGCACCTTCTATCCGCTCTTCGTAAGTGCCATTGTTGCTGGCCTGGTGCCTCCCTTCTCCGAGTTCTTCTTCTCTGTCCTCCGCCATTACAAGCTACAGGCTCTGCATCTCCATCCCAACTCCGTCCTTCTCCTGGCAATCTTTGCTTATTATTGCGAGGCCCACGTTGGGGTGCAGCCCTCAGTGGCCTTACTGTGCCACTACTTCTACCTCCGGACCTCTCGTGGGACTGCTTCCGCGTGCGTGAGCTTCGTCACGTACGGCGGCGCCATTGCCATCTCGAACTCTGGGAAGAGGATTGAGGGCTTCAGGAGCAAGTGGATCTTGGTGGATGCTGGGCGCATCCAACCTCGGCTGATCCTGCCCACGGAGCAGCCCATGAGCTCCAGCGACTGGGGTCGAGCGGAGCTCGCGGATCCCCGCGCGAAGATGGTGTTGGAGAAGATGGACGCGGATCTCAGGCCGACCGACATGGCAGCGGCGAAGCTGACCGACGCGTCACTACTGAGGGAGTTCCTGGAGCACCGGCTGGCTCCGCTTCGGCAGTACCCACTTCCAATGTGGAGGCCCCGTCCGAGCCCCTCGGCCTTGGCCGACGGAGACCTGGCTGCGGTTCTCCAGTCTCTGGTCGGGGGCAACGTGGCGAGGCTGGAGGGTGCTCCTACGCCCTTGTTCCTCCGCAACGACTGGGAGCGGTTGGTGAAGTCGATGCCCGTCTTCAACGGGGATGGGCCCGTTCCCGTGGAAACTCCCGAGGAACCGGTGGACGTGCCCTCCGGCGACTCTAGCGAAGAGGAGGAAGGAGGGGAGCGGGGAAAAGGGCCTGACTCCGAGGCAACTGACGGAGAGTCGAGGGCTCCCCTCCCCTGGCGCAGGTCCAGCGTTCTCCGCCTCTCTCCGAGCGATGACGATGGGGATGATGACGAAGACGATGACGAGGACAACAACGAGCAGGACGGCGGGAGCTTGCCCCCGATCCCGAAGAAGGACAGGACCGGGCTGATCTCCCGCGGGTCTCCCCCGGCCCCGGGGCGAACCGCAGATGCACCTTCCGCCTCCAAGCTTCCCGAGGTTGACCCTTCCAGCCGGCTTTCAGGCTTCAAATTTGGCCGGAGGCCGCTTGAGCTCACTGGCGGCGACCCGTAAGCATTCGGTTCTTGTCTTTATCTCTTGCTCTGCTTTTGAGCCTTGACGTCCGAATTCTTTTGGATAGGCTGGCGCCCGCAGCAAAGAAGCCGAAGGGGGCTCCCGAGGTTCCATCTGTGGCGGCGCTTCTGCCCGCGAAGGAGGGTGACTGTGACGCACAGGCTTCTCCTGCCCGGTCGTCCTCGTGAGGCCTGAGTGAGATGGCTAGGGCGAGCTCAGCCCCCACGGCCCAAGTGGCTCCCGAGGTGCTCTTGCCTGCCGCCGCCACTACAGCTGTCGGGGCGCGGCGGACTCCGCCTCAGGATGCCGCGGCTACGCTGCCGCCTTCTCCTCCTACTCCACCGGCCGCTGTCTCTCCGACTCCTTCTGCCATTCTGGATCGTGCTGTTGCTGAGCTGGACCGACTGCGTCAGGATCTTCTTGGTGCCGACCCCCGCTTGGTAGCCGGGCGCTTGGAGCTGGCTTCAGGATGGGTTCGCTCCGACGCCTCGATTCGGGCGGCGCTGGTCCAGGCCTCGACGGCATGCGACGAGGAGAAGCAGGCCGTCCTGGAGGCGAAGGCTGCTCGTGATGCAGCCCTGGGGGAGGTGGTCGACATCCATGGTCGCTACAAGGCGCTGGAGGACGAGCTGCAAGGCCCGCGGGATCAGCTCACGAAAGAGGTCCGCCTTCGCCAAGAGCAGGAAGAAGGCGTGAAGGCTCGTGAGGCGGCCGTCGAGGGCCGGGAGGCCAAGCTCAGGAAGCGGCGCGACCGCCTAGGCGCGCTAGAGCAGGAGTTGGGGGCGAGGAAGGCCAAGCTGGACGACGAGGCCCTGGTTCTTGCCGAGGATCGCGTGGCCTTCACGGAGATGGAGGCGAGGGCTCGCTCCTCACTGAGGACGCTTTACGACAGCGGCTTGGAGAGCCCACTGGCTGGCCCCGAGGACGGCCCCGCCAAGCTGCTTCCCTTCCTGGTTCGCGCTCTTGAAGATGTCGCCCTTGGCCTTGGCCCCACGGCCGAGGCCGAGGCGCGTGTCCTGTCTTCTGCAGCACTGACGCGGGTCCTCACCCACATCTACCTTCGTGATCCCGGTGTCGACCTCGACGGCCTGCTGGAGCCAGTGAGTGGTGAGCGTGCCGCTGCCGCTGCCGAGGCCGTGAAGGGTCACGCGGAGGCTCTGCTGGGGAAGTTCCGGGCCTTCAACACCAAGCCGGAGTAAGGCGCTGCCGACCCGACTGCTCCGTGAGGCGAACCCGATCCGCGCTGCTCCACCGCCGATAAGTGACTCCGTCACGGCTCCTGTCCAGCTTTTAGTTCCTGCACATGTATCATGCCCCGGGGAGGCGTTTAAACTTGCGTTGGGCATCAAGATAACAGTGTGGACTGTAATATTTGCTTTTGAATTCCTTGAAGTTTGCGCTTTTACCTTCCTACTTGCTTATGTTCTACGCCGGCAGAGCCCGGCCCTGCGCGTACCTCACCCAGCAATAGTCCCGACCGGAAACCAGGACGGGACCAAGGAGTGAGGGGCTACGTGACAAGTTAGGCTCCTGAGTCGCGATGCTCAGGAGTCCCCCTTGGTGCACGAATAGCAAGTAGGGAGGTATGATGTGGGTGGATCCACCGTTCTATGTCTACAGATCCCGGCCCCGCGCGTACCTCACCCAGCAATAGTCCCGACCGAAAACCAGGACAGGACGAAGGAGTGAGGGCCTACGTGAAAAGTTAGGCTCCTGAGTCGCGATGCTCAGGAGTCCCCCTTGACGCTCAAACGGCCTTCGTACCTTGGCTCCACTCGGGCGGCGTGCGTCTGGGTGTGACCTAGGTGCAGCCCCCGTGCCCAGCCCCCTCGTGCGGCACTCTAGAGGGGAGGCGTTACGATGAGGCTAGACACTGAGCTCTGGGCTCCCTAAGGTTGATGAGGCCCGGGGGCTACCCTCAGTTGTTTATCACCAGCGCGGAGCATAGTGCTACCATATGTGTACGGGAATATCTGCTCCTCGGCAGTGTCGTCAGCCAGCGCGGAGCATGGTGCTTCCACTGGTACGTGGGAGGGGGCCCCTCCGGGAGGAGCCCCCGGGGCGTGTACAGCCCTGCCCTAACACGTGGCTGGCACGGTAGGGCCTGGCGAGGTGTATCTGGGCACCCGTGAGCCAGCGCGGGACTCACGGGGCCCTACCTCTAGGCGGGTTGCGCCTGGCACTGGGCCTTATCTTGTGATGTGTCATTGCAAATTTGGTTAGATGCCTGCACTCTACGTCCTCGGGTCCCGGCCCTCGAGCTGGTCTCAGCCGTCGCTGGTATGCCAGGTCGTGATGCCGTGGTCAAGGCCAGAGGGTGAGGGCTGGAGAGCCAGTAAGAGCCCTGAGTCGCGATGCTCAGGTACCCCCCCTTTAACGTGCAAGTGGTCAGCATGGAGAAGAAGAGGTGCCGTGGACCGGCATCAAATAATCAAGCGTGGTGATTCTAGCACATAACCGGAAATAAACACAGATGGGATACGTGGCGCTGGGCCTGGCCCGAGCGGCTTGGGGATGATGCAGCCCGGGTGGCGCCCCCAACAAGGTAAGCTAACAACATGGAATAAAAGGGATACACGCCGTAGGGACAGACCCACGCGGCCTGGGAACAATGCAGCCCTGGGGGCGCTCCCAGTTGAAAGTGAAACTTGAAAGATGTCACCTGATGACGCTGAAGACGAAGGGGTGTTGGTGTAGCAGATTCGGTGGGCTGCGGAAGCCGATCCTCATGAGCCCCCAGACCCAGGAGCCTTGGGAGGCTTCGGAGGCGCTGGCGGCTCCTCGTAGGCCATCTCCACCCCTGCCAGGGCAGCGGAACGCCTGGCCTCTCGTGCCTCCATGATGCCCCTCATGAGGCACTGGTACGCGTCAGCCGCGTTCGGCAAGCCGTAAGGCATGCGAACTTAGCTGTGGGGTGGGCCTCCACAGCGCCCCACTCGCGAGGGCCAGAGGCACTCCAGAGAGGCGACTCGGTTGAGCCCTGGTATGTCGATGCAAACGCGCAGCCCACCATCCTCGCCTGGATGGGGAACCACTGCTGGCAGGCGGCAGCCGCCTTTCATGACTCTTTACTCTTGTAGCTCCTGAATGGCCTTGCTGACGAACTCCTGAGGGTCTGGATCTCCTTGCCTTGCTCCTTCTTGAGGGAAACATGCTTCAAAACAAGCCTCCATGTGGTGCCCAAGCGCCTCCCTTGTGACCCTAGCTAGGTCGGTGGTCCTCCAGGGGAGAGCCCCCGAGCCCTGCCTGAGGAGGGCGCCGGGCACGCTTTCCTATGCGATGGAGGGAGGTTCCCCCTGGGCAGGCGCGGGCCCAGAGGGGCTTGCCTCCTGAGTGGTCGGGCCGGACGATGTCTTCTTCTTCTTGGGGGCGGTCTCGGGAGGCCTCCTGCTTCCACGATCCGGGTCTTCCAGTGACGCGGCCTGAAAGGCTCGTTCCAGGGAACACACTGCGTCCTTCTCTTCACAGGGCACCGTGATGACTCCGCCGCTTCCTGGCATCTTGAGGACGTTGTAGCTGTGGTGAGTTACGGCCATGAACTTGGCCAGCGCTAGGTACCCAAGGATGGCGGTGTACGGTAGGCGAATGTGGGCGACGTCAAAGTAGATGAGCTCGGTGCGGTAGTTGTCGCGTGCCCCGAAGGTGACAGGGAGGCAGACCTGCCCAATCGGGACCGTGGAGCCGTCGGTGATACCGGAGAAAGGCTTGGTTGGCTGAAGCTGGCTGTAGGGCACTTGGAGGTTGTTGAACGTCTCCGCGGACAGGACGTTGAGCCCTGCCCCTCCTTCGATGAGGGTCTTGGTGACCACCACGTTGCTGATGATTGGGGAACAAAGCATCGGGAGGACTCCGGCTGTAACCGCACACGTGAGCTGATCTGCTGAGCTGAACGTGATGGCGCACGCCGACCACCTGAGGGGGCGCGCGGCTTTGAGCCTGGGGAGGATTGCATTCACTTCACGGGCGAAATGCTTGAAGATGCGCTCAGAGGCGGGGGCTTGTGCTCCGCCCAAGATGCAGGCGATTGCGCGCGGCTCCTGGAAGCCCCCAGCCTCGTCGTCCTGGTGGTAGTCCTCGCTTCTCCTTGGCTGCGGCAGCAGCGGTGGGAGGCCTGCGTTGCCTTGCGGGCGATCCTCGCGAGGCTAATCCCTCCGGTCTCCCTCGCGAGGCTGATCCCTCCAACCTCTCTCGCGAGGCGGGTCTTGCCAGCGATCCTCGCGAGGTTGGTCGCGCCACCCTTGGCGTGGGCCACGGTCTTCCCAGCGTACTGCGTTCCTTCCTCCTCCTCGACCGTAGCCCCGGTCACCGCGGTCGGGGCGACGGCCGATCCTTCCTTCTCGCACGGCTCGGAGTTCTTGACATTCGTTGGTGTTGTGGGTGTGGAGGTCGTGGTACACACAGTACCGGCTGCCCTTGGAAGGTTCGGGCTGATCTCTGCCCCGCTTGGTGTCTGGTTCTGCCGCGAGCACGGCAGCCCCCTTGCGCTTCACATCCTTGGCCTTGGGCTTCTTCTCTTCTGGGTCTGCGGCGGGCATCTCGAGGAGGGAGAGACGCCCTTCCTCAGCCCTGGCGCACTTGTTTGCCAAGTTGAATAGGTCCAAGGAAGTGCACAGGTCTTCATGCATCGCCAGCTCCTCCTTCATCTTGACATCGCGCATGCCGTCGGAGAAGGCCGAGATGATGGCCTCCTCGGTCACCTTGGGAATCTTGAGGCGTGCGTTGTTGAAGCGCTGGATGTACTTCTGCAGGGTTTCCCCGGGCTGTTGCTTGATGCGGCGCATGTTGCTCACGGCGGGTGGCCGATCGCGAGTGCCTTGGAAGTTGGCGATGAAGCGGGTGCGCATCTCGTCCCAGGAGGAGATTGTGCCTGGCGCCAGGTTCAGGTGCCAGGTGCGGGCCCCGTCCTTGAGTGCCATGGGGAACCAGTTCGCCATGACCTTCTCGTCTCCGTTGGCAGCTTTGATGCCCGGCTCATAGAGCTGGAGGAACTCTGCAGGGTCAGCCGTGCCGTTGTAGCGAGGAGGCAAGTCTGGCTTGAACTTGCCGGGCCACGCGACGCTGCGTAGCTCGGGGGTGAAGGCACGGCAGCCTGCTGTGGCCACGGGAGGCCTCGGGTGACGGGGAGCTTGGTCTTGCATGTCCCCACGCGCTGCAGCTGGGAGCAGCGCGGGGTCTTGACGCACGGGAGCAGGAGCATGGTCGCGACGTGCTGGAGCAGGGAGCGCCCGGGCAGCTTCTTGCGGGCAAGGGACTTCTTGGCATCTCTGCTCTTGCCGCGCTCGCACCTGACGGAGCGGGTTCCGCCCGGGGGCCCCGCGCCTTGGGGCCATGGCGTCTTCTTGAGGAGGAGGCGGCCGGGGCGCCGCCGGAGCCTCGTCACCCGCGCGTGGCGGGGTGCGGTGCAGTGGAACAGACGGCGCAGGAGAGCCCCCTGCGGCACGGGCGAGCTCGGTGACACGGTCGAGCCATTCTTCATAGACGTCGTCGACGAGACGGTAGCGCAGGAGCTCGTTCGCCGCGATGAGCGCAGCTCGAGCCTCCATGGATGTGCGGAGCGCACGGGACGAAGAACCAGCTGGGGTGAGCGAGGGAGTTGCGGTGCGGCCTTCTTGCCGCACGGACGGATGCTGGGACGATGCTTGCCGCTCGTCCCCCGCCGGGCTGGTGGCGGCGTTGACGACAGGTGACGGGGAACGGCGTGGATGTCCGCCGACGGGGGCCGTCTGGGTGACGCGGGAAGCGAGTGCGGCCTGGTGCTCGGCGCGGGCCCGACGAGCGTCAGACATGGGCGTGATGGTCGGAGGAGAACGGGGTGGTGGAAGATGAATTCCGGCGCACCCCTACCTGGTGCACCAAATGTCGGATTTCGGGTTCCGGCAGACCCTTGAGGTTCGAACACTGGGGTGCGTGCGGAGATTTCGCCTCCTACCTACCTGCACCCCTCCGCCATGCTAGGATCTAAAACTAAGGAAAGAACAACACAAGACACACAGGATTTATACTAGTTCGGGCCACCGTTGTGGTGTAATACCCTACTCCAGTGTGTGGTGTGGTGGATTGCCTCTTGGGCTGATGATGATGAACAATACAAGGAAGAACAGCCTCGCGAGGGTCTGTTCTTGGCTGGGGCGATGAACTGCTCAGTGGAGTTCAGTCACCCTTCTCTCTCTCTCTCTCTCTCTCTCTCTGCTTCCTCCAACCGACCGAACCCCCTTGCTATGTGGGTGGCTGTTCCTATTTATAGAGGCCCTGGTCCTCTTCCCAAATATCGAGCGGGAAGGGAGCCAACAATGGCGGGCTAATTTGAAGGGGGACAGCAAGTATCAGCTATCCTGACAAAAGTGGTCTTCGTTTGCGCAAAGCTCTGGTGATGACGCCGTCTTGGGCTCCACGGTGACCTCCGTCTCGTAGTCCTCCTGGTCTTGGTCTCGTTGCACTGAAATGGCAACCTTTGCCTGACGCCTCGTTACCCCACGGCTGCGCTTGCCCCCTTTGCACCAAATAGGAAAGGAGGACGCTGCGCGGGCTGGCACCCGCCTGGCGCCCTGAGTCGTGCCTGAGGAAGCTCCGCATCATCCGCCCCGCGAGGCTTGGCCCCTCGCGAGGGTCTTGGGTTTGTGTTGGTGAAGACGGGCCGTGCTGCCCCCCCCCCCTTTGAGCCACGCCGCAGGCCGCAGGCAGGCAAGTCTGGGGACCCCCGTTCCCAGAACACCGACAGTCGTGGCTGCCTATGTATAGAGAAGCGAAGCTGCTGCTCGTTCTCTACCTCTGTCACCCCAACACACGGGTAAGCAGCCGACCAGACACCCCGAGCCCGAGAGATGATCAACATTTAGATATAGTTGATTCGATATGTGGCCAATTCTGAATCTGAATCTTAATGATGTTTGGGTTTCAGAGTGCGGGGAGTGGGGCACGTGTACGATGGCTTCCTCCGTTCGCTGGTGGCGAGGCACAAGGACGACATCGACCGGTCCTGTTGGAGCTGAGGGCCAAAGAAAGGGACGTGACTGAGTCGCAACTCAAGGCGGCGGCTGCCATCAGTCAGTTGTGGCTCTTCGAGGCTATCCAATGTGTTTCGTCGCAGCTGCAGGCCGCGAGATCTGGCCGGGCAGGCGCCTCACACTGACGAGTGGTCCAATTTTCGGATCGGGCCATAACAACTTACGTAGGTAGTTGCTTATGTAACTGTGCGATAGAATGGAATTATACATGAGTTGCTGCTACAAGGAGGAACATAGTTGCTTATGTAACTGTGGGATAGAATGAAATTATACATGAGTTGCTGCTACAATGAGGAACTGGAGAAGATACAAAAACTGTGTGATAGAATGAACTTGGTTGATTTTATTTTTTTAATTCCTAATAAGTTACTAGTGGCGTGGGGGATAAAATGGCGCGCTACTAGTATTTAGGATACTAGTAGCGTTGGGACTATAGACACGCTACTACTATTTCATTAGTAGTAGTGCGGTTCATAATAGCAGTAGTGCGGATTGAACCCTCGCTGCTACTAACGAATTTAGTAGTGGCGCGGGTTCGACCCACGCTACCACTAACTTTTAGCTGTAGCGCGATACTAGTAGCGCAAGTACCCGCGCTACTAGTAGCCATTTTACCCGCGCTGCTAGTATCCCTTTCCCTAGTAGTTTACTGCAGTTGGAATTGGTATTTTACCGCTGTCTAGTTAAAAATGAAAATTATTCTCGTGAGCTCATAATTTCTGTTTTTTCAGCAAGATCAAACAACTATCATCCAAGAAGATCCTAAAGGCTTTACTTGGCACAAACACTGATTAAAACATAAAAAACACAATCATAATAGTGGATAGATGATTTATTTATTAATAAACAGTAACAAAAAACAAGAAACAAAAATAAAATTGGGTTGCCTCCCAACAAGCGCTATCGTTTAACGCCCCTAGCTAGGCATAATTTTAATGATGCTCACATGAAAGATAGCAATTGAAACACGAAGGGAGCATCATGAAGCAAATGAAAACCACATCTAAATCTAGCATATTTCCTCTGCATAGGCATTATATAAGCAAACAAATAATCAAGACAAGAAAAAACTAGCATATGCAGGGAAGGAGAAAGAAACAATACCAATCTCAACATGACGAGAAGTAATTCAGTGATATGAAAATTTCCACAACCATATTGTCCTCTCTCATAATAATTACATGTGGGCTCATATTCAAATTCAAAAATATAACTATCGCATAAAATATTCTCTTCATGATCCACATGCATGCAAAGTTGACACTCTTCCAAAATAGTGGGAATATCTTTAACTAAAGTCATGACCTCTCCAAACTCACTTTTATGAAAAAATTCATAAGATTGAACATTCTCCAAATATGTGGGATCTAAAGTTCACACTCTTCCAAACCCAATTTCAATATTATTGCAAACATTATTATCAATCTCATTTCATCATGGGGCTTAAATAAATTTTCAAGATCATAGGAAGAATCGCCCCAATCGTGATCATTGCAACAAGTAGCAGACATAGCAAAATTAGCATCCCCAAGCTTAGGGTTTTGCATATTGTTAGCACAATTTACATCAATAGAATTTATAATAAAATCATTGCAATCAGGCTTTTTATTCAAAGATCTATCGTGAATCGCTTCATAAAGTAATTCATCACACTTTTCAGATTCACAAATTTCAAGCAAAATCTCATAAAGATAATCTAGTGCACTCAACTCACTAGCAATAGGTTCATCATAATTGGATCTCTTAAAGAGATTAGCAAGTGGATGAGGATCCATAAACTTTTAGCAAGCGAGGATGCAAGCAAAAAGAAGATACATGGTAACACAAGCAAACAAAAGATCAAACGGAAGAAGGGCCAATAAAATGGAAAAGGTGAAGTGGGGGGGAGGAAAACGAGAGGCAAATGGCATTAAAATGTAATGCGAGGGAGAACAGTTTGTGATGGGTACTTGCTATGTCTTCACTTGTGCGTAGATCTCCCCGGGAACGGCGCTAGAAATACTTCTTGCTACCTCTTGAGTATGCGTTGGTTTTCCCTTGAAGAGGAAAGGGTGATGCGGCAAAGTAGCGTAAGTATTTCCCTCAGTTTTTGAGAACCAAGGTATCAATCCAGTAGAAAAGCGTATAGTTATGAGAATATCTAGGCATGATCATGTATATAGGCATCATGTCCGTGACAAGTAGACCGAAATGATTTTGCATCTACTACTATTACTCCATACATCGACCGCTATCCAGCATGCATCTAGAGTATTAAGTTCATAAGAAAGAGTAACGCATTAGGCAAGATGACATGATGTAGAGGGATAAACTCAAGAAATATGTTATAAACCCATCTTTTTATCCTCGATGGCAACAATACAATACGTGTCGGTTCCATTTCTGTCACTGAGATCGAGCAACGCAAGATTGAACCCAAAGCTAAGCACTTCTCCCATTGCAAGAAAGATCAATCTAGTAGGCCAAACCAAACTGATAATTCGAAGAGACTTGCAAAGATATCAAATCATGCATATAAGAATCCAGAGAAGAATCAAATATAGTTCATATATAAACTTGATCATAAACCCACAATTCATCGGTCTCGACAAACACACCGCAAAAAGAATTACATCGAATAGATCTCCAAGAGAATCGAGGAGAACTTTGTATTGAGATCCAAAGAGAGAGAAGAAGCCATCTAGCTAATAACTATGGACCTGAAGGTTTGTGGTAAACTAGTCACACATCATCGGAGAGGCTATGGTGTTGATGTAGAAGGCCTCACTGATCGATTCCCCCCCTGGCGGAGCTCCGAAAAAGGCCCCAAGATGTGATCTCATGGGTACAGAAGGTTGCGACGGTTGAATTAGGGTTTTGTGGTGCTCCTTGAAGGGTTCTGGTTATATGAGTATATATAGGAGGAAGAAGTAGGTCGGTGGAGCTGCGAGGGGCCCACGAGGGTGGGGGCGTGCCCTTCTTTCTTGATGTCCACTCCAAGTCTCCTGGATCACGTTTGTTCCAAAAAAGATCCTCGCGAAGGTTTCATTTTGTTTGGATTCCGTTTGATATTCCTTTTCTGCGAAACACTAAAATAGGCAAAAAAACAACAATTTGCACTGGGCCTTCGGTTAATAGGTTAGTCCCAAAAATTATATAAAAGTGCATAATAAAGCCCATTAAAAATCCAAAACAGATAATATAATAGCATGGAATAATAAAAAATTGTAGATATGTTGGAGACGTATCAACGCTCCCGAGGTCGGGCCGCAGGCCGGTTCTCCCGAGGTAGATGGTTGGGGGAGTTCCTCCCGAGGCTGCCCCGGCCCTGAAACCGGAGGTGCTGCCGAAGGCTTGAAGAGCCGCTCCTCGAAGATGCCAGGCTCTTGGGGTTGGTGCTTGGATGCCCTTTTGGCGATGTCATCGGCCTCCTTGTTGGTGCCACGGGGCACGTGCTACAACTCTAGGCCCAAGAACTGCTTTTTCATTTTGCGTACCTCCACGAGGTATGCCTCCATGTGCTCGTCCTTCGGCTCGTATACCTTGTTGGAGAAGTTGTGGAGGAGCGGCGAGTCGCCCCGGATGGTGAGGCGCTTCACCCCCAGGGCCACCGCAGCCTTAAGGCCAGCGATGAGGCCTTCGTACTCCGCGATGTTGTTGGAGACCTTCTCGCTTTCCTGGAAGCACAACTGCACGGCGTAGTAGAGCTTGTCCTGAGTGGATGAGATGAGCACTGCTCCAGCTCCCGCGCCCTGGCGTCCGAACGCGCCATCGAAATACATGACTCAGCCATCTGGTGCTTCACTTCATGGCGAGAGGGATCGGTCCGCGCCCGCTTCAAGACCTGGGGTGTCAGTCCATTTTGCCACGAAGTCGGCGAGCGCGGCTCCCTTGATGACCCTGGTTGTGCTGAACTCCAGCTGGAATGCTTGCAGCTCGATGTTCCATTCAGCGACTCTTCCTGCAGCGTTGGGGCTCCTCAGTACCCTCTCCAGCGGGTAGGCCGAGACGACCTTAATTGGGTGACCTTGAAAGTAGTGACACGGCTTACGCGAGGCCACCAAGAGCGCGGGCAAGAGCTTTTGAGGCATGGGGTACCGTGCCCTTGCATCCTGCAGCACCATGCTGACAAAGTACAATAGGTGCTCGACGAGGGCGGGAGCGTCGACGGAGCCTGCGTCTGCAGGAGGTTGGGGCGTCTGTTGAGGTGACGGGACCCCAGGAGCCTGGTCGCCCATTAGGGCCTCTGCAAGCTCCGTCCAGATCCCGTTAACCGGGTGTCCCATGAGATGACGGTAAGGCAACGGGGAACATGCAAGAAACATGTCGGGCACGATGTAAACGCGAGCATTTCATACAACATATGCATTCGTCCACGGGTGGTCGTTCTCAGCGGTGTACCTTCAAAGCATGCATATTCGGGGCGGAACGAGTCGGTGCAAAGTAGAGGAGGTAGACGTTCTTGGGACGGTCGTAGTGGTACACAGTGATGGTAGTTGTACATGCGGTATTGCGACGGTAGTGGTACAAGGCATCATGGGAAGTAGTCGTTCTTGCAAACTTGTCGGATCCACGATGACGGTAGTGGAACACTTGTCAAAGTGGGACTTGGCATCCCGACCTGTAGTCGTCCAGGTGTTGTGGAAGAAATTGACGTTCACGGGGTCTCGGTCTTGGCCATGGTATAGTGGCTCCATGAACACAATAGGGCCATATGGATGCAAGGCCATGGCAGCGGCGGGTCATGGTGCTGGACTCACTCGAGTCAATGTGGGCGCGTGTGTCTGTGGACGAAGTAGGCAGTAGCGGGTGAATTAGGGGAGCAACGGCGCAACAAACGGGCGGCGGCCATGGCGGTGCGGTGTGGCGCATAGGCAAGGAGGAGGCCAATGAGGTGTTGGGCGGACGCGGGCACATGACGGGTGATGGGGTGGCGAGCCGACCAGCGGCTCGAGGAGGGGGTCCTGGTCACGACAAGAGAATCCAGCGGGGCAATGTCCTTAACGGACGGAGCTGGTGCAGGATAACCGTGGCGAGGCCGAAGGTGGGGTCTCGAGCAAGAGGTGCCGACACCTGGAGCAGAGGAGGTGGTCGATGTCGTGGAAGGGCGAGGTCGAGGACAGTCGCGGCTTGAGGGTGCTGCAGGTGGGAGCGGCTGGAGATGGTGGTGGCGCCACACGGCTCGGCGGAAGCAGGGGCGGTGGAGCTCGCGCATCAGGCGGCGTCACTGGACGAGGAGGTGGCTGCGGCCTCGTGATTTCTGGCGGCAGGGCATGGCTCACCGGTGAGCAGCGGGGTTGCCGGGCAGCGCGCAGGACTGCGGCGAGGACACAGGGGAGAGGGGCCGCGCAAGGCAGCGATGCTCATTGGTGCTGGTCGCAGGAGCAAGCGGCGGCGAGGTGCGGCGCTGGGGCGCTTAGGATCGAGCGAGGAGGGCTGCGGGGATCGAGCAGAGGGGTGGATCGGAAGGAAGATGGAATCGAGGGGTGAGGTCGCGGCTGGGCCTTGAGCCGGCTAGGTCAGCCGTGGGTGGGCCTTAAGCGGGCTTCTGCTATGCACTTCTCCTCTCTCTCTCTAAGCAATCTCCTTACAGAAAAAATAGAGAGAGACCAAAAGAATCAAGAGAAGAGGCCATGGAGAAAAATACAATGGTGGGACATTTTTGTAAGTCTTTATGGAATATTTCCAACCCAACAAAAGTGGTTCCAGGAAAATAGGCAAAGTTAAATCCAAAATTATTTAACTTGCACCAAAGGAGTTGAATGTAGTCTAGGATTTAGGAGTGTCCAAAAATGTTGAGAATTTAGACAGAGCCTCGATAAATGGAGAAACAGTTATCGACAAGGTTTGGAGGTGAAACTTGAAGCAGAAGAGGCATGGAACTAAAATGCAAGTGTGTTATGGTTAATTCCATATTAATTCCATATTTATTATAGCTCTCTAAATATCGAGAGGATATGTTAGAAAGAGAAATCACTATGTAAATTCCCTCAATTTAAATAGATGAAAGATCTATGCATTTTATTTAGTGGAGTTGGAAAAATTAATGACATGATGCAAAGATGAATCCAACAAACAAATAAATAACAGAGCTGACACGCAAAACATAGAAGGCATCTGGAGCACCGGTCTTGGGGCGTCACACGTCGCCATTGGGTGGTATTAGGATCTTTTACTCCTCGTCTATACTCTGGGATTCCGACCTCTCTTCTATTCGAGTTAAATGATTTGCTAACTCTAATTTTAGGTTCTCGTAAATACTTTCTCCCAGAGAGCCCCTTCATTCCAGATGATGTCATGCTTCACCAGAAGATTCCGAAGATACCCTTGAGTATTTCCTGAGACTTTTGTGCTCGTCACTTTTGCAATTCGCTACCTCCGATATATCCTTACAGATAACTTCATACCCTTGTCGTTCAGACAGTCATTCCTAGTTGCTCTTGTTATTACAAGATGCATCGAATTATTCTTCGACTTTTAAGAATTCCCTATGTCACTGCCTTGTGATTCTTTGCCACATGAATACATCTATGGATAATTCCTCACACTTACCGAGGATTTGTTCATTCCTAGTTGATCTACTGATTCACAAGATACTTTGAAATACTATCCGATCTTCCGATAATCCTCTTCTACTATTGCTCTGCAACTACTTATCTGCTTGTATTATGGTTACTTCCATATGTAATTTCGAGCATTTGATTTGATTTGTTTGTCAATGCTCGTGAGCATCAGTCCTACTTATAATTCTTCCTTTCAGCTCAGACGTCACCTCGGACATGAGTCGGTGTTCGACAAATCACACCTTGATTGATTGTTGATCTATGGCTATTCTACTTCGTTGTCTTTGATCATCACTCCTTCTTCTAGCCCCCGTTTTGGAAATAATAATTCCCTTTGCATTCGAGCTTTGAATTAGTCATTTGTTTTGATAATATGATATCCTTGCATTCTTTCTTCTTCTAGGTGAGTACCGATACTCACATCAGATCCCTTGTGGACCACAAGGTCCTTTGTTGGATTTTATCTGACAACGTCCTTCATATTCAATCACCTTGTGAGCTTTTCCTCGGATACATAATGCCTTTGGTAATTGTATCCCTCGCTCTTGTCAACCATGCTCTACTTTCGAGCTTGAGTTATTTATTCCTAAAGTTTGTGGTATGTGTTCCTAAGATGGCCCGATGGGTTGAATCTATGTCTTCCCTAAATCCGTGTGAACTCGGAATTTATGCGGGCTATACTCTACTGGCTTTTTGTCAGGTAAAATTTCAATGCTACAACTTCCTCAAATGCGAGAAGTGAATGGAAAGTTGGGGATTAGAGAAGTGGGACTCGACCTTGAACCTTTGTGTTCATGCCCATGGACACGATGTGGAACTTATCATGGAAGCTTCTTGTTATAATAATATCCCCCTTGTGATAAGTTCATCTGGTATCTATATTTGGTCCTTTGCAACCATGGTTCCGACCATGTTGTTCTTCGTTGATTCCATTTCTCGGACAAGTTAAAGTACTTGTCTTCTGCAGATCTTTTCACCTGACCAACCTCTATTCTGCTCTACCCTCGAGAATTACAATCTAGTATCTCGAGAATATCACGGAACTACATAACTTCTTATGAGTTCTTCATCAACTATTATTTCTCGTCGATTCCAAATTTTCCACGGGTTCTTAGTTGTTAGACACTAGAGAACACCGATAACTGATTCAAGTCTACACTTTCCTTTCCATTGCTTTGTTTAACCTTTCTTGCAACATAACATATCTGAGCAGCGATAATTCCCTATTTATGTAAACACCTCGGTGTACAAACTCTATCAGTAAGAACTTGTTGCTATTGTTGATGACATTCCGGTAGGCACTGATGGATGAGAACTTTGCCTATTGGTCTGCCTCGTCTTAACAAGCAAGAAAATGGTTCTCTTTGTCCCGCGCCCTTGGTACCAACATTGTTGCCAACATAACTGACAGAATATCCTCTGACCTGCCTTGCTATCATGACCATACAAAATGTTAGCACCGTTCCTGCTTTTAACCCACTATCGGTGTACAAAAAGAGGGGTACACTTTTTGTACCCGTATAACTGTGCACGGGCAGTCTGAGCCGTGGGCACCTCCACAACAAGCAAGGCAAGGGAGGTGAGCCAGGGTAAGACCGAAGCTTGAGAGAACCACGACGCCAAGACCAAGACCACAAAGGACAAAGAGGACGAAGCGGACTCCCCCATCAAGATCCTTGCCGGGAGACAGTTCTAGCAGCCCCGGCAAGACCCTTGCCGCGGCGACTCGTCCCGCGCCTACGGGGCAAATCACCCTTGAGTCCACTGCCCCCAAAGGGCAAGGATTCGGGAGACATCCCCGTGGCGACATGCAGATCTTTGTGAAGACATTCAAGACCGGATACGCACTAAGGAGACGACAACCCTTGGCGGGATCCCAGCCGAGGAAGACCACAAGGCCCTCGGCAAGCGCCTTGCCGGGGATGACAGCATGCGCCTCGGCAAGACCCTTGCCGGGGCCCCGGCAAGGCCCTTGCCGAGGACACCCGCAGGGCCACCATCAGGCCCATGCCGACTGAGCCTCCACCACCGCATGCATGTAGCTGCCAACCCAACCAGCTGGGCAGGCACCTGCGTGGCGGCATGCAGATCTTCGTGAAGACCCACCACTACGCCACCTCAACTGCCTGCCTACCTACGTGGCATCGCAGGCGTCGCTGGCCAGGGCGCGTGTCAACACAAGGAGCGGCGATGACGAACAAGGCAGATCTCTCCCCCGTCCCCGATAAAGCAAGGACACCTAAGCAGGACGCATTAAATGCGCCTTGTCATTTAATGCGAGGGATAACCTCACATCACTGTTCCCTTTCCACCTCCTGTGTGCCACTATGGCCACCCCTTTTCCTATAAAAGGAGGCCCGAGGCGACCAGGAGAGGGATTCGGCATTTTTGTAGCTCCTCACGCCCCATAGCCACCTCAAGAACACAAATACACAATCCACCAAAGCAGGAGTAGGGTTTTACGCATCCTTGCGTCCCGAACCTGGATAAACGAACCGTGTGCTATCTGCTTGATCCGCTATTCTCACGACCCCGCGCCCCGCTAACCGTAGTAGGGATTCTCGTGATCCCATAGGTGTCGTTCCGCACCGACATCTTTGGTGCGCCAGGTAGGGGGCGCAGTTGTGAGAATCAGCTCTAGCAATCAACTCAGCGCTCCTTCATATTTGTGGCTCTTGGAGAAGGACGGAGGCTGGAAGATCAGCGCTCGAGTGACTACAAACAGAAGCTAAGTTGCACTGAACCCTTATTTGTTGTATCCTTTTTATATGAGGTTATTCCCCCTGGAGATGTCACGCTTTTGTATGAGAAACCTGCATGCCAGGGGGCTCTCCCACGATCGGCAACGCCCTTGCCCTGTTTCGAGTCCGCTCAATAGCTCAAGCGGCTGCGTCGAGAATGGCAGAGTAACCTTCCGCGACCAACAACGCTCTCGATTCTGACTCGAGTCAAGCTCGACAGTTCGAGCGGCCGCGTTTGGAACGGAAAGGTGGATCATCCGGCAGCACGCGTACCCAGCAGGCCCATGGGGATCCGTCCCCAAAACGCCACTCGGGGCTTCCGTGCCGGCGAGCCTACCCAATCGGCGTAGGGCGCGCATACAAAGAGGAATTGAACGGGGAAATAACGTGCATGAAATTAAAAGTATTGCAAAGTTATATTACATCACATCATTGCTGCGGTTCTAACTAAAGATGAAATTTGTCTTGGTCGTGAACCTGCAGCGGTGGTGAAGAACGGGATGCCTAATCCCGGCGCCGGCCTTCCACCCTCTTGATTTCGTCGATGCTGCTGATGACGGGCTTGATGCGCTCCTTGAGCACCGTGAGGTCAACCCCCTCCGGCAAGCTATCCATCGCGGCACCGAAGTCGAGGTCGGGATTCCAGTACGCCATCTTGGTGAGGACCTTGGTCATGACCCCCCGGCAAAGTCGCCGAGCTTCCCCGGCCAACGTGGCCGCTCGGTTGGAGTGAAGATAAGCCAAGGCTCCGAGGACGCCCTCGAAGAACAGGGTCAACTTGGTGTTGACGGTCCCGCTGCTCTCAGGGGCGTACCTCACGTTTGGCATCCCCATGGTGGCCAACTGCGAGGTGACCCTGCCGGCAACCTCCTCCAGACGGCTGATCCATCTATTCTCGCCCGCCACATAACCCTGGTGGGAGGCGGCCTCGTTCGCCCGCAGCTGCTTCTCCTCCTCCAGGCTCCTGGTCAAGGTCTCCTCCCGAGCCCTGCTCTCCGACAGCATCTCCTCGAGATCCTCCAGCTTCATCTTGAGATCTCTGACGGAGTTTTGCGCTTCGGAGAGCTCCCCAGCCCTGCTGATGACCAAGGCGCTGTTGAGCGTGCTCTTCTCGTTGGACAGCTTGAGGGCCTACTCCTTCAGCTCGTCCTGCACCACCTCCAACTCCCTTACCTTGCCGGCATGGGCCAAAGCCTGGGCATCGAGTGCCTCCTTGTGCCTCTGCTCCAGCTCACGAGTCCGCCGCGCGACAAGGGCCTCGAGCTCCTCATCCTTGCCACGGAGTGCTGCGGCAAGCTTCATCTCACGCGCGATGAGGTCCTCTTCCTGGTAATCTAGTGCGGCTTGATGCTGGTTCCGGACGGCCTCGGTCGCGGCAGCCAAGTTCGCCGCCTGTTCCTGGGCCTTCTCGATGTCAGCCATCTTCATGGTGAGCTCGACATTGCGCTTGGCCAATTCCTCCTGAAGGGCCCTCCACTCCTCGCGAATCTGGTGGAACCAGGTCTGCGTCTCAGCAACGCGCGCCTTGAAATCCACCTCCGCCTGGTCCACCATTGCCATCCTGGACTAAACCTTGTCCAGACGGACACGGTAGAGCGCCCGGAGTTTTCGGAAGTTGGCCCCCATAGCGCGGAAAAGCTGCTCTTCTGGAGAACCGTCACCGCCAACGCCCGGCTCACCGACAACCTCAAGCCCAGTGGAGGCAAGCACCTCGCCGTCAAAGACTTCCCCTTCGGCGGGTGCCCGGGAACTTGACGCCCCTGGGAGGTGGACGAAAAGATCGCCGCCCACCTTCAGATACCTGCCGGGGCCCGAGGTTGAGGAGGAGGGAGGCTGATCATCAACCGCCTCTTCCTCGGCGGTGGCCTTGCCGGCTTCCCCGGGAAGCCCACCGTTGGCGCCCTCGGCAGAAGCCGCCCCGGTCGCCTTGGCGGCCCCCGCTGTGGTGTCCTCAGTAGCGTCCTTGGCGGCCTCATCAGCGGCGACCTCGGCAGCGTCCTTGGCGGCCTCCTCAGCAATGTTCCCAGCAACGGTATCCACGTCCTCCATACCTGTTGAAGGAGGGCCTGGGTAGTAATGGGAGCATGGAAGCCAATAAAAGGATAAGGGAAAAACAGAGATGGAGGACAGGCGACTCACCAGTGCCAGGCTGTGAAGCAGAAGTCCCCTCCCTGCCAGCATCTGGCGCCGTGGCAGAGTCACCAGCGCCCAAGTTCCCCTCTTCCTCCATTGGTGTGGGCTCCGTGCTTGATGCCCTTGCCGGGGACGCCCCTCGCGGCGGTGTAGTCGATGGGGTTGGTGTGTTGGGGGTAGCCCTCTGCGTCTCCTCCTGCTGCCGCTCCCCTCCTGCAAACCCGGCAAGGTGAACACCATAGCATCGGACGCCTACCACATGTCGAGTAAGAAGAGGGTGATGAACTTACGCTGGGGGCTGTGCCGGGGGCTGCTGTCCGGGTTGCTCAACACCACCAGTGGCGTGCTTGAAGCCCCAGCTGGGGGCTGACTTCTCGCCGAGGCCTTCGCCCTCTTCACCCTCTGGGCCAACGTCTCTGCATCCCTGCAAAAGAAAAAACGGAACAAGATGGGTGGCTTAATTCAGAGGAATGGAAATGACAGTAAGGAACGGAGTACATACTCGTCATCCACCTCCTCCTCTTCCACTGCTTTCCTCTTCCTCTTCGGGCTGAGAGGCCCGAGATCAAAAGTGACCTCCACGTCAACATCCGAGTCGACATCTGCCGGAGGAGGCGAAGACGGCGGGTTTGTGCGCGCCCAGATGAGGAAGGGGCTGTTGTATTCTTCTTCTCAGCGGCCTTTGTCAGCCTCTTGGCTGTCGTGTTCCTCGTGTGGCGCCCAGACCCCTCCAGGGTCAATTGAGGCCGCGCAGCCCTGCCTGGCCGGACCGGCTCACCGGAGCCAGCCCACCGCGGGACTCGCCCTCTTCCCCTGGTTGGCGTCGAGCCCGCCGCCACGTCCTCCTCCGACAACGACGACTCGTCGGCCGCGTCTTCGACGAGTGGAGATCCAGTGTCGGCGCTGCTGACCTCCCCGGAGGCCGCCGCCCACCGGGTGAGCTCCTCTTCCTCCGCCGCCATTGCGGCCTTGTCCTCCATGCCCCCGGCGCTGCCGGCCTCCATGGCAAGATGTGCCTCCCTCGCCCTAGTGGCGATGTAGTCCAGCTCTGCCTGGGTGGTGTGCATGATAAGCCACCGCTCGGCGTCGGCATTGACATACACCTCGATCAGGGTGTCGAAGAATTGTTGCACATCCTCGTCCTTCGGCTCCTCCCAGCTCGGGACAGGGCCGTGCGCATTACAGTCCGACATCATGGCGATGATCTCGGACCGGCGTGAATTGTTGCACAACGGGACCACCCCCGCTGGCAGCATGAAAAATGGCCCCTTGATGGCCTTGCCGACCTTCGCGGCAGCCCTCGTAGCCTTGCCAGTCTGTTTGACCTCGCCGTCGCGACCCACATCAAGCTGGAAAAGCCGCTGGCAGAAGTGGGCATGCACCAGCACTGTGGAGTTGTGATCTTGGCCGGGGCGGAGTCGCATAATGTCAGCCGGGTTCGTAAAGAGCCAAGCTGGCCTCCCCTTGTTGTCCAACGGGGCGATCCGGTGGCGAATGAAGTCTGCCCCGATCATCTCAAGGGTGAGTCCGGCCTGGGTGAGCCGGAGAATCCTGGTGGTGGCGACGGTGAGCCTCCCATCAGCAGCGTCGACATCGCTCCAATCGCTGCCACGGACCGGCGGCACTCGGCGGACCTTGCAGAATTCCGGCGGGTTTTCATCTTCAATCCAGCACCACCGGCCACGCCATTCCTCCCACCTCTCCTTCACAGCAACGTCCGGGTATGCCCCCTTGGATCTTGGGATCCAGGTGACGCAACCGGAGACGGCTCCTCCCGGCTGGATTCAAGGGAAGAAGTAATGGCAGAAGAGCGTCGTGTTGGGCTGCACCCCGGCAAAGCCTTCGCAAAGATGCGCGAAGAAATCCATGCACGCCACCGCATTCGGAGTAAAATCCAAGAGGCGGAAGCCGAAGGTGCGCATAACGTCGCAGAAGAAATCGGAGAAAGGAGGGCATAACCCACAAGAAAGATAATCGACGACAAAGGGATACCGATTTGGAGCAGGGTCGGCGCAAGCAGCAGGAATGATGCGCGTCGCCGGGTGTCCCGAATTCTCTCCCCCCGTCTTCGCTCCCCATAGGGGCCTGAAGGAGGCCCGGAGCTCTTGAACATCAACCGTCGAGGGGAAGAAGAAGGCGGACTTCGTCCGGTCCCCCGACAGCGCGCTCTCCGGCGGCTCCACCGTCCCGGCGCCCTTAGCCACCCCCTTGCCCTTGGCGAATTTGGGGGCCATGGCGACCAAGAAGTTCAGAGGGCTGAGGAAGGGGGATGGCAAAGCAACGACGGCGGGTGACGGCGGAAGCTTAGGAAGGAAGGAAGAGGGGAAATGGCGGCTCTGAGATTGGAAAAGGCACGGGGAAAGAGGAGAAAGTGAGCAGCGTGCCCGTGGTTATTCCTTTATTATGGGGGAAAACAACGAGCCGCCTCCTTTCACATTTACTACGACGTGACGCATGCCTGCGGGAACCAACCCCACGCATGCCGCCCACATCACACGTGCCTCCCCATGCCGCGCCACGCGCGGGAGTCATGGGAAGCGCAGCGCGCGAAGAATCTTACCGCAGAAAAAACCGCCCTGCCTGCCCGCGCACCGTTTTTGGGCCTAGCCCAAACAACGCATTGCGCTTATGTGTGGCCCAGGCCCGGGGGCTCCTGTCGGTGTACAAAAAAGAGGGGTACACTTTTTGTACCCCTATAACCGTGCACGGGCAGTCTGAGCCACGGGCACCTCCACACCAAGCAATGCAAGGGAGGTGAGCCAGGGTAAGACCGAAGCTCGAGAGAACCACGATGCCATGACCAAGACCACAAAGGACAAAGGGGGCGAAGCGGACTCCCCCGGCAAGATCCTTGCCGGAAGACAGTTCTAGCAGCCCCGGCAAGACCCTTGCCACGGCGACTCATCCCACGCCTACGGGGCGAATCACCCTTGAGTCCACTGCCCCCAAAGGGCAAGGATTCTGGAGACATCCCCGTGGCGACATGCAGATCTTTGTGAAGACATTCAAGATCGGATACAGACTAAGGAGACGACAACCCTTGGCGGGATCCCAGCCGAGGAAGACCACAAGGCCCCTGGCAAGCGCCTTGCCGGGGATGACAGTAGGCGCCTCGGCAAGACCCTTGCCGGGGCCCCGGCAAGGCCCTTGCCGAGGACACCCGCAGGGCCACCATCAGGCCCACGCCGACTGAGCCTCCACCACCGCATGCATGCAGCTGCCGACCCAACCAGCTGGGCAGGCACCTGCGTGGCGGCATGCAGATCTTCGTGAAGACCCACCACTGCGCCACCTCAACTACCTGCCTACCTACGTGGCATCGCAGGTGTCGCTGGCCAGGGCGCGTGTCAACACAAGAAGGAGCGGCGACGACGGACGAGGAAGATCTCTCCCCCGTCCCTGATAAAGCAAGGACACCTAAGCAGGACGCATTAAATGCACCTTGTCATGTAATGTGAGGGATAACCTCACATCACTGTTCCCTTTCCACCTCCTGTGTGCCACTGTGGCCACCCCTTTTCCTATAAAAGGAGGCCCGAGGCGACCAGCAGAGGGATTCGGCATTTTTGGAGCTCCTCACGCCCCATAGCCAGCTCAAGAACACAAATACACAATCCACCAAAGCAGGAGTAGGGTTTTACGCATCCTTGCGGCCCGAACCTGGATAAACGAACCGTGTGCTATCTGCTTGATCCGCTCTTCTCACGACCCCGTGCCCCGCTAACCTAGTAGGGATTCTCGTGATCCCATAGGTGTCGTTCCGCACCGACACCCACGTAATGGGCCCATAACTCACAGTTCCATAGGATTGAAACCTGACTCTCCTATACATCATTGTTTTGAAAGTTATCCCTCGCGCTTGGCTTCGTAGGTAATTCACGACCACCTTCCTCGTGATCTATTCTGGTATCAGACGCAATACTTATTCCCATTTCTCTGAACCCCCTTTACCCTCTGTTTCAGGCAACGAACGGTTTCCTACCCACTTGAAACTTCTTATTGCACCTTCTTACCATGCTCTCGATGACTTTATTGAATTTCAACTCGAGAGATGCCTCTAGATCCCAGGTACCTATCTTGTGTTGAGCTCCGTCCTTAAATCTCGGGATGAGATTTCTTGTAGTGGAGGAGAATTGCGATGCCCGAATAATTAAGCTATAGTAATCCTCTGTTAATGATGCCATGTCACCACTGTTACTCTTGCTAAAGCTCACTTGATTCAAACACAGGTCAAATTCAAATTCCGAAAACAAGTCAAATTCTTATCTCTTCAAATTGTCAAGTAAAAATGTTTGATGGGTTGAAAATATTCACTAACTATTTGTCATGAATGATTCAACATCATTTGAGATATTTAATTTCCCTTGGAAATTAAAACAGTTCCAAATCAGCCTTTTTCTATATACTTTTCCATTTGTGAAAATTCCAAATCAATTCAAACTCCTCCCAAACTTTTTGTGGTAGTGCCAAATATTGTAATGTGTTTATGTGGCCAAGTCCCATATTTTAAAAAAGTATTTTGATGGCCAAATAAAATACAAAACTGCGGCTAGAAAAGAAAAAAGAAAAATAAAAAGAAAAAGGGAAAAATGTGCACTGTGCACTTGGGCTCTAGCCCAAAGTGCAAGGCCAGTCCATTTTCGCCATCCCCTTCCTCCTGTTCACAGGAGGTCGTGGCAACCATCCCACGGCTGCCATCGCCATGGATGGCCTCCACGTGCTTCCCCGTGGCCTATATACGTGTCCACCGAAAACCCTAGCCTGCTCTTGGTCGATCCCCTCTCATTCCCTATCGTGCCCTTCCTCATCTGCTCAAAAACGAGTTTGGAGTTCGTGCGGTGAACGCGCTCACCGTCATAATTTCCGCGGCCACCATCGTCCCCGCGCCAAGAAAGTGTGTACCCTGGCTTCCCCATCGTCTTCCACATCCCTACAAGGCCTAGATCGAGCCAGGGCCCGCCAAACAAAGGGATTGAGATCGTCTTCTTCCTTCAGTCGTTGTTGATTTTGCCTCCATCCACGCCACCTCGACCGCCCCCGACTTCGCCGAGTTTGCCTACGGCCCCCTGTGAGCCCCTCCGTCAATCCCCTTCCTCCTTCGCGTGGATCCATCGCCGTAGACGTTGTTGCCCACCTGCTGCAGCCACATCCGCCCGTCGCTGCCACTGATAGTTGTTGTTACCGTTTCGCCCACGCATGCCCGACTTGACCTCGCCTCTGCTGACCACACCCTGCGCCCGCCCGCGCTGCTGTCGCTGCTCATCGCCGGCCGGCGCTTCGGACGCCATGGCCAAAGCTCCGCTCCCACGTGCGGTCGTGCGCCCCTAGCCGTGCCCCCTACGCGCTCGTCCGTGCCCCCGCGAGCCCTTGCGGGCTGCTGCTGCCTGCTACGCGCGCGCCCATATCCCTGCTACTGCTGCTGGCTCTACTGTTGATCCGCTTGATGCTCTTTCCGCCACTCGCTGATGCTTTGCCCCTAGTGCTTGCTTCGCTGCTGCTCTATCTTCCTGTTGTTGCTCTTGCACTGCTGCTCTTCTATTGCTGCTGTTGCTTTCCTCCTGCTACTACGGCGTTGCTTGCTACTGCTAATGAGCATAGCCACTGTGGTTTTGCGCCATGCGAGTGGCCGTGGCACAACCAATGGATGTGAGGCCGGCCCTATTCAATTAGTTTAGTGTTAATCACTAGTTACGGTAGCTACTAGTCATATGACATGTGGACCCCAATTTAATTAAGCTAGTTTTTACTTATTTGTTAGGTACAACCTATGACATGTGGGCCACACCCTGCCCTTTTGACTAGTCAAAGTTGACTTGGTCAACTCAGATTAAAATAAATTACAATAAACCAGAAATTTTAGAAATTGATTAAAACCTTAGAAATTTAATATAAAATATTTCGTAACTCGGATGAAAAAGTTTTGTACATGAAGTTGCTCAGAACGACAAGACGTATCCGAATACGCTCTCCGTTCGTCCGCCACATGTCCCTAGCATAGCGAACATGCAACCTTTCCCCTCTGTTTCATCTATCCGGAAATACATAACTTCGGGAAAGCATTCCCAGATGTTTTCCCCCTTCGTCGGTATCGCGTAGTACTGCGCTAGAACATCCCTAGCACTGTTTATTGATTGTCATGTATCTTGTTTGCTCAGTATTTATTATTTCTTTCCCCTCTTCTCTTCGATAGACCCCGAGACTGCTGTTGATGTCCCTGTGATTGACTACATCATCGACGACTCTTCTTCCCTATCAGTGGAGCTTCCAGGTAAGCCCCCCTTTGATCATCCTGATATCTCCCATTCCATTCTCTCATGCTTGCATTAGATTTCGTACTTGTTGTTGTACCTTACCTACTTATCCTAAACTGCTTAGTATAGGTTGGTTATTGATCCATCAGTAACCCCCATCTTGTCCTTCTTGCCCCTGCTCCATCATCGACGACTTGAGCAACATGATCGATGACCAGAGCTCGACACCTGACATCACATCACGCCCCTTTTATTGCTCGACTCTGCAGAGTTACCATCGAGTGTCAAGGGTGATACCTCATACATCACTCCTGATGAGATCTCTATAGTGTAGCTATTCGGTCATGGTCATCGAGGGTGATTCCTCCTTAACCAGTTTCAATATGACTCTGTCGTGCAACCCCTCAAGTGTGAACCTCGAGGGTGGTTCCTCTTACATTCACCTTGATGATTACATCAAGTGGAATCCACCAAGGCTGATTCCTCGGGTTTTCCCCTTGATGTTTGGACACACGGTTACCTTGACATTACTTGGGACCTTTGTGAAACTCGGGCGGGCCCGGAGAGCACCCGCAAGATAATTACGTCGCATAGCTGGGCATTCTAGGCCCTTGCGTAAGTCCACGAGACGGGGCGATGGGGTCACATCGATTGTGAGTCTCTGCTCGTCTCCGCAAGCTAATAATACACTATGGTTTGGGTATTTGTTCTGAGTTGGCCTTTGGCCTTTACGCACTAACCACCACGGGAGAATAGTTATGGGCCTCGATGACGTAGTATCAGCCGAAGCTTTGTCAGACGTCCAGTTCAGCATTGCAACATGACTGGGCCGGCACCATCCTTTAGTGGTGGAGCCTGGATCCGCCCTGCTCACAACGACCCGGAGTGCAATGGGCGATGAGCCCAGACCACGAAGTGCTTAGGATGTAGACTGGCGGGGACCTCTCTGCTGAGCCTAGGTAGGCCTACAACGTGTTGATCTTCCGAGGCTGGGCATTGACCCAGAAAAGTGTGTTCGGCCAGAGTAGTCAAGCATGTTGGAAAATGTGGTGCACCCCTGCAGGGAAGTTTATCTATTAATAGCCGTGTCCACGGTAACAGACGTTCAGACTTATATCCTGATCTTATACAACTAGAAATGGATACTTGAGATATGTGGCTCCGGGATTGCTTTCTCGCAAGGAGTCGAGGAAGGATCTCTGGGCATTAATACTACAACATGCTTGTTAAATATATACTGCTATTCTGTACTCTTCTACATGCTGCAAGATGGTTAGAGCTGCTTGAAGATGCTAGTCTTTGATAGGCTAGGCCTTCCCCTGTATTCTGGCATGTAGTTCAGTCCACAGATACAACTGTCAGTGTCAAAACCGACGGATCTCGTGTAGGGGGTCCCGACCTATGCGTCTAAGGCGGATGGTAACAGGAGGCAGGGGACACGATGTTTACCCAGGTTCAGGCCCTCTTGATGGAGGTAATACCCTACGTCCTGCTTGATTGTTCTTGATGATATGAGTATTACAAGAGTTGATCTACCACGAGATCAAAGAGGCTAAACCCTAGAAGCTAGCCTATGGTATGATTGTCTGTTGTCCTACGGACTAAAACCCTCCGGTTTATATAGACACCGGAGGGGGCTAGGGTTACGCAAGGTCGGTTACAAAGGAGGAGATATACATATCCGTACTGCCTAGCTTGCCTTCCACGCCAAGTAGAGTCCCATCCGGACACGGGACGAAGTCTTCAATCTTTTATCTTCAAAGTCCAACAGTCCGGCAGAAGGATATAGTCCGGCTGTCCGGAGACCCCCTAATCCAGGACTCCCTCAGTAGCCCCCGAACCAGGCTTCAATGACGTTGAGTCCAGCATGCATTATTGTCTTCGGCATTGCAAGGCGGGTTCTTCTTCAAATCTTGAATGTCTGTTAAGTACTGTCCGGGCCCATAAATGTTGGACTTCTTGGCTTTTCTGCTCAATAAGGGCTATCTTCCACGCATCGAACGAATACGAAGAGCCAAGGCGTTTTTACATTCGCCCCCTAGCCAGATAAATAAATTGTCTATTAAAGGGATGGGGATTCTTAGATCCAATCCATACCATCCTCCCATGGCGAGAATCCATCGGAGCGCGCTTCGGAAAAATCCACTCCAACATGGCCGACCACCTCAGCTCCTCCTCCCATCCCCGTAGCCCTAAGCCCGGTGATTGGGAGAGGTGTTCCATCCCACACAGTCAATTCGTAGAGCTGCAGACTCAGGGATTTCTCCCTCCATCGTATATGGTCCCCGTCCGAGCCGGGCTCGCCACCTATAATGGCGGGGAGCAAGCGGAGAGCTTCCCCAGCCCCTCTAAGGGGGAGCGGGTGTGCCTTGTTCCTTACTTACTAAGGGGACCCGGATTTCCAATTCATCCATTCCTCCGCGGGCTCTGGGAGTTTTACGGCCTCCAACTGCATAATTTCACCCCTGCTTCCATATTACACATTGCCAGCTACGTTGCCCTTTGCGAGCTATTTCTGGGCTGCGAGGCTCATTTCGAGCTGTGGAAAGGTTATTTTGCCTTGTGCCCCGCATACAGAAGTGGTCACTTTACCAAGTGGACGGAGCCAAAATATGGCGCATTGCCGAAACCGGATACCTGTCCGGTACTCCGAAGAAGACGACCGAAGACTGGCCTTCGGAGTGGTTTTATATGGAGGACGTCCCCTTCCAGACCCTGTTCGGCGGGGTCTTCCTGAGTTCAACAATGCTCCTCTGAAGAAACGCTGAAGCTGGCGCCCACGGAGCCCCCAGAAGGAAGACAACGGAGAAGTCCTTTACCTGATGAATCGGATTAAAGCGCTGGCTTAATCAAGATTGACAATAATCGAGGTTATGTCAATATGCATAATGCAGGGAGTGCAGCCACTTCAATATCGAGGGCACCCCCTGTGGTGTTTTAACGGGGAAGATGATGCCACCCATTGCGGGCGTAAGGGACCGGACTCCGCTGCTACTTTAGCAAAAATCCTGTCCGAGTTGTTCAAGGAAGAGAGAGGTGTTCATCCGCATCAAGCCACGAGATGGATTCTCCATGTACAACCCTCCAAGCTGGGTGAGTTATACCTCTTTACTCCCATTCTTCCCGCATTCTTCATCGTAGGTACTCATCTTGCCATTTTACGGCAGGAACTGCGAAAAGCTGTAAGGGAGGTCAACAGCCCATCTCCACAATCAGAGGATCCTGGCCGGGCCCTCGGTCCCGAACTCGAAGAGGATTCGGACATATTCGTGGAGCTGATATATAGGCAATTCTATTAATTGAGCCGCGATGACGCCATGGTGGCCATAACGGCCGACTATCGCGGACTACTCCCTGTGTCACACGTAAGAAAAACCAAAATCCCAACTCCAAAAATAGGATCCCCTTTTAGACACTTCACCTACCGTACACATATGATGTTTTTCAGGGAAGGCCTTCGGGACACCGTGCCGAACTCGCAGCAACTCGCCAACAAGAGGCACCGAAGCCGGGTAGGCCAAAAAGGAAGGCGGTCAGGACGGAGACGCCGGTGCAGAGGTATGACACAAAACCTCGCTCCGTGGTTGTCGTCTTTCTCAAAATTCAGTGACGTCCATGCTTCTTTGTTAGAAAAAATGCTCGCCGGAGTATATCCGGAGAGACTGCCAATCACGCCTCCACCACTCGGGCTCCAGGGCCGGACATAGAGGCTAAAGCCAACATGGGGTGGACGCCGGATGCTCCTCCTACAGAGGAAGCGGATAGACTATCCGCTACAAATTCAGAAGTGGAGGGCGCCATGAATCATAGGCGTCGCCGGGCCGTACTCCGCGATGCTTGCTCTCACCAGAGGCATTTGATGCATTCAATTCTGGAGACGCGTACCTCCGTGCTACTCAAAATGGTGTAGCCAGAGCCACGAACCATTATGTAAGGGATATACGGGTAAGCAAATATGACGATTATATGTATCAGTAGCCCCTGAGACTTGAAATAGTTGACGCAACTGATTTAAGGATCATTATTTGTGCAGGTTCTTATGGAGAAGAATTCCCAACTGTCTCAAGAGCTGGACGAGTGCAAGGCCCAGCTGGAAGCCGCTGTTCCCGCATTGAAGGAGTCCAAAAAGGGTCCCCCTAGTAACACTTTTGTCTATTGCAAAGAATATCGGTACCAGATAGTATGCAGCATGTATGCACACCTAACAATAGATGTTGCAGGTGGCCCCGGATTGAATCCGGAGGCCGTGGAGGCGGATACGACACGTCATGATCGACGGTGAAATGCTGGCGAGCGCGTGCTGACGCGAGTCAGGAAGGAGAAAAATGATCTCCAAGATGCCAATATCCGGCTGGGCGTGGAACTGAAGGATGTCCGAGCCCAGCTTGCGGACTCCGTGAAGGAGAATAAACGGCTTCAGCGCAGCATTTTTAGTAAGTGCTTGAACGAACTTTTTAAAGGAGTTCGGCGGAGAAGCCTGCTAACAGCGTTATGTCTGCAGGTATGTTGACGGGTCGTCCCGCGGAGGAGATGCCCGGGTCTTCGGGTGATCTTCTACAAGAGCTCTCACAACTACACGAACAAGTGCGGCAGGTGATGTAGAGTATTGCTGAAGCCTTGTGGCCATCTGCGTCCCCGCCAGGAGGCATGGGGGAGCTTATAGAGAAGCTCAAGGGCACGCGGCGGCGCTTCCGATTATGGAAGATATCAGCCTGCCAACAAGGTGTGAGGGAAACCTAGGCTATGGTGAAGACACGATATACCAAGGCTGACCCAAACCACATGGCCGAGGTCGGACCTGTGGGGCCTGATGGGAAAGAGATCCCTGTCAGTTTAGTGTATGATCAAGTAGAATTAGCGCAAAGTATTCCCAACAAGATTGTAGGCTAGATAGCCTGTTGGATGGTATAGAATAAGAATTTAACCAGTCTTAGTGACTGTGTACTTCAAGTGACATATGTAATGTCCCTAGCCGGATTGTAAATCATTTGTCATGGAGGACCTTTTCGCTTCAACCTCTCGACCCGATAGTCCGGAGTGTATCCGAATACCCACTCGGTTATATAAAAACCGGGGTATGCATGGAAACCAGGCGTAGGGGGCATAAGTGCTTGAACAGACAAGTACCCAACTAGCTATATTATATTACATGGATAGTAAGAAACATCTTCCACGGAGAATAGTTCCATTAAGGGTTCCTTCCCCTGGGTACGCATGCCCTAATGTGCATGTCCGAACTGCAAGACGCAGGCTAAAAATATCTGGGGCGTGTAGTAATTGAAATGAAAGTCATCTTTTATTCCCCGACCGAATATTCCCTTAATAACGCTAGCTTTCGGCTTCACCCTGTCTGAGGTACACATCCGGATGACCCGGCAGTATCAATCGCAGAGGTGCTCCCCTTATGCCCTAGCCGAATTAACGGGAACGTAGGGCATAAATACAAGAGCCAAGTGTAACGCCCCAGATATACTTTCCATATTTGTATCCAACTCTTGCCGTTTCCGGCATTAAGTTATATTTATTTCTCGGGTTTGGGTCTTTGTCTCCGTGTGTTGTTTTTCTTTTTCGTGCATCTCTTATCATGTCATCACGTGCATTGCATTTGCATACATGTTCATCTCATGCATTCGAGCATTTTCCCCGTTGTCCGTTTTGCATTCCGGCGCTTCGTTCTCCTCCGGTGGCCTTTTCTAGCATTCTTTCGTGTGGGGGGATTAAACATTTCCGGCCTTGGTTTACTACCGGTAGACCGCCTGTCAAGTTTCGTATCATTTGGACTTCGTTTGATACTCCAACGGTTAACCGAGGGACCAAAAAGGCCTCGTGTGTGTTGCAGCCCAACACCCCCCAAATTTGTCCCAAAACCCACCAAACTCTGCTCCATGTCCTAGAGTGTTCGATCACGATCGCGTGGGCGAAAACCGCACCTCATTTGGACTCTCCTAGCTCCACTTATGCCTATATATACACCCCCCATTCCTAATCTCAGATTCCTCCCCGTCCTCCTCGAAAAAAAAACAGATCAACCCCCCCCCCCCCCCCCACGACGGACGTGTCCGGATCCGACCGGACAACGTCCGCCCGCCGCCGCCAGCCACCCAGCGCCCGCCACCTGTCCCCAGGGCGGGACCGCATCGCCGCCGGCCCGCCTGGCCCGCGCCCGGCCCCCGCGCGCCGCCTCCCGGGCCCAGGCGCCCCGCGCCTCCCCGCCTCCAGCGCCGCCGCCCCTTCCGGCTCCGGCGGCCGGAGCAGCCGCCGCCGCCGTGCCGCAACTCCACCGCCGGCGCACGCCTCCCCGTCCGAGCCGGCCGCCGCCGCCTCGCCGTCCCCGGCGCCGCGCCGCGCCGCCCGCCTCCACGCCGGCGCCGCCCCCGGCAACCTCCTCCCCGACCGACGGCCCGCGTCTCCGGCGAGCTCCGACTCCGGCGAGCTACAGTACCCCGGCCGCCTCGGTTCCCGTGCCTCGATCTGGATCTCAGATCTGGAATTTTGAAACCCTAGGGGTTGACTTTCCCCTCCCCCGTCTAATTATTTTATGCAACTTTGACTGCTTATATCTCCGCAACCGTAGCTCCGTTTTGGGCGTATGATATATCAAAATCTTCGTCTCGACATGTACATCATTTCATTCCATTGCATCATTTGCATTTGAGGTCATCTTGTTGCCCAAAATGCTGTTAGAAGGAGGCTTCGTGAGTAAAATTGCAGATCCGTTAGTTCATCATGCACTTTTGTCATTTTTGCCATGTTTAATTCGTGCATGATATGCCTGTGCCCCTTTGGGATGAATTGTTAAGCATTTTTCTTCTTTCCAGAGGTGCCACCCATGCATTTTTAGGATGTGTGTATTGTCTTGTGCAAGCTTGCGAAGGGAGATACCTGAGATTGCTGATTCCAGGGACTTAGTGATTTTCACAAAGTCTGGGATATTTTAGTTCATGATGCTATATGTCCAGCTTGTTTCCTAGTGATACGTGCCTATTTTGAGGAAGATCAGTAAGGGAGTTTTGATATTTATGTTATGCTCTATCCATCCATGTCTTTGTTTTCATATATGGAGTGCTCTAGTTTGACTTGATTGAGCTCAACTTTTGCTTCGTTGTTAACCTGGGCAGATCGTCAACTTGTTTGCGATTTTGCCGATGCTACCGTTAGTGATCCATGCATGCTATGCCTTTGTTCTTGCCATGTGTAGCTAGCATATTGTGCCTTCTTTCTGGTTATATGCTTTACTTGCCATGACTTGCACCGTAGTGAGTGCATCGAGCTCGTTTACATGCCTTCGTGGGTTATATTTCAGCATCTCTCAGTTTTCACTAAGTCTGAAAATTGATTGTGTTCGAGCTATGTTCGTGAGCTCGGTAGAGTATTTTGTGAACCCTTTTGGCCCCAGGTCACTTTGGGTGTTTTGTTAAGATTGTTGAGTAGCTCCATGCCATGTTCTTACTTGTCATGTTCAGGTCATCTATCATGTTGTCTTGCTGCTCCGAAGAGGGCTTCGTGATCTGAAATTTCAGGCTAGTGTTAATTTCACTAAGTCTGGAATCTGTTTTGCATATTCATTTTTGCCATGCTTGTTTGAACCTCTTAATGGATGAATTTGCCTATGGCTCAGTGCTAGTGTTTTGTTAACCATCTTGTGTAAATCACTGCCATGTATTTTGTTTTCATGTTTGGTGGATGTAGCATGTTCATTTCGTTGCATTTAGATGCCTACTTGCTGAAATCGCAAACCGGTGTCATATCTTAAAACGCTCGCCATTTCCAAACCGTAACTCCGATTCCAATGATCTTTATATCTTTTTCAAGCGATTTCATCCCCTCTATCCAGTGGCACCCTTGGAATTCCAATTTGAGGCCAGTTTAATGCATTTCCTTTCATATCTTGCATTTTGCATCCCGCATCGCATCCCGCATAGCATATCATCATTTCATCATATTGCTTTGTCTTGCACGTGGTTGATTGTATCCTTGTTGGTTGTTTGTCTTGTTGGGTAGAGCCGGGAGACGAGTTCGCTACCGAGGAGCCCGTTGAGTTTGCTTGTGAGGATCCAGTCAACTCTGGCGACTGTGCAGGCAAGATGATCATACCCTCGAAATCACTACTATCTTTGCTATGCTAGTTTGCTCGCTCTTTTGCTTTGCCACTGCTACGATGCCTACCACTTGCTTGTCAGCCTCCCAATTGCATGATTGAACCTCTAACCTACCATTGTCCTAGCAAACCGTTGATTGGCTATGTTACCGCTTTGCTCAGCCCTTCTTATAGCGTTGTTAGTTGCAGGTGAAGATTGGAGCCGTTCCTTGTTGGAACATTTATTTACTTGTTGGGATATCACTATATTACTATGTTATCTTAATGCATCTATATACTTGGTAAAGGGTGGAAGGCTCGGCCTCTCGCCTAGTGTTTTGTTCCACTCTTGCCGCCCTAGTTTCCGTCATATCGGTGTTATGTTCCCGGATGTTGTGTTCCTTATGCGGTTGGGTTATAATGGGAACCCCTTGATATTTCGCCTCGATTAAAGCTTTTCCAGCAATGCCCGACCTTGGTTTTACCATTTGCCACCTACCCTTTTCTTTCCTTTGGGTTCTGCAGACCCAAGGGTCATCTTATTTTTAGCCCCCCCACGGGCCAGTGCTCCCTCTGAGTGTTGGTCCGACCGAGTAGACTGCGGGGCCACCTCGGGGCAACTTGAGGGTTGGTTTTACTCGTAGGATGTCTCATCTGAGTGTGCCCTGAGAAAGAGATATGTGCAGCTCCTATCGGGATTTGTCGGCACATTCGGGCGGTGTTGCTGGTCTTGTTTTAACCTGTCGAATTGTCTTGTTGTACCGGGTTACCGAGTCTGATCGGTGTGACTCGGGTGGAGGTCTATTCCTTCGTTGACCGTGAGAGCTTGTCATGGGCTAAGTTGGGACCCCCTGCAGGGATTGAACTTTCGAAAGCCGTGCCCACGGTTATGGGCAGATGGGAATTTGTTAATGTCCGGTTGTAGATAACTGAACCTTAATTAATTTAAAATGAACCAACTGTGTGTGTTACCGTGATGGCCTCTTCTCGGCGGAGTCCGGGAAGTGGACACGGAGTTGGAGTTATGCTTGCGCAGGTTGTTCCTCTAGTTTCTCGCTCGCGCCTTGCCTCCTCTTCTCGCTCTCTTTTGCGGATAAGTTAGCCACCACATATGCTAGTCGCTTGCTGCAGCTCCACATACTTGCCTTATCCTTCCTATAAGCTTAAATAGTTTTGATCGCGAGGGTGCGAGATTGCTGAGTCCCTGTGGCTCACAGATACTATAATTCCAGATGCAGGTCCAGGTGATTCCGCTCCAGGTGACGAGTACGAGCTCAAGTGGGAGTTCGACGAGGACTCTCAGCGTTATTATGTTTCCTTTCCCGATGATCAGTAGTGGTGCCTAGTTGGGGTTCGATTCAGGGCCTTGTCGCATGTTGGGTTCTTTTCCATTTTGGCGCCGTAGTCGGGCCATGAGTGTTTGTTTGATGGATGTTATTTATGTACTCTGATGTGACGTGGCGAGTGTAAGCCAACTATGTTATCTCCCCCTTTTATTATGTATTACATGGGATGTTGTAATGATTGCCTGACTTGCGACATTGCTTTCAATGCAGTTATGTCTCTAAGTCGTGCCTCGACACGTGGGAGCTATAGCCGCATCGAGGGCGTTACAAGTTGGTATCAGAGCCTTCCCCGACCTTAGGAGCCCCCATTGCTTGATCGTTTTTAGAAGCCGAGTTGTGTCTAGAAAAATGTTTTGAGTCCGTAGGAATTATATATCGGAGAGCTTAGGAATTCTTTTTACTTCCCAGTCTCCTCATCGCTCTGGTAAGGCATCCTGACGTAGAGTTTTAACTCTTCTCTTCTCAAATTTCACTAAAAAAAATTTTTAGGATCACGCGAGTATCTTGGTTTTGTTCCGATGGTTTTGTGACGAGAACATTGTTCTTGGTGCCTCCTGTCTTTAGGGGTTGTGGCAGTGTCCCGGGGAGTTGAGCTCCGAGGTGTTGTCGTCACAATTTTATCGTTGCAATTCTGGTATACTTGAGATTTGTGCGCGACATCGAAAATCTCCTTTATGCAGTTCGTTGGTGAGATAACCTCGACGCCACCCAGTACTGGGGCGGGAGTTCGGGAGTATCGCCATAACTTGTATAACGGATGCTTTTAGAAGGTTGAGATAGATGGGTTTCCGAAGGTTTCTTGGTTATGTGTTGAAGGATGGATACAGCTGGATGTAGGATTGCTAGCTTGAGTGAGATATTATGCTCCCCTGTATCCCCAACACCTGATTGCATAACCAGGAAAATTTCGGGAATTTCATAGGTGGGAATTCAAGTAGCCTTAGGATATCTTTCCGACAGATGTATGATATGAAATTGGGGTTCGACGTCTAGTGGTTCGCCTATTCACGGTCGGTTTTACAGTGGTCTCGTTGTGTCTTAAAGAGTCCTTGGCTATGCTGACTCGGGGACGCTTCGTATGTCATGTGCACTGCCTTGTACATGATGGTGCTGTACGATCGAGCCCGTGTAGGTCCCACCACGAAAACTTCAGACGAAATTTCTATCATGTATTTGTTCCGACTTATTCCGCAAGCCAACCCTTGGTTTTATTTCGAGTTGTGGCATTCGTTTTGCTTCGACGTCATATGTTGATTCCATCCCTCGTTGTTGTACTCCTTCTACCTGATTCTTCGTGGCTTCGCAATTTAGGAATATGTGACCACTTCAAGAGAAATGCATTCGTTCATTTTGTTCGGATTTGAAGACTGTATGTTGCAATTTTCATTCCGTTGGACTCAGCTTCAATATTTATCTGTCTATGTGCTAACGGTGGTCAACCTCTTCAGGATGGCTCCCTCTAAGAGCACCAGTCAGAACCAGAATCAAGATCCGCCACCGCCTCCACCTCCTCCAGAGGCATGGCAAGCTGTGATGGCCGCAACCAATGCAAATACTCAGCTGATCATGCAAATTATCCAAGAGCGCAATCAAGGCAGTCAAGGGAATCAAGGCAGCAATCAGAGTCACTTTGCTACACTCAACCAGTTCCTTGCTAACGGGCCAAAGACTTTCAGCAATTGTGTTGAGGCAACCGATGCTGACGATTGGCTTGTGGATCTGTGTAAGCATTTCGAGTGCAGTAACGTCAGGCCTGAGGACTTTGTCAAGTTCGCTTCCTTCCAACTCAAAGATCAGGCTGTAGAGTGGTTCCAGCAGTACAAGGATTCCAGAGGTGGACGTGTTATCACTTGGGATGATTTCCGTCGAGATTTCTGAGCTCATCACATTCCGCAGAGCGTGGTTGAAAGCAAGCGTGAGGAATTCCGCAATCTGAAGCAAGGCTCTTTGTCTGTCTATGACTACAACAAGTTGTTCCAGAAGCTCGCCCGTTTTGCCAAGCAGGATGTTCCTGATGAGAAGAGCATGATATACCAGTTCAGGGGTGGTCTCAGGGAAGATATTCAGCTCGCTCTTGTTCTCTTTGAGCCTTAGAGATACGATGAGTTCTACAACATGGCACTGAAGCAAGAGGCTGCTCAGTTGAGGTGTGATGCTTCCAGGAAGCGCGTCAGAGATGTTACTCCTTCTTCCTCTACTCAAGTGGCCAAGCAGCAGAAGTTTTGGCTTCCTCCTCCTCCGTTCCGTCAGCCGTATCAGCAGAAGAGCAAAGGTGGTAGTGGTTCTTCCCACCCACCCAACACAGGCTTTCAGAACAAGGCTTCGTCTCAACCTCCAAGATTGAGTGCTCCGTATCACCGTCCGCTCTCAAAGGTCACGTGCAACAAGTGCCAACAGAAGGGTCACTATGCCAACAAGTGTTTCAACCAGAGGCGTCTTCCTCCTCCTCCTCCTGTGAGATCGGCATGTACAGCTGTGGTCAAGCATAACCCCAAGAATGCCAAGGTCAATTTGATGAATGCAGCTCAGGCAGAGGACTCGTCAGATGTGATCATGGGTAACCTTCCTGTTAATGATATTCCTGCAAAAGTTCTATTTGACACTGGTGCATCGCATTCCTTTTTGTCATGTCCTTTTGCATCGAAGCACAATGTTGATACCGAGATTATGCCCAAAGTCATGCAAGTTGTTTCTCCCGGCAAGCTTTTGACTTCTAGTTTGGTTGCTCCCGATGTCTCTATCACGTTGGGCGATTACAAGTTTCTCTCTTCTCCGGTGGTTCTTGGTAACTCGGATATTGATCTTATTCTCGGAATGGATTGGCTTTCTAAGCACAAGGCTCAGCTTGATTGTGCAGCCAGGCAGATTCGATTGACTCATTCGTCTGAGGAAGTAATTGTCTTTGCCGCTCGGGATAATACCATCCGGTTGTTTTCTCTCAATGAGAAGGGTGAATTGGATGCTATTTCGCAGATTCCGGTTGTTTGTGAGTATCAAGACGTTTTTCCAGAAGAACTCCCAGGGATGCCTCCAAACCGGCCGGTTGAATTTGTTATTAAACTTGAGCCTGGTACGGAACCTGTGTGCAAACGTCCCTACAAGCTCGGCCCCGAAGAGTTGAAGGAGTTGAAGAAACAACTCGATTAGCAAGAAAGATTGGGTCTCATCCGGCCTAGTACTTCTCCATGGGGTTGTGGTGTTCTTTTTGTGAAGAAGAAGGATGGATCGAGTCGACTTTGTGTTGATTACCGTCCAGTGAACAAGAAGACCATCAAGAACAAATACCCACTTCCCAACATCAATGAGCTGTTCGAACAACTCAAGGGTGCCCAAGTATTCTCCAAGCTTGATCTCCGTATGGGTTATCACCAGATTCGCATTCGTGAAGAAGATATTCCCTAGACAGCATTCAGAACAAGCTTTGGTTCATATGAATACACCGTCATGTCTTTTGGCCTCGCCAACGCTCCTCCGACGTTCTCTCGCATGATGAATTTCATCTTCAACGCCTACACCAATGACTTCATTTTGGTCTATCTGGATGACATTCTGGTTTTCTCGAAGAACAAGGAAGATCATGCCAAGCACTTGCGTTTGGTTGTTGACAAGCTCAGGGAACATCAGTTCTACGCCAAGTTCTCCAAGTGTGAATTTTGGCTCGATGAGGTTCTTTATCTTGGCCATATCATCTCTGCCAAGGGCATTTCCGTGAATCCCGAGAAGGTATCCGTAATTGTGAATTGGGAACCTCCTCAGAACGTGAAGCACCTCCGCAGTTTCCTCGTTCTCGCAAGCTATTGCAGAAGATTCGTTGAAAACTTTTCTAAGATCGCGAAGCCTCTCTCAAATCTTCTTCAGAAGCACGTCAAGTACGTTTGGTCTCCGGAGTGTGATATTGCTTTCAACACTTTGAAAGAGAGATTGATCACTGCTCCAGTTTTGACTCCGCCTGATGAAACCAAGCCGTACGAGGTCTTTTGTGATGCCTCTCTCCAAGGTCTCGGTGCAGTTTTGATGCAAGAGAAGAAAGTTGTTGCTTATACCTCTCGCCAGTTGAAGCCTAATGAGAAGAACTACCCCACTCATGATCTCGAGTTGGCGGCAGTTGTGCATGCTCTTTTGACTTGGAGACATCTTCTGTTGGGAAGGAAAGTGGATGTTTTCACTGATCACAAGAGTCTCAAGTACATCTTCACCCAGCCTAATCTCAACCTAAGGCAGACTCGATGGGTCGAAATGATTCAAGAGTACAATCCGAGTATTGAGTATACTCCAGGCAAGGCTAATGTGATTGCTGACGCTTTGAGCAGAAAGGCCTACTGCAACAGTCTGATTCTCAAGCCTTATCAACCCGAGCTTTGTGAAGCTTTCCGCAAGCTGAATCTTCAAGTTGTTCCTCAAGGTTTCCTCGCCAACCTTCAAGTCTCTCCTACCTTAGAAGACCAGATTCGCCAAGCCCAGCTTCTTGATGCTATGGTGAAAAAGGTGAAGATTGGTATTGCAAAGAGTCAGTCCAAGTACAGGTGATACCGACTTGATGACAAAGACACTCTCTTCTTCGAGGATCGAATTGTTGTGCCCAAAGGTGAACTTCGTAAAGTGATCATGAACGAGGCTCACAACTCTCTCCTCTCCATCCACCCTGGTAGTACGAAGATGTATCAGGATCTCAAGCAAGCTTATTGGTGGACTCGAATGAAGCGCGAGATCGCTCAATTCGTGAATGAATGTGATGTCTGCAGAAGAGTGAAGGCAGAACACCAAAGGCCAGCTGGTCTCCTCCAACCTCTTGCCATTCCAGAATGGAAGTTTGACCACATCGAAATGGACTTCGTGACTGGGTTTCCAAAGTCCAAGCGTGGCAATGATGCTATATTTGTTGTCATCGACAAGCTCACCAAAGTGGCTCACTTTCTGCCTATCAAAGAGTCGATCACTGCAGCTCAATTGGCGGAACTCTATACCTCTCGCATTGTCTCTCTGCACGGTATTCCTCAAGTGATATCTTCAGACCGTGGCAGCATCTTTACCTCCAAGTTTTGGGATTCTTTTCAGAAGGCCATGGGCACCAACATCCGCTTCAGCACTGCTTTCCATCCTCAAACAAGCGGTCAAGTCGAGCGTGTCAACCAGATTCTCGAAGACATGCTTAGGGCTTGTGTGATTTCTTTCGGCATGAAGTGGGAGGACTGTCTTCCTTATGCTGAATTCTCATACAACAACAGTTTTCAAGCAAGTTCAGGCAAGGCCCCCTTTGAAATTCTATATGGCAGGAAGTGCCGTACCCCTCTCAACTGGTCTGAAACCGGTGAACGTCAGCTGCTGGGTAATGACCTGATCACAGAGGCAGAAGAAATGTGCAAGGTCATTCGCGATAACCTCAAAGCAGCCCAATCCCGCCAGAAGAGCTACTATGATAGTAAGCACCGTGATTTGGCTTTCGAGATCAGAGATCATGTTTACCTCCGTGTCTCTCCTATGAAAGGTACTCGTCGCTTCGGTATCAAAGGGAAGCTTGCCCCTAGATACGTGGGACCTTTCAAGATTGCTAGCAAGAGAGGCGAACTCGCCTATTAGCTCGAGCTTCCTTCAAACTTTGCCTATGTTCATGATGTGTTCCATGTCTCCCAACTCCGAAAGTGCTTCAAGACGCCTGAACGCACCATCAACTTCGAGGACATTGAGCTCCAAGAAGATCTCTCTTATCGTGAGCACCCAGTTGCTATTCTTGAAGAGGCTGAACGCAAGACTCGCAACAAGTCAATCAAATTTCTCAAAGTCAAGTGGTCTTACCATTCCGACCGTGAAGCTACATGGGAACGTGAGGATCACCTCCGTTCTGAGTACCCGGAGTTCTTTCAGTCCTAGATCTCGGGACGAGATCTTTTCGTAGTGGTGGAGTGTTGTATCGCCCCAGATATACTTTCCATATTTGTATCCAACTCTTGCCGTTTCCGGCATTAAGTTATATTTATTTCTCGGGTTCGGGTCTTTGTCTCCGTGTGTTGTTTTTATTTTTCGTGCATCTCTTATCATGTCATCACGTGCATTGCATTTGCATACATGTTCATCTCATGCATTCGAGCATTTTCCCCGTTGTCCGTTTTGCATTCCGGCGCTTCGTTCTCCTCCGGTGGCCTTTTCTAGCGTTCTTTCGTGTGTGGGGATTAAACATTTCTGGATTGGACTGAGACTTGCCATGCGGCCTTGGTTTACTACCGGTAGACCGCCTATCAAGTTTCGTATCATTTGGACTTCGTTTCATACTCCAACGGTTAACCGAGGGACCGAAAAGGCCTCGTGTGTGTTGCAGTCCAACACCCCCCAAATTTGTCCCAAAACCCACCAAACTCTGCTCCATGTCCTAGAGCGTTCGATCACGATCGTGTGGGCGAAAACCGCACCTCATTTGGACTCTCCTAGCTCCACTTATGCCTATATATACACCCCCCATTCCTAATCTCAGATTCCTCCCCGTCCTCCTCGAAAAAAAAACAGATCAACCCCCCCCCCCACCGACGGACGTGTCCGGAATCCGACCGGACAACGTCCGCCCGCCGCCGCCAGCCACCCAGCGCCCGCCACCTGTCCCCAGGGCGGGACCGCATCGCCGCCGGCCTGCCTGGCCCGCGCCCGGCCCCCGCGCGCCGCCTCCGGGGCCCAGGCGCCCCGCGCCTCCCCGCCTCCAGCGCCGCCGCCCCTTCCGGCTCCGGCGGCCGGAGCAGCCGCTGCCGCCGCGCCGCAACTCCGCCGCCGGCGCACGCCTCCCCGTCCGAGCCGGCCGCCGTCGCCTCGCCGTCCCCGGCGCCGCGCCGCGCCGCCCGCCTCCACGCCGGCGCCGCCCCCGGCAACCTCCTCCCCGACCGGCGGCCCGCGTCTCCGGCGGGCTCCGACTCCGGCGAGCTACAGTACCCCGGCCGCCTCGGTTCCCGTGCCTCGATCTGGATCTCAGATCTGGAATTTTGAAACCCTAGGGGTTGACTTTCCCCTCCCCCGTCTAATTATTTTATGCAACTTTGACTGCTTATATCTCTGCAACCGTAGCTCCGTTTTGTACGTATGATATATCAAAATCTTCGTCTCGACATGTACATCATTTCATTCCATTGCATCATTTGCATTTGAGGTCATCTTGTTGCCCAAAATGCTGTTAGAAGGAGGCTTCGTGAGTAAAATTGCAGATCCGTTAGTTCATCATGCACTTTTGTCATTTTTGCCATGTTTAAATCATGCATGATATGCCTGTGCCCCTTTGGGATGAATTGTTAAGCATTTTGTCTTCTTTCCAGAGGTGCCACCCATGCATTTTTAGGATGTGTGTGTTGTCTTGTGCAAGCTTGCGAAGGGAGATACCTGAGATTGCTGATTCGAGGGACTTAGTGATTTTCACTAAGTCTGGGATATTTTAGTTCATGATGCTATATGTCCAGCTTGTTTCCTAGTGATACGTGCCTCTTTTGAGGAAGATCAGTAAGGGAGTTTTGATATTTATGTTATGCTCTATCCATACATGTCTTTGTTTGCATATATGGAGTGCTCTAGGTTGACTCGATCGAGCTCAACTTTTGCTTCGTTGTGAACCTGGGCAGATCGTCAACTTGTTTGCGATTTTGCCGATGCTACCGTTAGTGATCCATGCATGCTATGCCTTTGTTCTTGCCATGTGTAGCTAGAATATTGTGCCTTTTGCTGGTTATATGCTTTCCTTGCCATGACTTGCACCGTAGTGAGTGCATCGAGCTCGTTTACATGCCTTCGTGGGACACACCTCTCGCGATGAACAGGACCCCCGTTTTGACCGTAGCGCTCCAACACAAGTCCGTTTCATCCGTTTTGCAGTACGCCACACCCCTCCCAATCGACAAGACCCCCGTTTCGACCGTAGGAGGTCTGTTTCCTCCGTTTTGCGGTACGCCAGACCCCTCCCGATGAACAGGATCCCGCTTCGAACATGGCCGGTCGAACACAAGGCCGTTTCCTCTGTTTTGCGGTACGCCAGGCCTCGTTTCCATCGCCTATTCCATCCAAGCCCTCCCGATGAACACGACCACGCATTCCGTTCCGACCCAGCCGGTTGGCTCCCACGCGTTCTGTTGCCTCCCCATGAACACGACGCATTCCGTTACCTCCCCATGAACACGACGCATTCCGTTGCCTCCCCATGAACACGACGACGTCGCTGTTTCTCCGTTCTGACCCAGCCATGTACACGAGCCCTGGCCGTACGTATGCGCGAGTAGGCGTCGAGACCCCGCCCGTATGTACACATACGTGGCCATATTTTCTTTCTTGCACCCTGGCCGCTGTACGTACATGTAAATGCTACGTGCGCACCTCTACTACGACACGTGCGCGCCTCTACTATGACACGTGTGTGCCTCTACATCGACCAGCATGTACGTACACCTTCGCGACCAGAATGACAACGCTACATACGCTTCGACCAGGTGGGTCCCGACTGTCAGGCACTTCCTTGCCTGCGAAGATGTAGCTGGTGGGTCCCAGCAGTCAGGGGGCGAATCATTTTTTTTGCTCGGACGCACATCCTTGCGTGCGAAGATGTAGCTGGTGGGTCCCAGCAGTCAGGGGGAAATGTTTTTTTTTCTTGAAATACGGTGGCCGTCCAGTGGGTCCCGCTATTAGGTGGAGGAATAATTATTTTGCACGTAATAAGGAGGCACTTACTTGCTGTGGCTGTGGACCCAGCTATCAGCCTCTCCACGTACAGTCCACGTCCGATGGAAGCCGTTCCTTGACCACGTTGACCACGCCGCGCCAAGAGCACCAGGGTGGTGGACGACGACGAGGCCTAGGAAGGGGACGACGCGGAGCCAGGGAAGACGCGGCAGTGGATGCCCATGCGTAGAGGAGTATGAGGGTTCACTGGTTCGCTGCGGTGTGAGGCTGCCGTCGCCGCAGAATAACATGGGTGTTGGTGAGTAGAGGGATGGCCTGGCCAGCGGTGGGAGTAGTAGGGGGCAGTGAGGCCTTCGCCGCATCGCAGCCGGCCATGGGAGGCAGGAGCCCGAGGGACGACCGGCGCTGGTTTGGGCGGCTGGAGCAAGAAGACCAGAGGTTGAAGAAGCACTACGGCCGTTGGATGGACATCGTATGGTCACTAGAGCTAGAATCGTGCATATTGACTAAGTTGACAAAGCCCTCCGTCCCCGTCAACTTAATAGGCCCACAAGTCAGCCTGCCACTATACTGGGTCCCAGCTAACAGGGGGAGTATTCATTTTTTTGTGCGTAATAAGGAGGCACTTCTTTGCGTGCAAAGATATAGCTGGTGGGTCCGAGCTGTCAGCGGTGGTAACGTTTTTTTTTGCAAAATACAGAGGCCCTTTCGGTGAGTCCCTGATGTCAGGAGGAGGAATCATTATTTTGCGCGTAATAAGGAGGCATTTCCTTGCGTGCGGCCGTGGACCTAGTTGTCGGCCTCTCCATGTAAAGTCCACTTCAGATGCATGTCGGTCGTTGACCACATTGACTAGGCCGCGCCGAGAGCACCAGGGCGGTCGACGACGGCGAGACCTAGGAAGGGAACGACACGGAGGCAGGGAAGACTCGACAGTTGTTTCCCACATAGAGGGGAGTACGACTGTACGAGGGTTTACTAGTTCGTCTGCCGTCGCCAGAGAATAACAGCAGGCATGGGTGAGTAGAGGGATGGCTAGGCCAGCGATGGGAGTACGATGGGGCGGTGAGGCCTGCGCGGCAGCAGAGCCGGCCACGGGGAGGAGGGAGCAGGCAGTCTCGCCGACGCCTGTTTGAGCGGCTGGAGCAGGAAGAGCAGAGATTGAAGAAGCACGCCGGCTGTTGGATGGCCATCCAACAGTCACTGCTTGTGCGTCAACCTTTTTTTAGGAAAGCCTCAAATTTGTGGAAAACAGCATACAACCCATCTGCCACTATTTCTTATAATTTACAGCCCATTTTCTAATTATTAAGGTTTTTTTGGAGCCCATATTCTTTTTGTTAGTATTACAGCCCATATTGTGGCCACGGTTAAAAAATTATACGAAGTTTTGCATATTTCGGTGCGGTCCGAACTGTTTTTAATCCCAAAATTTCGACTCACATTCAAACTGATTTTAAAAATAAATGTATATCAATATAAAATCCAATAAATTCTCCACGCATAAAAATTAATGTAATTTCAAATCTCGAAATGAAAAAAAATATATTTGAAACTAATTGCCGGTTTGATGTGTTTTAAAAAATGTACAGCCCATTTCTCATTACTGATGGGCAATTTTCTCGGCCAGCCGAATGAAAGCTCTCCTCGTCTCGAAAGATTTGCAGCCCAACAGGCCTGACAAAGCGACTTACTTGGCAAATCACAAAAAAATTGGGCTGTGGCCATGGACCCAGCTGTCAGCCTCTCCACGTACAGTACTCTTCCGATGGAATGTCGTTGACCACGTTGACCACGCCGCGCCGAGAGCACCAAGGCGGTGGACGACGGTGAGGCCTAGGAAGGGGACGACGCGGAGCCGGGGAAGACACGGCAATGGATGCCCACGTGAAGAGGAGTACGAGGGTTCACTGGTTCGGCTGTGGTGTGAGGCTGTCGTTGCCGCAGGGCCTGGCTAGCGGTGGGAGTAGTAGGGGGCGATGAGGCCTCATCGGCAGAACATCCGGCCACTAGAGGCAGGAGCAGGCGGTCTCCCCGGCGCTGGTTTGGGTGGCTGGAGCAAGAAGAGCAGCGATTGAAGAAGCAGTAGGACCGTTCGATTCAAATCCAATGGTTACTGCTGCTAGAATCGTTTGTTGACTAAGTTGACAAGCCCTGCGTACGTTTCAACTTAGTAGGGCCACAGGTCAGCCTCCCAACCGGTGCGCCCCAGATGTCAGTGGGAGGAATCATTTTTTCACGTAATAAGGAGGTAGTTGATTGCGTGCGGCCAGGCCAGTGGAGGGAATAGGGTGGGCTGGGGAAGCCTGCGCGGCATCACAGCGGGCCACAAGAGGAGGGAGCAGGTAGTCCCACCGGTGCTAGTTTAGGTGCCTGGAGCAAGAAGATCAGAGATTGAAGAAGCACGTCGGTCGTTGGATGGACATCCAACGCTAACTGCTGCTAGAATCGTGTGTTCACTGACAAAGCCTTGCGTAAACAAGTCAGCCTCAAAATCTGTGGCGTGTACAACCCATTTGCTATTATTTTTATAATTTTTACTCATTTTCTAATTCATATGGAATTTATTGCAGGCTGTTTTCCATTGTTAGAATTGCTGTCCATTTTCTGGTCAGTACCAGGGTCAAAAAATTAACTAAATATGTGGGAAATTTTGAAAATACGCAATTTTTTTGCTGGGGAACGAAATATTCTTAATACAAAAATTAATAGCCATACTAAAACAAATTTAAAAATAAATTAGTACTATGTCATGTTAAATCCAATGAAATACGTATAAGATATCAGTAAAGAACAAAAACAAAAAAGAAACCTATATACCATTTGCTATATTTTTTTTGGAATTTTCAACCCCTTTTGATATTACTTTTAATAGACATTGACCATACTCTTAAGCCAGGCTAGAATGCATCCCTCCTCGTCTGGAAAGATTTGCAGCACAGTAATTCGGAGAAAACAAATAGGCCTAGCTTGGGTATTCTTCAAAAAGAAATACTGGGCTACCTATTTTCCCAAAGAACTGGTGCATGAGCATTTAACTTTATTTATTTACTTATTTATGTTTAGGGGAACATGAGCATGTACCTGGGCCGGATTCATGTGAGAGCCTCCCTTCCAGTTAATTACGGGCTTCTCTATTGCGCCTTCATCAGTGGGCTGCATGTTATCAACAAGTGGAAAATGTGTTCCCAGTTTCAAAAAAATGTGTTCTGTACGGTAAATAGTATGCGCTACGTACAGTGCGGGGCATTAAAGGATCGAACCGTGCAACGACTTCCAAAACATTGTATTCGTCGTTCTAACAACACATTTATTCAACCAACAAACGAAATATACTATTGATTGTACATTGAAAACAGCAGCAGCAGCAACCAGGGCTGGGGGTGCAACAGAAGCAGTAAGCAGGCCAGAAGATTGAAGACGCAGCTCATCCAAACCAAACATCAGCCATCATTACAAAAGGGCTACCAAAAAACAACAAGTGTATGCATCAAACTAAATAAAGATCATACTACACCAAGTGTTCGAATCTAACTAACTGGCTAAGTTAGACGTTACTATTTATTAAGCTGTGGTGATTGGTTAACGGCTTGAACCAGATGGGTGCCTGACGGGGGAAACTCCAGCTAGCAGGTCGAAGTCTGATACTTGCGACCCTCTCGCCTACTTTGGGCTGCAGAGCGTGGTGGCACATATGAGGGTATGGTGCATGCAGAGACGCATGGTACGCTGTGTACATATAGTTTTGCCTAATGAACGAAACCGCGCTGCCATCATGATCCTTGCCGTCGGTTATCTCCTGGTTAATCGGATAATTCAGTCCGACAAACAGGGACCGTGTACCAAGGCTACTTACCAGCTTCTAGTCAAAAATTCCTGAAGGCCCAGAGAAGCTGGGATCCTTCTTAAAGACCTTGCAGTGACTGTGATTGTATTCCGCCAAACAACACGTCCGGTATGTGCGAACGATCATCAATCTTTTGCCGTCATCTCATCGAGCCAGGAACCACATGAACTGCCATGCCACTTTTCTTTGAATGGTTCTGGGATTAGGAAGGGTAGGGACACCAGGCGGCCTACAACATCATATCAAGTTGGAGTCAAATAAAAAAGGGCTCTTGGTTTAGTTAATCTTAAGAACAGCATGTTATGAGCATGAATATTTTTTCAGCAAATGTTGACAGTAATAAAAGCAAGCCATCATGATATCATAGGAAAGTAACATACTGCTGTAACAGCCGTTTGTAGCGATGACTGGAGTAGGCCAGCAATACGTCCAGCCATAGAAGGAGTCGACAGCGTAAATGAAGCTCTTGTGTTCAATGGCATCAGAGAACCATGGAGGATGTATGATCCTGCGATGGACGTGCAGATTTATCCACTTACCGAAGTGACCTGTCAGATAGGCGAGACCGCGGTTGAAGAACGCAATTAGCCTGAAGTCTTTATAATTCACAGATCTTGTGGGCACTTGGCATATTACAACTTTGAGCAAATCAAACTTGGTATCATGTTGGCTACTGTAAGATTCCGACTATTCTGGGCCGTGGTGCCAAAGTAGTGCAGTGTTAATCGAAGGAAGGGGGATCAATCGCCGGGTGTAGACCTCCACGAGTATCCAGCTGCCGCAACCGTCGACGAGCACCATCCAAGACGTGTTCATGCCGACCCAGTACATACCGTTAATGTAGTTGAGGCTGATGGGGATCGGATCACAGTCAAGGGAGTTGATGCTCGCCACCCTACGATCATTATGCTGCATGACACGCCGTTTCTGAAGATCAGGCGGCGTCAGAAAGCAAGGAGCTGTCTTAAAAAGCTCCGGCCTGAGGGCTTTGAGTAAACGGTACAGCCCCGACGAGCACGCGGCGAGCGGCATGGTACTGAGATTGTCCACACGCGAAACAATGAGCTTGATTACCTCTGTGGGGACCGAATTCCAGCCACTCTTTCGGCGGACGCTGCTCGGTTCTGCCATTGTTAGTGCTTCTGTTTCGGACGAGGGGGGGGAGGCGCCTTAGCGGGGATGGAAGATTGGACGAGATTATGTGCGGACAAAGATGGAGAAGCGAATATGTGTTGCGGGAAGTGGACAGGTGATGATGACTACAGCATTCCGCTTGACTTACGAGACACATACCAGCAGCGTAGGGTCTTGTCGTTGCGAGACAACTTGGTTGAGTGATCATAGTACTGGTGCTCTCTACAATGCTATGACCTAACTTGCTTGAGTAGAGTAGTAGAGTAGGACTCTGCTCTACTACTAGCACCGGAGGAGTAGTATATTCTAATCTAAAATAGTTACAAACTTCAATGCCCGAGCATGGAACGACTACGAATCATGCTCAAAGACCGTGTCTACGTGGTGTTTGGACATGGGCGACAACCTCAACGCCAACGGTGCTGCTCCCATTGCACCGTATGTGTTTCTATCCTTCATGTTCGAAATCGTGGTAGAATTCATGTTTCTAGTCTGTATCCTACTACTATGCTAGTCCACATGATTAGTTGTGAAAGACGACTTCTTCCCTGACCTCGGCAACCTCATCCTCGATGACATGGGCGACAACGTCAACGCTGGCAACCAGTGAGATACAGGGTGTAGGAAGCGGTTTGGGAATTTGCATGCCTTTCCAACCAGTGAGATACTCCGTACAAAGTACGACAGAGAAATAACCACAGAGAAGGAAGCTAAAAGTAAACAATCAAACGAGCATTTTTGCATTTGTTTTGCATTGCATCGTTTCACAAGCTTGACTAGTGCTGTTTTTCTACTTTTACAAAAAACCGCATCGTAATGTTAAAACGTGCATTTGCACGTACATAAGTAATAGTAGTACTCCCTCCGTCTAGGTGTATAAGTCTTCCCTCCTTCTTGGTCACGGTGCACAACCGAAGATGACTGATGACCTGGACAGAGGGAGTAGCACAGTCTGCAAGCATATATCGAGAGAGATGTGTAGTGCGATAGTATATAGTAAAGTTTGTGCTATATGCATGTACTTGCAAAATGCGTACGAATACACAAGGTTTCCAAACTTTCCCTTTTACATACTTAATTAAGGACGCTAAAAATTCCTGAACGTTCGGGATTTATCATTTGCGTCCCAAAACTAATGAGATCGCCTTACAAAACAAAAATTATACTCCTCCTAAAAGCCACAACGCTCGCAGGAGTGCTTGCAGCACGCCACGAGTGCCCTGGTACGCGGCCATTTCCCAGCGCGCCGACACAACGCCTCTTCCTCAGCCTTGCAACTGCGAGGTGCTGATTGGCGGCTTGCCGGCGGGCGAGCGCGATCTCACCGGTGTGGTGATCTGGCGCCAACAGGTACTCCTCCTCGCTGGAAGCGTGCACCCGGTCCACGTACCGCCAAGCGTAGATGAGGCACTTGGGCCTGACTGCACTCAGGGCGTCGGCACGGGCGTCCTCCGCCACCCTCACTGCCCTCGCACGAGTCTTCTGCCAAAGAGCCAATTGCCTGACTCTCTCGGACGCGACATAGGCCTCCCAGGCAGCTTGTTCCACGGTGCGCTTCTCTTCCTCGGCCTTCTTCTCCGCCTCTATTTTGGCGCACTCTGCTGGAGGCAAAGCCTCCCATAAGGCGACATCCATTTCTTTCCAAAGCTCCTCAAGGTTGGCGCGACATTCTCCGCATAGAGGGGAGCCGACGCGTCCTCCGGTGCGCGTGCTAGCGAGATTGGGAATGCCGACGCGTCCACCTCGACGCGTCGCAGCGAGGAGCGGAACGCTGACGCATCCTCCTCGACTAGTGGTGGCGAGTGTCGGTGTCAAAACCGGCGGATCTCGGGTATGGGGTCCCGAACTGTGCGTCTAAGGCGGATGGTAACAGGAGGCAGAGAACACGATGTTTTACCCAGGTTCGGGCCCTCTTGATGGAGGTAAAACCCTATGTCCTGCTTGATTTATTCTTGATGATATGAGTATTACAAGAGTTGATCTACCACGAGATCGGAGAGGCTAAACCCTAGAAGCTAGCCTATGGTATGATTGTATGTTGTCGTATGGACTAAAACCCTCCAGTTTATATATACACCAGAGGGGGCTAGGGTTACACAAGGTCGGTTACAAAGGAGGTGATATACATATCCATATTGCCTAGCTTGCCTTCCAAGCCAAGTAGAGTCCCATCCAGACACGAGACGAAGTCTTCAATCTTGTATCTTCATAGTCCAACAGTCCGGCCAAAGGATATAGTCCGGCTGTGCAGAGACCCCTAATCCAGGACTCCCTCAGTAGCCCCTGAACCAGGCTTCAATGACGATGAGTCCGGCGCGCAGTATTGTCTTCGGCATTGCAAGGCGGGTTCATCTCCAATTTTTCAAGTGTTCGTAAGCAGTGTCCGGCTCCATAAATGTTGAACCTCTTGGCTTCTATGCCCAATAAGGGCTACCTCCCATGCGTCGAATGAATATGAGGCGCCAGGGCATTTTTACATTCGCCCCCCTAGCTACATAAATAAATTGTCTATTAAAGGGATGGGGATTCTTAGATCCGATCCATACCATCCTTCTCCCAGTGAGAATCCATCAGAGTGCATTTCGGAAAGATCCATTCCAGCATGGCTGACCTCCGCAACTTCTCCTCCTGCCCCCGTAGCCCTAAGCCCGGTGATTGGGAGAGGTGTTCAGTTCCACACAGTCGATTGGTCGAACTGCAGACCAAGGGATTTCTCCCTCTGGCGTATATGGTGCCCGTCCGAGCCGGGCTTGCCACCTACAATGGCGGGGAGCAAGCGGACAGCTTTCCCTGTCCCTCTATGGGGGAATGGGTCTGCCTTGTTCCTTATTTACTAAGGGGACTCGGATTTCCAATTCATCCGTTCCTCCACGGGCTCCTAGAGTTCTATGGCCTCCAATTACACAATTTCACCCCTGCCTCCCTTCTACACATCGCCGGCTATGTTGCTCTCTGCGAGTTGTTCCTGGGCTGCGAGGCTCACTTCGAGCTGTGGAAAAGGCTATTTTGCCTTGTCCCTCGCACACAGAGGGGGTCACTTTATCAAGTGGGCGGAGCTGAAATATGGCGCATCGCCGATACCGGATACCTATCCGGTACCCCGAAGAAGTCGTCCAAAGACTGGCCTTCAGAATGGTTTTATATGGAGGACGTTCCCCTTCCGGACCCTGTTCAGCGGGGTCTTCCTGAGTTTAACAATGCTCCTCTGAAGAAACGCCGAAGTTGGCGCCCACGGAGCCCCCAGGCGGAAGACAACGGAGAAGTCCTCTATCTGATGAACCGGATCAAAGCACTGGCTCAATCAGGATTGACAGTAATCGAAGTTATGTCGATTTGCATAATGCGGGGAGTGCAGCCACTTCAATATCGTGTGCACCCATTGTGGTGTTTTAACGGGGCAGATGATGCCACCCGCTACGGGCGTAAGGGTCCGGACAATGCTACCGCTTTAGCAAAAATTCTGTCCGAATTGTTCAAGGGAGAGGAAGAGGAGTTCACCCGCATTAAGCCACGGGATGGATTTTCCATGTACAATCCTCCAAGCTGGGTAAGTTATATCCCCTTACCCCCATTTTTCCCACATTCTTTGTTGTAAGTATTCACCTTGCCACCTTGTGGCAGGAACTGCGAAAAACCATAAAGGAGGTCAGCAGCCCTCTCCACAGCCAGAGGACCCTGACCGGGCCCTCGACTCCGGACATGAAGAAGATATGGTTATCTTTGTGGAGTTGATAGACCGGCAGTTCTATCAGTTAAGCTGTGAGTATGCCATTGTGGCCATTACGGCCGACTATCCCGGGCTGCTCCCTGCGTCGCACATAAGAAAAACCAAAAATCCCAACTCCAAAAACTAGGATCCCCTTTTTAGACACTTCACCTACCATATACACATGGCATTTTTTACAGGGAAGGCATTCGGGACGCCCTGCCGAACCCGCAGCAACTCACCAACAAGAGGTACCAAGGACGGGTAGACCAAAAAGGAAGGCGGTCAGGACGGAGACGCCGGCGCAAAGGTATAACAAAAACCCCGCTCTGTGGTTAACATCTTTCTCGAAATGTAATGACGCCCATGTTTTTTTAACAGAAAAAACGCTCGCCGGAATATGTCCGGTGATGTTGCCAATCATGCTTCCAATAGTCGGGCGCCAGGACCGGACATAGAGGCAGAAGCCGATATGGGGCAGGCGCCAGATAATCCCCCTATAGAGGACGCGAATAGATTATCCGCTACAAACTCAGAAGTGGAAAGCGCCATGAATCATAGGTGCCGCCGGCCGTACTCCGTGATGCGTGTTTCTCACCAGAGGCATTTGATGCCTTCAATTCTGGAGAGGCGTACCTCCGTGCTGCTCAAGATGGTCTAGCCAGAGCCACGGATCAGTATGTAAAGGATGTACGGGTAAGTAAATCTGACGATTTATATGTATCAGTAGCCCCTGAGACTTGAAACAGTTAGCAGAACTGATTTAGGGATCATCTTTATTGTGCAGGTTCTTATAAAGAAGAATACTAGGCTGTCACAGGAGCTGGAGGAATGCAAGACCCAACTGCGGGCCGTTGTTGCTGCATTGTAGTAACCGAAAAAGTCTCCCGCTGGTAACATTTACTTTTAAAGAATGATGGTTACCATATAGTGTGCGGCATGGCCGCAGATCTAACAATTGATGTTGCAGATGAATCCGGAGAAAATCCGGAGGACCAGCATCTAGTGCGGCAGCTAGAGGCTGGCAAATGCGTGCTGATCGAGGTTAGGTGGGAGAAAAACAAGCTTCAAGACGCCAATATCAAGCTGAGCGTGGAACTAAAAGACGTTCGAGCCCAGCTTGCAGACTCCGAGAAGGAGAATAAGCGGCTTCGGCGCGGCATTTTCAGTAAGTGCTTAAACGAATCCTTTTGAAGGAGTTCGACAAAGAAGTCGACTAACAGCGTTATGTCTGTAGGTATGCTATCGGGTCGTCCCGCAGAGGAAATGCCCGGGTCTGCAGGTGATCTTCTATCCGAGCTCTCACAACTGCATGAACATGTTCCGCAGGTGATGCAAGGTATTGCCCAGGCCTTATGGCCCTCCGTCTCCCTGCCGAAAGGCGTTGTAGAGCTTACAGAGAAGCTCAAAGGAGCACGGCGGCGCTTCCGGTTATGGAAGATATCGGCCTGCCGTCAAGGTGCCAGGGAGGCCTGGACCATGGTGAAGACGCGGTATACCAAGGCTGGCCCGAATCACATGGCCGAGGTCGGACCTGTGGGGCCCGACGGGAAAGTGATCCCTGTTAGCTTAGTTTATGGGCAAGTGGAATTAGCCGCAAAGTATTCCCAACAGGATTGTAAGCTAGACCCCATGTTGGATGGTATAGAAGAGGAATTTAGTCAGTCCGCATGACTATGTAATTAAAGTGACATGTATAATGCCTTCTAGCCGGATTGTAGATCATTTGTCATGGTGGACCTTTTCGCTTCAACCTCGGGACCCGATAGTCCGGAGTGTATCCGAATACTCGCCCAGTTATATAAGAACTGGGGTATGCATGGAGACCAGGTGTAGGGGTCATTAGTGCTTGAACAGACAAGTGCCCAACTAGTTATGTTATATTACATGGGTAGTAACAAATATCTTCCAGGGAGAATAGTTCCGTTAAGGGTTCCTTTCCCTGGGTACGCATGCCCTAAAGTGCATGTCCGGAATGTGATAGGAAACGCAGGAAAAACATCTGGGGGCACATATGGAAAATAAGTAAAAATCATCTTTTGTTCACCGACCGAATATTCCCTTAATAACGCTAGCTTTCGGCTTCACCCAGTCTGAGGTACACATTCGGCTGACCCGGCAGTAACAAGCGCAGAGGTGCTCCCCTTATGCCCTAGCCGAATTAACGGGAACGTAGGGCATAAATACAAGAGCCAGGCAACCCAGCTTGGCCAAAACTTAAGTCATATCGATGCATATAATGGCGAAAAAAGGTACATGTGGAAGTATAACACATGTGTGGGGATGAGGCCCAGATAAAGAATTTAAGCTTCTGTGAAAGATGCCCCCAGGTATGATGAGTGTGATCAGCGCATCTATAATGTGCAAGCGAGGCACAAGTTGGCCCTTGAAGGCCTAGAGAAAGAGTAGAAGAAAGAAAGAAAGAAAAACAAGACAGATAATGTATATGCAAAAAATGGACAGGGGAAGGGGACGAACATAAGGTCCGGCGCTAGGCGTAGAATCTTTGGAGCCTGGCCACGTTCCATGGGTTCTGCTCGAGTCGATTAGTCAATGCATCCCGCAGTCGGTACGCTCCACCGGTCAGAACTTGGTCAATAATGAAGGGACCTTCCCATTTGGGCTCGAGCTTGTTCTTTTTCTTATCCGGCTGGCGTAGACTAGTTCACCAACGTTATAAGTTTCAGCCCGTACTTCTCTACTTTGGTATCTGCGAGCCTGTTGCTCATAAAATGTGGAACGGGCTTTTGCTACGTTGCGCTCCTCCTCTGGGGTGTCTAGACTATCCTTCCGATCGAGCTCGGCTTCTCTTTCTTCGTACATGCGCACTCGAGGTGAGTCATGAATTATGTCTAGGGCAAAACTACCTCTGCGCCGTACACCATAAAGAAGGGTGTATATCCGGTACTACGGTTCGGCGTGGTCCGCAGCCCCCAGAGTACGGAGTCGAGCTCCTCTACCCAGTGCGTGTTAGACAACGTTAAGGAACACAATAATATGGCTTTAATGCCGCTCATTATAAGACCGTTTGCTCGCTCAACTTGGCCGTTGGTTTGCGGGTGATAGATTGAGGCATAATCGAGCTTGATGCCCATTTTGCTGCGCCAGAGTTTTACCTCATCGGCCGTGAAGTTCGTGTCATTGTCAGTGATGATGCTGTGGGGGACGCCATAACGGTGTACGACCCCGAATATGAAGTATATCACCGGTCCGGATTCGGCTGTTTTAATAGGTTTGGCCTCTATCCATTTGGTGAATTTATCCACCATGACCAATAAGTATTTTTTCTTGTGGGTTCCCCCTTTAAGGAGTCCAACCATGTCAAGCCCCCAGACCGCGAAGGGCCACATAATGGGGATTGTTTGGAGGGCAGTGGGTGGCATGTGGCTTTTATTTGCAAAGAGCTGGCAACCGGCGCAACGTTGGACCAAGTCCTGTGCATCTGCCCGGGCCGTTGGCCAATAGAATCTTGTACGGAAGGCCTTGCTTACAAGAGCCCAGGCTGCGGCATGATGACCGTCGAGTCCGGCGTTAATTTCTGCCAAAAGATTCCGCCCTTCCTCTTCGGAGATGCACCTTTGAAGGACTCCGGTAGTGCTTTTTTCGTACAATTCTCCCTCATGGACCCTGTAGGCCTTGGATCACCACACTATGCAGCGTGCCTCATTTTGGTCCTCCGGAAGTTCCTGTCTAGTTAGGTAGGCCAGGAATGGTTCTGTCCACGGGGCAATAATGGCCATTATTTCGTGGGCTGAAGGTGTTATTTCGGTGGCGGAGCCTCCGATTGTGTCAGAGAGTTCGGTATCGGGTATTTTGGCCGGGTCCGGACTGTTGTTACCGGTGTCCCCTTCCCATACTACGGATGGCTTGAACAGCATCTCCAAAAATATGTTGGGGGACCGCATCGCGTTTTGCGCCGATGCGGGCGAGGATATCCGCCACCTGGTTGTTTTCCCGAGCCACATGGTGAAATACGAGCCCCTCGAACCAAGCTGACATTTTTAGGACGACGTTTCGATATGCCGCCATTTTCGGATCCTTGGCATCAAAGTCTCCATTTATTTGGGATATTGCGAGGTTTGAATCTCCACACACCTCCAGGCGTTGAATGCCCATGGAGACTGCCATCCGAAGACCATGCAACAGAGCTTCGTATTCGGCTGCACTGTTGGAGTCTGTATACAATATTTGCAATACGTATTGAACAGTATCTCCGGTTGGGGATGTCAGGATGACGCCAGCCCCTAGACGAGCCAACATTTTAGAACCGTCAAAGTGCATGATCCAATTGGAGTATGCGCCGTACTCTTTAGGGAGTTCGGCCTCCGTCCATTCGGCGACGAAGTCGGCCAATACTTGCGACTTAATGGCTCGTCGAGGTTTGTATGTTATGTCGAACGGGAGGAGCTCAATGGCCCATTTGGCAATCCGGCCTGTAGCGTCGCGGTTGTTTATAATATCATTAAGTGGCACTTCCGAGGCTACTATAATCGAACACTCTTGAAAGTAGTGTCGCAGCCTCCGCGATGCCATGAATAACGCATATGCTATCTTTTGATAATGTGAGTACCGTGATTTGCATGGAGTGAGGACAGTGGATACATAGTATACCGGCTTTTGAAGAGGGAATTTCTGTCCGCCCGCTTCCCGTTCGACAACGAGCACCGCGCTTACAACTTGATGAGTTGCCGCAATGTACAACAACATTGGTTCACCGATGTTTGGCGTGGCCAGGATTGGGTTGGTTGCCAAGATGGCCTTTATTTCTTCCAATCCGGGTGTGGCCACGTCCGTCCACTCGAAGTGTTTGGTGCGTCGAAGGAGGCGATAAAGCGGTAAAGCCTTTTCTCCTAAGCGGGAGATAAAGCGGCTTAGAGCCGCCACACATCCAGTTAACTTCTGGATTTGTTTGAGGTCTGTTGGGGTAGCCAACTGTGACAAGGCTTGAATTTTGGCCGGATTAGCTTCAATACCTCTACTGGAGACAATGAAACCCAGGAGCTTTCCGGCTGGTACGCCGAAAACGCATTTTTCTGGATTGAGCTTGATCTCGTATGTTCGGAGGTTGTCGAATATGAGCCTCAAGACGTCTATCAAAGAGTCGACGTGTTTGGTTTTGACGACCACATCGTCTACGTATGTCTCTACTGTTTTGCCGATTTGTTTCTCCAGACATGTCTGAATCATGTGCTGATATGTTGCGCCGGCGTTTTGATCCCAAAAGGCATTGTGTTGAAATAGAAGGGGCTGTGTGGTGTGATGAATGTCGTTGCGGATTGGTCGGACTCCGCCATCTTGATTTTGTGGTAACCGGAGTATGCGTCGAGGAAACACAATGACTCGTGTCCTGCGGTAGCATCAATGATTTGATCGATGCGGGGGAGGGGGAAGGGATCCTTTGGGCAAGCTTTATTGAGGTCTTTGAAATCGACACAAAGGCGCCAGGATTTGTCCTTCTTTGGTACCATCACCAGGATTGCTAGCCAGTCCGGGTGTTTTATTTCTCTGATGAATCCGGCCTCCAATAACTTGGCTAGTTCCTCTCCCATGGCCTGTCTCTTAGGTTCGGAGAAACGCCGAAGAGCTTGGTTGACCGGCTTGAATACCTTTAGGATATTGAGGCCTGCGTGGGATTCCTGGCATATCTGAGGGGTGCTAGGCGAATATGTTCCAGTTCTCATGCAGGAACTCTCGTAGTGCGGCGTCCACGGCGGGGTGTAACTGTGCCCCGATGGAGGCTATTTTTTAGGCTCCGTTGGGTGGACTTGGAATTTGTCTATTTCGTTCGCTGGTTTAAAAGAGGTGGACTTGGATCTCTTATCGAGTATCACGTCGTGCCTGTCCACTGTGGAGCGTAGCGTGGTTAATTCCTCGGCCGAGAGGGCTTCGGATAATGCCTCGAGGGCCAGTGCGGCTTTTTTGTTTTCGGCGCAGAGTGCTGTGTCCGGATCACTGGCGAGAGTGATGATTCCGTTGGGCCCGGGCATTTTGAGCTTCATGTACCCGTAATGGGGTACGGCTTGGAAGATTGTGAACGCCTCCCGTCCTAAAAGAGCGTGATTACCACTGCTGAACGGGGCCACTTGGAATGTAATTTCTTCGGACCTGTAATTATCGGGCGTGCCGAATACCACATCTAGTGTTATTTTCCCAGCACAGCGTGCTTCCCAACTGGGGATGATTTCTCTAAAGGTTGTGCTACATTGCTCGATGCGGTTCTAGTCTATTTCCATATTTTGAAGAGTTTCCTCATAGATGAGGTTTAATCCGCTGCCGCCGTCCATGAGTACTTTGGTGAGTTGAAAGCCGTCCACGATTGGACTGAGGACCAGTGCGGCTGGTGCTCGGGCTGTTTGGAATTTAGGTTCGTCACTGGCATTGAAGGTAATAGCCGTGTCACTCCATGGATTTATTGCTGCTACATGGCAAATTTCGGCCATGCTGCGGAGTGTTTGCTTGCGCCTATTATTTGACGCGAAGGTCTCAAAGACTGTTAACACCGTATTGTTATCCATGGGATGGTGCTCTGTGGTATTTGGGATAAGAAGATCCTCACCACTTTTGGCCACCTGCCGGAGTATCCAACATGCTCTAAGGCTGTGCATTGGTATTGTATCCTCCATACTATGAATTTTGCAGTGTCCATTGAGCCATCCCTCCAGTACGGTTCCATGACCTGTAGAGGGTTTTTGTTTCTTTACAACTAGCTCGGGTGTCTTGTGATAGTGCACCCTTTTACTTCGGACTGGGTGTATATTCAGAGCCGGATTATCCCAAAATTTCATTTCGGTTTTCCAGGCGCTTTCCATTGCATAGTACTTTCGTACTATGGACGCCAAGTCAGTGAAGCGTGATATGTCACGGCGACTTAAGGTGTTAAGGATTCCCTTGTCCGTGCAATTATTGGAGACAAGTGAGACTGCATCTTCCTCGCGACAGTCCTTAACCTTGTTCAATACAAGGAGGAATCTGGCCCAATAATGATATACTGTTTCATGGGGCTCTTGCCTGATGTGGGAAAGATCATTTATGTTTGGGTGGGTGGGAGGATTTAAGTCCGAACCCCTACCCGATCTGAGACCCAGGGGCCGAGGGGTTTCCGATCTTGGAAGTTCGGATTCTGGTATGTTGCCTGATGGGTCTGGCCCGCTGCCTGACTCTAGGTTCAGGGTTTGGGTGATGTCCTCCCGTGAACGGGTATTCGGCTCGGAGAGCTCAGGTATTCGGACATAGTTGGTCCTCAAGATAGAGGAAGAGTTGCCGCATTGTTCCTCCACAACCGCAACATGATGGGTGACCGCTGGATAGTTAATCTCCCTTTGATTGGGTTTAAGCCCAATCCGATCATAGTCCGTAGCGACTCCCAGGGCGGCGATGCGATCCAAGAGTTCATTTAGGGAGCCGAGCTCCATTGGATCCATCTGCTCGGCGAATTCCGAGCCGACGTGGAGGCTGTTTTCGATGACCCGAGAAGTCATCGTCGGCGCAGCAGCCGAACAGGCGGTCACGACGAAACTGCCTAGCCAAAGAGTTTGACCGACAGCCCGGGCTCCTCCAGCAATAATGTTGTTTTTAACAACGAGATGAGGCATCCTACCTTATGGCGACATCACAGAGGAACTCTCAATGAAAGCACCAATGTCAGTGTCAAAACCGGCGGATCTCGGGTAGGGGGTCCCGAACTAAGCGTCTAAGGCGGATGGTAACAGGAGGTAAAACCCTATGTCTTGCTTTATTTATTCTTGATGATATGAGTATTACAAGAGTTGATCTACCACGAGATCAGAGAGGCTAAACCCTAGAAGCTGGCCTATGGTATGATTGTATGTTGTCCTACGGACTAAAACCCTCCGGTTTATATAGACACCGGAGGGGGCTAGGGTTACACAAGGTCGGTTACAAAGGAGGAGATATACATATCCGTATTTCCTAGCTTGCCTTCCACGCCAAGTAGAGTCCCATCCAGACACGAGACGAAGTCTTCAATCTTGTATCTTCATAGTCCAATAGTCCGACTGTCTGGAGACCCCTAATCCAGGACTCCCTCAACGAGGAACGGAACGGCGACACATCGCGTAGCGGCGAGGAGCGAAACACCGACGCGTCCTCCTCGACCAGTGGCAGCGAGGAACGGAACGGCGACGTGTGACCGTCCGCGCGGTGCAGTGAGGGGCTCCTAGGGCTTGGGAGGGGCGATGTCATGGTGGTCGACGTGAGAGGGAGGGGGTGGAGATAGCGATGAACGTGAACGTGAGGGGGAGGAGATAGAGATGTCGTGGGAGGCGCGGTATTTATAGCGATCAATGGCACACCTACGTAAGATATGGACTGAGCTGCACTGACTTAACTGCTGGTCCAGTTGCGTCACTGACATGTGGGCCAGACCCCTGTTGGGCCCATATGTCAGTGACCGAATGCACCTGTACTTAAGTAACAGCTACGTGGGCATATTTGTTGGAGTAAATTACGGGGGAGCGAAGGGGTGGAAATATTGCTGGTCACAACGGATTGGACGAGCGTGGGGGTTGGAGAGTCATGCATGCAAATTTTTTCACACGGGGTGGAGTGGTGGGACCGCCGGAGGGAGAAGGAGAGTTTGGCAGGCATATTATTTCCACACATGGAGAGGAAAAAATTTGGAGACGAACGGGCTTCCTGCAGGTATGGGGAACGGTGCATAATAAGTCATCTTTTATGCCGAGCTAGGTATAGTCTCAAGTCATTAAAAACAAACACGCCCCACACATGTTCATATTTCAAGGTGCACTAAATTATTGCATGTGATGATTAAGGCTGGCCATAATGGTGGTATCTTAGCTGGTATCATGCACACGGGAATAGCAAACATGCTGATGTGGCAAAGAATTAAAGAACAGAGGGGGGTTAGAGTAACTAGAGTTCATGCATGCATTGGTAAACACATTTTTTTGTGGAGAATGACAGCACTAGTTGAGTACTTTTGCAGACTTCAAAAACTATTCCACAATGTGTCAACATTCACAATGTCAAATCAATATTTTTACACTCATTATAATCAGTACTCCCTCCGTCTAGGGGAGAAAGTCATCTTAGATTGTGCACTGTGACCAAGGAGGAGGGGAAAACGAGAGATCTTAATGTTTATTTGCTAATAAATAGCATTGCATGCAATGAACTAACCATTGCACGTCATGTTTGGTAGTCTCAAGTCATTAAAAGCATGCACACCCACATCTCCTATTGGTTGATATGTCAAGAAACAAGAAACGAGGTAGAAGTTAATGCACCGCGCCTAAGTGTTTTGGGAGTATTGTAGATATTGATATTTTTAGTATAAATTTGGTCGTGGGATTTCATTGATGCCTGTCAAAGCGTTGACAGGTCTGCTATGTGTGACCTAAAGATGAAAGCGTTGAGCATCTCGAAGTTGATCAAAAATCTTCAATTGTTGAAGATTAGCCGTTCGGCCAATAAGGTGGCACACTTAATCGCTAAGTATAGCTTTGACAATAGATTAGATGGTATTCTTGTAAATAACATACCGCCCTGTGTGGTGAATATTGTATCGAATGAGTGTACTGGTGTGGCTGGTTAATTAATATAAGGTGGTGTTAAAAAAGTATAAATTTGGTCAAACACTTTGCAAACGGTTGACGGGAGTAAAAAGGACCAGAGGGAGTATCATGCATGCGGAGTAGGCAAAAAAATTTGCTTGAATAAAAAAGGCAAAAAAATTGCTCATTTATAGCAGGTCGAAGTCTCAAAGGGCGCGACCGCGTGAGGGAGGCGAAGGTCGTGGGAGGCGTGACGTTTGACGGAATTAAGTGAAGTTACATCCACGCACCAGCATGGCGTGCGAACAGGCAGAAGCTATACCGTCAGGCCTATGATATGGGTCTAGTAGACATGACATCTAGTGGGTCCCGCATAGTTCTCGAGAACTCTTTGGGGGCTTGCAGCCATTTATCCATCGGGCAAGCCAGCAACCCCACACCGTTCACACGCCCTACTCGTCCCTGTATTCTACCTTACAACAATTCGCTCCCAGTCGTCCCGTCCTTTCACATTAGTTCGCTCCCAGTTTTTTTGCGGGGTACAACGGTTCAACTTCTCCTAACCCTCCTCCAAAATCCATGGCCTCCCAAATCTCCATGGTCGCCGCTGAGTATCAGGTTGGAGCCATCACTGGCAATCAGTTCATTGTCATCTACACACGTGGATCCGAGGCGGTGAAAGCATGGCTTGCTCGCTTCCTACGCATGTTCAATAGTTCAACGGATGAGTGGGTTGCTGGGCTAGATGTTGAGTACACCACAGTCCTGGGACGAGAGAAGGATCTAAAGGACAAAGAGAGGAAGAAGCCCGCCGTGATCCAGGTTTGCATACATAACGTTTGCTTGGTCTACCAAATATGCCATGCCGACGTTGAGTGCCAGGATTTTAAGAACTTCCTCAAGGACAAAAGAGTGAAATTCATTACTTTAGGCTTTAAGAACGACAGTGACGTCCTGCGTCGGATAGGTCTTGTTGTAGGCCAGCCCTTCGATCTCCAGAAGGCAAGCCTGGTGTCCTCCTCTCAACCTTCAATCCTGACCCTGGCAGCAGCCATGATTGATCCTTCGTATGCTAAACTGAAGAAACCTCATCACGAGTTTCATCATGCATGGGAGTCGAAGACATTAGATGAAGATCACATCCTGTACGCAGCAATGGATGCCTACCTTTGTTTAAATATCTACAAGGGTTGGATGAAGAAGCAGAGCCCAGTGTCCGGTTCAAGCAAAGAAGCGTCGGCGAAGAGGAAGAGGAAGAGGGACGAGGACGAAGTCGAGGACGTGGACTCGGACTCCAAGTAGGTGGCAGTGCCGTCGCTCATGCTGGTTCTACTGTAGTGTCAAGTGGACTAGTTGCTTATTAGTTTATTTTCAAGGGTGTGTTGTGCTGAGGCCCCAGCAGAACTATGTTTATGTTCTTTCTCGTTATTTGAACTCTTTAGTATGTACAGTAGTACTAGTACTATGTCTAACTACTGTTCTTCTTGCAGTTGGTACTACTGCTCGTATCTTCGTGTTCCTACTGTACTTAATACGTTCGTACTAGTAGTATAATTTGGGTCAGTCGATTTGTGAAAGAAGTTCGACGGAGCGAAGGAAGAAGATGGCAGAAGAGGTGGAAGAAGCCATTCTAGCCATCCATGTTGCATCAAACAACTCACATGAGTCAACTGACCCAAATTGCTCCTTCAGATTGCAGGATCCATGTGGCATTCAAGGTCTCGAAGGTAGATTCCGCGTCCGCACCCGGTTTGCGGGCTCGATGCGCGCGTGACCGGCTTCCACCGCGACAGCCACCATGCGCGCCTCCTCCGTGCGGGCGAAGGCGACAATGAAACGATAGTTCCTCCTCGTCGGCGTGCTGGAGAACGCGCTCGTCCTCCTCTTCGTACGCTACGTGCATAGACGTGGCTCCACCAGCTCCTCGCATGCTTGGCAGCGCGGCGGCATCATGAGGAGGGACTGCAGACGACGTGAGCGGGCGATCCTTCGGCTTCATGGCACAGGGATGGCGGCGACATAGCGGTGATGGGCGAGAAATTGTTGGCCGGAGCAGGCGGGCGCCGGCATGCGCAACGGCGGCGGCATATTGATGATTGCGCGTGTGGGAGATTACTTTAGTTTTATATATAAGGTTGGTCAAACTTAAAAGAAAACCGTACTAGTACACATAAACATTAGACTTAGGCAGCACTTTTATTAGTTACTAGCTTATGTTCTTGCCCATTGTGACCAGCCTTAGTACCACGGCCACGATACGGAATCCTGTGCAAGCGCGTGAACCGCGGCCGCGCGGTCGATCGAACGGTGCGTCACCGTGTCGCACTCGAAGGACATCCACCGAACCTTTTTGTGTGTGTGAAAACAATCCTCGAATATTACTCAACTTTTTTTTCCTGTGAAAGTTCTTGACGCTGCAATATTTCCATATATTTGAATTTAGCTCCAGTTCATGTTTATTTGGATTTGGACGTTTTAGGTGCGCCCTAGTTTTTTAATACTGATTTTGTGTGTGTGACTGAGAGAGAACGTGTGTATGTGTCCATATATGTGTTGTGGTGGAAGGGCAATGTGGAGACAGTGTGCATGTGATACAGACATAGAGAGGTGTGAATGTGCAAATGATCGTGCATGAGTGAGACATAGACAGATGCCGATACGTTGTCTATACATGAGAGAACGGCCTTCTAGTTTACTTGTGTGTGTGTGAGAGAGAGAGAGAGAGAGAGAGGGAGAGAGAGAGACAGAGAGAGGAGCATCCCTAACACAACAACCATCTCTCTCGATTCGTCTGTCCCTCGCACGGTCGCATGCAACACATGCATCAACGCACACATTTTGACACCCTCACCCGGCCCCTGCCCACCTCAAGGCCCGCACAATCTCTTCGTGAATACCCATTTCTCTCCTTAGGATTGTTTTCTCTCAATATCTGACACACACACACAGACACACGCAACACAACACACATACACACACTCCCCAGAGCACACAATTCATCCCCATCCAAGGTTATACGGCAACCACTCTCGCTTGTGCTTCTTTGCACCCCAACATGCACAACACCTCAACCTTCAAAGAGGCAACGAGCAGATCGAAGACGGCGACCACACCGCGCTAGAGAATGCGGGGTCATTTGGAAGCAGGGTGATGTGACGACGGCTGACTGACTCCTCCCCCCACCCTCTCTCTCTCTCTTGCCCAAAATTACCAATCCCTCTTCCCCCCGCACAAAATTGTCAATCCCTCAACCCACGAGATCCTTCCCCTCTCGCCCATGTTTTTCCTGCTCTCTCATCAAACATGTTGTCTCTTCTCCTTCCGCGTATACAGAATCCAGATGCACACGCATCTCATGTATATTACATGTATGCATCTTTCTCACAGACCTAACTTCTTCCTCTCTCTTTCTCTCTCTATCTCTCTCTCTTTGTGTCTCGTTAGGTTTGTCTCCTACTCTCTCGTCCACATACATACAATCTTTCCCACCCTATCTGCTCCATCTTCAAAAGCTCTCTCTGCATGTTTAATTCACACATTGGGATATGTCAAAATGTTGCTTCTATAATGGCTGATGTAGAGTTATGGTTGTTCTTGTTGCATCCTACAAAATAATAACTATGAAATGCATTTAGATTCTCATTTGACTGGGATTATGTGAGTTTGAGCATGTTGTGAAGTACTATAGACCTTGTATACATCTTGGGATTCGACAATGATTGTAACTATTGAATTGTATAGACCATTACATTCGAAGTCAATAGCCTAATATATTTATTTCACAATTTCAACAAATAATTAGTTCACTACAAACTAAGAAAACAAATGTGTACTCCCTGCATTTTTATTTAAGTCCGCGTATTAGCATTGGTCAAAGTCAAGTTTTGTAAACTATCAGAAAGCTTATAACAAAAAAATAAACATATACAATAACAAATAAATACCATTAGATTCATTATTGAATGTACTTTCACATCGTACATATTTGTTATGGTAAATGTTTATATTTTTCTATAAACTTGGTCAAACTTTAGGAAGTTTGACTTCGGTCAAACCTAATATGCAGAGTTTACTACTACTACTCGCTAGTTGCTTAGCCGAATCACTCAACACGCCACACGGGGTGTCCAGTGTCACAAAATTTTGAGATCGGCGGGTAAATCTCCCGCGACCATGATTCGAGCAGTGGGAAGTTACCATCATAGCCTTCGGAATAGGCCTACGGATGACGCTTGGTAGGGGGCTATTTTCGTAACTTCAGGTTCACCCTACCCAGCCAACGCCACCCCGGCACCCAGAGTAGTACACCTGAATACTCCCCAATTTCTATCCCCACCGCAAAATAGACTTCTCCACGGCACCGCAGCCTTCGTGCTCCTCCCCTTTACATCGGCGCACTCATCCACCACAGCGCATCTGCCTCATCGACGACCTCATACGCCGCACTAGAGCCGGTCCACCGTCTTCGTCGTACACGGAGCCTCTTCCCCGGCATCGTCTTCCACGGTCTCGGATTTGCTTCCCGGAAGCCGACGCCAAGCGCAGAAGTACCACCGTCGTGGACAATGAACTGACTCCCGTTGCCGACCATGACTCACAGAGGCCGCCGCGACCATCGTTCTCCTCCTCGATTGGTAATGTGTGTATTGAATCACTTAGCAGTACATGTGCAGTTCCAATTTTGTTCATACCTACCCTTCAAATTTCCTGCGTGCTATTGTTCCCATAAAACTAATTGGTTATAGCCTCCATTGTCCAACAGAATATCAGCTTGTAATTGGGCGTCGCTCCTGTATCGCACTGTGCTTGGGTAGGTTTTTCATCTGCAACCAGTAGTGTGGCAAATGATGGAAAGGTCTTTAGAACTAGCAAAATGCCCATGCGTTGCACGCATCAAGATGCATTTGTATGAGTAATTTATCTTGTTGGAGATGCTCTAACATGGCAGACGAGTGCTTTAATGTTGCCCACAAGATGCGCGAGTATTACTAGTAGTATATTTTTCTTGCCATGTTGAGATTTTAAAACCACGAGTGCGAGCATGCAGAGTAGCAATGAAGACCAAACACGGGATATTCGGGACATCTTCAAGGAGCGTGGCAAGTTAAACAGGAGCTGCACTGAACCTGTAAAACGAGCTTTGGTAAGTAACAGCCTTTCAATTACTTTCATGTAGCCTCGTGTTCTTTGATGTGTATATGTTGTAGTTTCTGTTTCTCTTAAGCGTGGTGTTCTTCGATGTGTAATAAGAAGAGTCTTAATCGTCCTAATGCTTTCGTTTTTAGCTTGATGTAGCAAGTGGGTGTTCTCACCTTGTAGTCTGTTTTTATTTATTTTTTCCTTTTGAATTCACTTCTCCGAGTTCTGTTTATCTGGCTTCTACTAAATGGATCTAGGTTGCTCTGAGTAGTGATCTAAAAAATAAGTAACTTCATGTCAGGATGCAGTTCCTGCGAGGAGGGAAGTATGGTCAACCTCGAGATCATGTTTCCAAAATGAGGCTGGATTACACACAAGGTGCCAGTTCCCTAATGATGTTGGATTAGACACAAGTTGCAAATTCCCAGATGATGCTGGATTACACACAAGCCAGGTGGAGCCGTTAGTTGTTCGTGTCCTCATGGCATTAGTAAAGGCTGAAAGAAAGCGTGCGGCAGCCCTTGAGAATGTAGCTGAGTTCTTGAAGAAGCGAAAAGAGCAATCAGACGCTCTCTTCACCCAAGCCAAGGAAGAGATGGAAGAAGCCAGAAATAAGCTAGCAGAGGCAGAGCAGGCTAGGCCTCTCCTGCTATCTAAAACTATTGTCAATACAAAATTTCCTTCATAATAGCTAGGTTCAAAAGTTTACCCAGTCAGCATGCCTGTTGTGATGTCCGTGCATCTACTGATGTGGCAAAAAATGTTTTTTTCGGGTCATGTAATAACAGCAATTACTTTCCAAACAATAACAGATGAAGCATTGGACATGGTATATGTCACATCCCTAGCTTCACCATGGCCTTGGACTATCTTGGTTGTTGCATCATGTTTAAATTCAAGGAAAATTGAACTGAGGGAATTCCCAAAGCCTCGGAAATCTTTAAAAATGAGCAAGTTAAAAATTTCTTCAAATGAGCCCAAGGAAATGTTCACTTTAATCCCTGAAAATATTGGCAATAGGTGAAAATCCAAACCAATATTTTAGGGCACTAAGGGTAATTAATTTGGGCATTTTGAATTAAAACATAATGTATTTGAATTGGCTTTATTTCTGTTACAAAAGAAATACATGTCCAATAATTTTGGAAATTATTGTGGGGCTCCAGAGTAATATCTTTAGTCCATACAATAATTTACAGAAGCAAGAAAATTGGTTTAGTTTTAAAACTAAATCAAAATAGAGGAAATAAATAGAAAACAAAATTAAAAAAACAGAGAGATCTACCTGGGCCAACCTACCTGGCCTTCCAGCCCACCTGGTGGCCCAGCTGGCGGCCCAGCCCACCAGGGGCTCCCGTGTCTTCTCCTTCCTCCGCCAGAAGGACCGAGGCGCGTTGCCACCGCACGCCGGCACGCGCACGGCCACCGCACGCCACCTCCTGCTTGCCGCCGAGGGCCTGGATGCCTCCACGACGCCACGCAGCCCCCTGGTCCCTATCGCTCACTCCCTCGAGCTCATCCCTCTCCTCTGTTCTCTCTCCCGCACGCACCCGAAATCTACCACCACTGCCGTTCGCTGCCGCCATGCCTAGAGCCACCCCCTCACCCTTCCGCCATGTCCAGAGGCTCCGCAGCATCTTCATCTTTGTCTCCGACGAGCCAAGCAAGCCCGGGCGCCCTATGGAGCTGCCTTCGCCCTCGCCTTCCTCCTCGGGCACCCGAGAACGCCGTCGTGGGTTCGTCGCCTCTGAGCCGTCCCCAAGCACGATGAGCTGCTCAACGACCCCCCAGTGAGCTCCGCCGCATTTCCCCTCTCTTTCATGCGTCCTTCCCGTCCTCTAGCCGCCGTCCCGCCAAGGCCGAGCACTCACCGCCGCACGAGCTCGACGCCGGCGACACTCCGGTGACCATTTGTTCCCGGGCATGCGTTCAACGTAGAAGCCATAGGTGCCAACCCCGCAGCGCCACGGCCGTTGTAGCCTCGGCCCCGAGCTCACCCGAGCTCCGGCAGCCGCCACGGTCGAAGCCGACGAAAATGCCTAAACTTCTAAAAATCATAGAAAATAATCTATAACTCAGAATGAAATAAGTTATATATGAAAAATTATCAGAAAAATTCAAGGAATCTGTTTATGATATTTGCATGCATGTTTGAAAAACCTAGTGTTTCTGTACAGGGCAATTTGCACAATTGACATTTAAATAAGCACATATGGAGTTTGATTTTGAACCCTTGGTTCAAACCAACTTCATTTAATATGGTTGCTAGTTGCATTAGCTCAATCCACAACATATTGCCATGACATTATCATGCATCATAATGTTGCATTGCATGGATTGTGTTCCTCTTTGTTTGCCGGTAATTGTCCCCTCTCGATAGATGTGGTTTCGACGATGAGTTCGATGACACCGATGAAGAGCTATATTATCTTCAGAAGTGCCAGGCAAGCAAAAACCCCTTGTTCATTCCGATACAATCCCACTCTCTCGCTCCTGCTCTCTTTTACTGCATTAGGACAACAACGATTCAACTGTTACATGTTGCGGTAGTTGAACCCTTTTCCTCTGCATGACCTGTCATTGCCATAGTAAATAGATGAAACCCACTAGCATGAGTAGGAGTTGTTTGAGCCCTGATGTGCCTACTCATTCATGCTTGTTTGTCATGCCTGCTAGTGCATAGAGTTGTGTCAGGTCTGATTCATCGGGGATGAATCGGAGGTGTGTGAACATGTCCTACTGTGTGTGAGCTAACTGTGTGAATACGATTTGATAAAGGTAGCGGTGAGAGGCCATGTAGGAGTACATGGTGGGTTATCTCATTGAAACTGTCCTCAGGAACTGAGTTCTGTGTCTGTGATCCATGAACAGCTACTACCACTCATTGGGATCCTTAATTGACCCTCTCGGCTTCTTAATCACCCTAGTACTCTGTCCAGGAGTTGCAATTAGTTTCTGGTGTTTGTAGGTTATGTGTTGGGGGCCGTGCGTAGCGCTGACCCTAGGGGTGGGCTATGATGCGGTAGATACACCGTGGCATGGTGTACCGGGCGCCCGTTTGGTGTCTTGGGAACCCTGTTCACATTGTTCGGGGCCGTATGTGGAAACCTCGGCCGGACTCCCTGTGGATGGAACCTGGATAGGCGATAAACCTGGACTAGAGACTTGAGTGTTTAGGTAGGCCGTGGCCGACACCCTCACCAGGCTTCCGCCTGAAGGTTGCCGAGATACATGACTTGTATATGGTGATAAGTGGTGGGAGCGTGTGTGAAGAAGTACACCCCTGCAGGGTTATCATTATCTATTCAAATAGCCGGATTCCTCGGATATGGAAACTTGGACCCCTTGCATAGTTCATAGACAAGTGAAAGTGGATACTCTAAAACTCGCAAGATAAGCGTGAGTGCTATGGATGGCCTTCTCGTAGGGAGACGGGAGCAGATCCATAGTGGTGTATTGATATGGTGAATATGTGGACTCGTGTGTGCCACCTCAAAAGAGTTGCTTGCTGTCGTAGTTCAGGTTAGCCACTGAGTCAAAGCTGGCTTGCTGAAGTTAAACTCCACTACCCCTTTGTTGATACCGATGCATATGTAGTTAGTTCTGATGTAAGTCATGCTGAGTACAATTGTACTCACATTTGCTTAATTTATGTTTTGCAGAGAGACGTCAGTCTCGCTAGTAGTTCCGTGTGGGCTTTGATGTTTAGCTTGCTACCTCAACTACGATCTTGTGCCCTCGGAAGGATCTGGTAGATAGTCAGGCTTCTTAGCCTTTTTCATTTGTAGATGTCTGTACTCAGACATGTTAAGCTTCCGCATGTGTTTTGATTTGTATGCTATGATTGTTGGGTCATGAGACCCATGTTTGTAATATCTCGCTCCTCGGAGCCTACTGAATAAATACTTGAGTCGTAGAGTTATGTTGTGATGCCATGTTGTACTTACACATATCGAGCATATTGTGTGTATGATTGAAATGCTTGGTATGTGTGGGATCCGACAATCTAGTTGTTTATCCTTGGCAGCCTCTCTTATGGGGAAATGTAGTCTAGTGCTCCTTGAGCCATAGTAGTCCGCTACAGCCCGGTTCACCGGAGTCCTGCTAGCCCAGCACTACTGCTGAGGACACTTGACTGCCGGCATGTGTTTCATTTCGTTCCTATGTCTGTCCCTTTGGGGAAATGTTACGCGGTGACTTCCAGAGTCCTGCCTAGCCTGCTATAGCCCGGGGTTCCCCGGAGTCCTGTTAGCCCAGTGCTACAGCCCGGATTCACTCGCTGATGACCGACATGCTCGATGTGATTCATGTATGCCTGTCCCCATAGGTATGTGCCGCTTTGGGTTCACGACTAGCCATGTCGGCCCGGGTTCTCTATCATATGGATGCTAGCGACACTATCATATACGTGAGCCAAAAGGCGCAAACGGTCCCGGGCCATGGTAAGGCGACACCCGTGGGGATACCATGCGTGAGGCCACAATGTGATATGAGGTGTTACCGGCTAGATCAATGTGACTTGGAATCGGGGTCCTGACAGCGTTGGTATCAGAGCCTGGCTGCCTGTAGGATTACCAAGCCAAACCGGTCGAAGTTGAGTCTAGAAATGCTTTAGATATATACGAGAATTGATTGTGGAAGGGAACGTAAGGCTCTTTTTGCTCCTTATACCTTATGCCTTCTGGTCTGAGTCATCCTCTTCTCTTCTACGGGGATTAAGAACTAGGCTTCTCATCTTTCTATCAGGATCACGTGTTACTAATCCGTAGATTCGTAGGATTGTTGGTCTCAAGCCTCAGTTCAGTTTCTTCTACTCCAGTGTGTTGTTAAATGGCCTCACAACCCTATTATGTTGTTGTTGAGTGGTTAAGCCACCATTTTGCAGGATGTCTCAAATATTTTTGAGTATTTACAGCAGTTATGTTGTCTGAGTCATCCCAGGTTTCTACATAGTCTGATGCATTTGCAAATCCATTCTTTCCGTTCCCGATGTCCCTTTGGGCCAGTCCAACCACATTAATCGATGAGTTGAGGTACTCTATTGCCTCGACATATATGTTGGAGCTATTATTATGACCCTAGGTGTCTTAGGGAGTCACCTAGTAATCTAGCAATGCTTTGTATTCCTAGTGTGATGACTCTGGCCATTAATCCCGAAGCATCCCGTGATGCCATTAGTTAGTAGGCATTCTATTCCTGGGATTTTGAACCCGAGATTCACCCTACTTACTTCATGTTGATAGTGTTTGCTCGTTCCTTTAGGTTATTAGTAACTTTTGCATTAGTCCTCGAGGTCCGTGGTATTTCCTTCTTCCAAATACTATGAACCACTTATGGCAGAAGTTTGTTGGATCAAAAGATCACAATCAGAGTGCTCTTGATGAGTTCTTCGTTCTACATTGTGAATCTGCCAGTTCTACCTTTCTGCATGGGTTATCCAGAAGAAATGTTGAGCTTGCTCGACATACTAATCCATGCATCCACAACTCAGAATATCTTATGTTCTTGGAGTTGTCCCTCATTAGTTGTTTTTTTACCTCCGTCTATCAATTTGTTGTCAGGAGTAGTCGTGCACTCGTGTTATCGATGCCTATTACTCTTGTAGTTCGTCAAGCCATTCTAATCCAGAATGACTAGGAGAAACAGACTTCAGTACCTCATCCATATCCAGGATTGGGTCAAAGTAGTTGTGTTCTGCAGATCAAAATGCCAATCCAACATTTGTTCTGTTCTACCTCGGAGTATTACCCCCTTTATGTCAGGATTGTCAGGAGAATTGCACCATTTCTCATGAATTCTTGACATAGTGATACTTCTCGCTATCAATATTCATTCCTCGGTCCCGTGTTGTTGTAACCGGAGTGCCAACAAGTGAACTGTGATGTGTGAAATCAATACTCCTAGCAACCCCGTTGCATGGTAGTTAATGGACAACACTCTCATTCTTAGTGTGCTGGTTATTAAATCATCAAACTAAGATTGATCGTGCTACCTAGTCCTTATTTCTGGTGCACTCTTTGATCAATGGGTTAGGATTGTGTCAGTCCCTCGCGCTCTTGATCACGCCGTCTTGCCCTGAAGAGCAAGATTGTTCTCAAGCCTATTAACATATCGGTGGTTCGTGGTGTTCTGAATATCTTCTTGGAAGTATTACCAGGTTGTCACCTGACCGCTATGTTGAGTTCGTGATCATGTTGGTTTTCCTCCAAACCACCCATTCTCCAAGAATCTGTGTCGGATATCCCTGAGCTAGTTGGTTAAGCCAAACAACAACTTGGAGAGTTGGAAGATAAAAGCTTGTCTGACTTAGTTCATGTTAAGGGATATCTTTTTGTGTGTGTGTGTGTGTGAGTTGAAGAAAGATGATATCTCCATCGATTGGTCCTCATGATCAATTGTTGGATCTATTGCCTTGTCAAAACTTTGACTTGAGTATGGACTATCCTCAAATCAAATCAGAACCAACGATATTCGTAATGTTGTCTTACTCGTGGTTGACTCCTCGAGCATACACCATTACATCTTTTGGTCTGACCAATACTATCACATTGTTCACATAGTGGTGGATGTCCAGTGATATGGAAATTCCGATGAGTTGCTGTTGAGCCCATCAGCAGCATTTTGTCTCCTCCATGAATTGTGTTGAACATCTAGCTAGTGTTGAAAACTTGTGTAAGCATTTTCTTCATGCCCCGTTCATATAGAATATGTTTGGATGAAAGTACTGACCTCCTCTAAGTTCACGTGCACACGATGCAAGTTACCGCCGTGAGTTCGAGAAAGGTTGTTTTTGTTTCCTCTGGTACCATCCCAAGTCAGTCATGCATGTGCGAAGTATGCTATGGTTTGACAGGCTCGCTACCTCCATTCCATTTGTATTCCCTATCACACCAAGCCACTGGCTGATTTGTTCAGGGAAAAGAAGTTTCTTCATAAGAGCTAATCATATGACTTATGCAAGGACTTCGATATCCTTGATGATGGTTCCCAACTAGGACTCGGTAGTGTTTCATTATAAGACTACTATGTGGTCATGCTTGTCCGGGACAACATGTTCACATGTGTTTAGCAGAACCAGCTCATATTTTGGAGCTTACTACCATAGTCCATTTCCTGAGAATCTCGCAATGTCATCTCATCGATTTGTGTTGCAAACTTTCATTTTATTTCTAGACTCGATGAGTCTGGAATATCCTGACACCAACCAGATCTGAATCTCAGGCAGATGTGATGGTTGGGACGTTTTCCTAAGAGCTATAATATTGATCTCTCTATAACCTGGTAAAATGGATGTCGTGACCAACACACCTAGCCGGAAGACCTATTGTTGTAGTATCTTGATTGAGTAAGTTGGCCACCTCCCCATAAGGATCTCGTAGAATTTATTCCAATAGTAGTTCCTTATGGATTTTTGTGTTTCCGAAGTCCGACCTGCTACTTGATGTTCTAGATACCAAACCATTTCAAAGAATGGTTAGGCTGGCACATCAAGGAGAGCATTAGAAGCGGGGTGCTAAATGTCTCTCGGTCGATCATCCAGATTCTGATCCCTTGGCCTCGCTAAGGTGAAATCTGAGAAAGTGTTATCTTTCTTTGCATCTGCATCTTCCACCATTATTCATCATGGTAGCATGTTGTGTTGCCAGGATCCTTGACACGGATATTGGTAGAACCTTGATGAATACGGAAATGCTCAAGTTCTTAAGAGCACGCGCAAGCACTAGGATTTATCGTCGGCATTAATTGGGATCCATTCTTAGTTTCTTCGATTATGCCATAACCTTTCAAATAGTGGAATCTCTCTCTACTGTTGGATTTCTCCCCAGTTACTAGAATCATTCCTAGCATTTGCATTTTGTTCCAAGCTTACACCGCCATTGTGTCATCCTACTACGGACTACCCTTCTCAGTAATTACTGATCAGGATCATCTTCAAAGTGGTCCTACCACGGGTCCCATGCATCTCCGATGATAAGCAAAAATCATCCATTGTGTTGTCTTCAACAAGGTAGTCCACATCATCCATTCTGGTATGGATATGCCATTCGTTCGAATTCGTTCACACGATCATTTGTGATTGCCTTAGGCTGGTATATAGAATTTCAATGATCTTTGTATCAAAAGTAATTCTTTTTGCCACTTAAGGGAATAGTTCCATGAGTCACCTTCCCCAAGGTGTCCCGCAATGGAATCATGCCAATTATCTCCTCGCCGTTTTGAAACCATGCACCATCCTACTCCAACGTGAAGATGTTGCCTACCAAATTGGACCTTTGTCATCTGCTACCTTTCCTCATTCCAAATGTTTGTCTTGTGTCTCAGCTCAAGAGATGTTTCAATGTCTCATCCCATGAGTTGGTCCTGAGTTGTTTGATCTTCGAGAAGATCGATTCTTCTTAAAATCTCCCTTTCTACTTGTTGTCATGTTGGATGTAGTTCTCAAGGCAAGACGTCGAGATCAAGGTGATGCAATGAATCAATATCCTCGAGAAAGACATCTAGATCGTGAAGATTGTGTTAGCTTGTGTCCCTCTATCTCCTTACCTCACGACTTGAATCTTGGGACAAGATTCTTGATTAGTGGGGGTGAGTTATCACATCCCTAGCTTCACCTTGGCCTGTGGACTATCTTGGTTGTTGCATCATGTTTAAATTCAAGGAAAATTGAATTGAGGGAATTCCCAAAGCCTCAGAAATCTTTGAAAATGAGCAAGTTAAAAATTTCTTCAAATGAGCCCAAGGAAATGCTCACTTTAATCCCTGAAAATATTGGCAAGAGGTAAAAATCCAAACCAATATTTTAGGGCATTAGGGTAATTAATTTGGGCATTTTGAATTAAACCATAATGTATTTGAATTTGCTTTATTTCTAATATAAAAGAAATACATGTCCAATAATTTTGGAAATTATTGTGGGGCTCTAGAGTAATATCTCTAGTCCATACAATAATTTACAGAAGCAACAAAATTGGTTTAGTTTTAAACCTAAATCAAAATAGAGGAAATAAATAGAAAACAGAATTAACAAAAACAGAGAGATCGACCTGGGCCAACCTACCTGGCCTTCCAGCCCCCCTGGTGGCCCAGCTGGCGGCCCAGCCCACCAGGGGCTCCCGTGTCTTCTCCTTCCTCTGCCAGAAGGACCGAGGCGCGTGGCCACCGCACGTCGGCACACGCACGGCCACCGCACGCCACCTCCAGCTTGCCGCCGAGGGCCTGGACGCCTCCACGACGCAACGCAGCCCCCTGGTCCCTCTCGCTCACTCCCTCGAGCTCATCCCCCTCCTCTGTTCTCTCTCCCGCACGCACCCGAAAGCGACCGCCGCCGCCGTTCGCTGCCGCCGTGCCTAGAGCCACCCCCTCACCCTTCCGCCATGTCTAGAGGCTCCGCAGCGTCTTCATCTTTGTCTCCGACGAGCCAAGCGAGCCCGGGCACCCTGTGGAGCCGCCTTCGCCCTCGTCTTCCTCCTCGGGCACCCGTGATCGCCGTCGTGGGTTCGTCACCTCTGAGCTGTCCCCAAGCACGCTGAGCTGCTCAATGACCCCATAGTGAGCTCCGCCGCATTTCCCCTCTCTTTCCTGCGTCCTTCCCGTCCTCTAGCTGCCATCCCGCCAAGGCCGAGCACTCACCGCTGCACGACCTCGACGCCGGCGACACTCCGGTGACCATTTGGTCCCGGGCATGCGTTCAACGTACTCGCCGCACCGCGTAGAAGCCATAGGTGCCAACCCCGCAGCGCCACGACTGTTGTAGCCTCGGCCCCGAGCTCATCCGAGCTCCGGCAGCCGCCACGGTCGACGCCGACGAAGATTCCGGCCACCCCGCCATCCCCCACAGCCACCATCCGATGCGCCTCGACACGCTGCATCCGTAGAGCCCAGCCGCACGAGCTCTCGTCGCCGGAGATGGCCGGACGAGGAGCGCTGTCGCGTTCTTCTTAGCACCGACGGCTAACCACTGTTTAGCCGGCGTGGCATATTAGTTTAGGCTAATGATGCCCTAACTAATCCCCCTGACCCACTGACTGCTGGGCCCCACGCCCTAACTAACCGGGTTTTATTTACGTTTAGATTAAATTAACCCCCACGGGCCCCACCGGTCAGTTTAACATGGCCACGTCACATGTTGACCAGGCCCCACCTGTCATTGACACCGAACAGCACTGTGTCACTAAACAGTGGACCCCACTGGTCAGGTTTGACCTGGACCATGCCCCGTTGAATTGCTGACGTCATGACGATGCCATGCTGAAGCAGTAAATAATTTCTGTTCTAAAACAATTCAAGAAATTCCAGAAAATGCCTAAACTTCTAAAAATCATAGAAAATAATCTATAACTCAGAATGAAATAAATTATATATGAAAAATTATCAGAAAAATTCAAGGAATCTGTTTATGATATTTGCATGCATGTTTGAACAACCAAGGGTTGCTGTACAGGGAAATTTGCATAATTGACATTTAAATAAGCACATATGGGGTTTGAATTTGAACCCTTGGTTCAAACCAACTTCATTTAATATGGTTGCTAGTTGCGTTAGCTCAATCCACAGCATATTGCCATGACATTATCATGCATCATAATTGTTGCATTGCATTGATTGTGTTCCTCTTTGTTTGCCGGTAATTCTCCCCTCTCGATAGACGTGGTTTCAACGATGAGTTCGATGACATCGATGAAGAGCTATATTATCCTCAGAAGTGCCAGGAAAGCAAAAAACCCATGTTCATTCCGATACAATCCCACTCTCTCGCTCCTGCTCTCTTTTACTACATTAGGACAACAACGATTCAACTATTACATGCTGCGGTAGTTGAACCGTTTTCCTCTGCATGACCTGTCATTGCCACAGTAAATAGATGAAACCCACTAGCATGAGTAGGACTTTTTTGAGACCTGATGTGCCTACTCATTCATGCTTGTTTGTCATGCCTGCTATTGCATAGAGTTGTGTCAGGTCTAATTCATCGGGGATGAATCGGAGGTGTGTGAACATGTCCTACTGTGTGTGAGCTAAGTGTGTGAACACGATTTGGTAAAGGTAGCGGTGAGAGACCATGTAGGAGTACATGGTGGGTTGTCTCATTGAAACCGTCCTTAGGAACTGAGTTCTGTGTCTGTGATCCATGAACAGGTACTACCACTCATTCGGATCCTTAATTGACCCTCTCGGCTTCTTAATCACCCTAGTACTCTGTCTAGGAGTTGCAACTAGTTTCTGGTGTTTGTAGGTTATGTGTTGGCAGCCGTGCGTAGTGCTGACCCTAGGGGTGGGCTATGATGCGGTAGATACACCATGGCACGATGTGCCGGGCGCCCGTTTGGTGTCTCGGGAACCCTGTTCACATTGTTCGGGGCCGTATGTGGAAACCTTGGCCGGACTCCCTGTGGATGGAACCTGGATAGGCGATAAACCTGGACTTGAGACTTGAGTGTTTAGGTAGGCCGTGGCCGACACCCTCGCAAGGCTTCCGCTTGAAGGTTGCCGAGATACATGACCTATATATGGTGATAAGTGGTGGGAGCATGTGTGAAGAAGTACACCCTGCATGGTTATCATTATCTATTCGAATAGCCGGATTCCTCGGATATGGAAACTTGGACCCCTTGCATAGTTCATAGACAAGTGAAAGTGGATACTCTAAAACTTGCAAGATAAGCATGAGTGCTATGGATGGCCTTCTCGTAGGGAGACGGGAGCGGATCCATAGTGGTGTATTGATATGGTGAATATGTGGACTCGTGTGCGCCACCTCAAAAGAGTTACTTGCTGTCGTAGTTCAGGTTAGCCACTGAGTCAAAGCTAGCTTGCTGCAGTTAAACTCCACTACCCCTTTGTTGATACCGATGCATATGTAGTTAGTTCTGATGTAAGTCTTGCTCAGTAAATTATACTCATGTTTGCTTAATTTATGTTTTGCAGAGAGACGTCAGTCTCGCTAGTAGTTCCATGTGGGCTTCGACGTTTAGCTTGCTACCTCAGCTACGATCTTGTGCCCTCGGCAGGATTTGGTAGATAGTTAGGCTTCTTAGCCTTTTTCATTTGTAGATGTTTGTACTCAGACATGTTAAGCTTCCGCATGTGTTTTGATTTGTATGCTATGATTGTTGGGTCATGAGACCCATGTTTGTAATATCTCGCTCCTCGGAGCCTACTGAATAAATACTTGAGTCATAGAATTATGTTGTGATGCCATGTCGTACTTACACATATCGAGCATATTGTGTGTATGATTGAAATGCTTGGTATGTGTGAGATCCGGCAATCTAGTTGTTTATCCTTGGCAGCCTCTCTTATGGGGAAATGTAGTCTAGTGCTCCTCGAGCCATAGTATTCCGCTACAGCCCGGTTCACCGGAGTCCTGCTAGCCCAGCACTACTGCTCAGGACACTTGACTGGCCGGCATGTGTTTCATTTCGTTCCTATTTCTGTCCCTTCGGGGAAATGTTACGCGGTGACTTCCAGAGTCCTGCCTAGCCTGCTACAGCCCGGGTTCCCCGGAGTCTTGTTAGGCCAGTGCTACAGCCCGGATTCACTCGCTGATGACCGACATGCTCGATGTGATTCATGTATGCTTGTCCCCATAGGTCTGTGCTGCTTTGGGTTCACGACTAGCCATGTCGGCCCGGGTTCTCTGTCATATGGATGCTAGCGACACTATCATATACGTGAGACAAAAGGCACAAACGGTCCCGGGCCATGGTAAGGAGACACCTGTGGGGATACCGTGCGTGAGGCCGCAATGTGATATGAGGTGTTACCGGCTAGATCAATGTGACATGGAATTGGGGTCCTGACAGTATAGTTCACGCATAAGCCCGACATTCCAAGTTCAACTTCCACATCAAACTCATGTTCACATATATCTGCACATTCATACATAATGTCCACAACCATGATTCACTTCAAAGCCAAAACAATGTGAGGAGAGTTATAAATAAATAAAATCCTCTACTAGTTCCTGCTACCAGTGCGAGCACAACAAGTCAAGACCGTGCGTAAATTAATTATATTTTAGTCATTTTTGTGTTCTAAAATGCAAGCCGGCTCGCGGAAGGACGTGTTGCCGGCACACGTGCGGATTCAATGAAGGAAGGCGGGGCAGTCTTAAGCTGGTTGCACGCGGCGAGGAGGCGTGCTCAGCCGGGCCTGCAGCGAGTGCGGCCCTCTTGGCTGGCATGCCGGTTCAATGCCTGCGCTATGAGAGGTCGCGTCCGTGTTAGAGCAATCACTCCCTCCGGTCCTTTTTTGTTTGGGTATAAAAAAATCTCGTTTTCCATTCACATTTTAGTGGTAGGAGTTGTGCGTGTGTGTCTATGAGAGAGAGAGAGAGGAGACGGTAGTCTGGGTTGTCTGATCGGTAAACAAATGAATAATGTCAGTCTGGGATGGAGACGAAAAGGAGATCGCAACAAATGTTGTGTCTACAGGAGATATAGAGAGAGTAATTTTAGTGGTATGAGTCATATGTAGAGACATATAGGGTGTGTGAGAGGATCCCATAGAGAGAAATACAAAGTGAAAGATGAGTGGAGACTGTGTGTTTGGCGGTGAAAAAGAAAGCTTAGGTACCGAGTGATAGCAGAGAACAGTAGAGACATGAGAGATAATGAAAACCGTGTAATTTATAATGATAGGGAGAGTGTGACACTTCTCAAGGGAGACGTTGAGAGACCATGTTTGCGAGGATAGGAGCAACATGAAGTGAGCGTGCGGGTGAGCTGGAGAAAAGAGAGTGATAGCTACCAGAAGGAGCATGCATGCGAGAGAGATGGGCGTGAAAGGAGTGAACAAAAAAGGGATTCAAATATTTGAATTCGAGATGATGATACATGTAATCCATACTAGAACCAAAATTGATCTATCAAACATGCATACTCATATGAATTCACGCACATCTATGTTATTTAATATGTAGATATTACTGATCCATACATTTTAGTAGAACATAATTTGGTTAAATTTTTCGAATTTAACCTTAAGATTTCGAGATCGTTGTATTTGTAAATCATATTATACATATAAAGGAGCAGAATTCTTTTGTTGTGCTTTTGAAAGTATATATTAAAAATTGATGTATATAGAATGCATTTCCAATTGAAAATGGATCCCGCCTGAAAAAAATAGAATACAAACGGGATTCGAATTGAGTTGGTACGGTAAACATGCACTCTGCAAAATTTGAACGAAGCGGGGAAAGTCGCACTAACCGCCCGAAACCAAAATCTGTGAGATGGAAATCACTACTGCCTATCCCTGCCACGCAAAGCCTATATGCTGGATTTCTATAGGTTTCGAAGGGGTAGGTTTGTAATTTCACCCAAACGTGACGTAACCTTCTCTCACCCGGATTCATACACGGTGGGCGCCAAAACACAGTGTGTCCTCGGCCAAAATCGACTCCCGCCCCGATTCATATTCATACACGGTGGGCGCCAAAAAAAAAACTCTCGTCGGCAAATATTCGGTGTATGGGAGATTACAGTCCTATCCCCAACCGACTAGTGTTGATGTGATGTAGTAGAAATTTGAAATGGGGGCTAAGTTTGTAAATTTCCTCGCATTTGATACAAGCGCGCCCTGAATACATGGTTCCCCCTTCCTCTCTACCTCCCTTTTCCCCATTCGTACTCCGTGGGCGCCAAAACACCCTCTCCACCCCACCCTCCTCCGTCCGCCGCCGTCCGCCGCCCCATCCACCGCCATCCTCCTCCACCATGCCGGAGCTGATACCCCGATGCCGCCGTCCATTACAAGAGATCGACCTCTCTCATCCATGGCTTCGGACCGGGATCCTTGGATCCCGTCCTCTCGCTTCATCCCCGCCGTCGTCCACCTTGTCGGCGCCGCTCCTACGACCGTCTCATCCACCGCGCCCCGCCGCCACCGTCTACCCTCCTAGATCTGCTTCCACGCCGCCGACAGCCGTCGCTACTGCAGCACCGTCAAATTCTCAGCAGATGCGTACACGGCGCCGCACCAGAGGCGGTACTCTTTAGTATCTGCTCAACTTATTTATCGCAGCAAGAAAATAGATCGCCACTGCTTTACTATGATTTCTTGTCTTGGTTGAGAAGTTGCCTTTGTCCTGTTTGCACCTTCAGATCCGCCATGGCACGCACAACACCATACTCGCAATGCTTATGGTTTCCCCCTTTTATATTCCACACTAGTTAAATCACAGTAGACTAAATTTCAAAATTGGGTCAGTCGATTTTTCAGAGCTCACCGGAGTTCGCCGGTGCGATCGAAGGGGCTTGGGTGGTTGTGGGGCCTTGCCGAACAAAGAAAACTCGGGGGGGGGGGGGGGGGGGGGGGGGGGGGGGGGGGGGGGGGCGGAGGAACACAGGCGGTGGGGGCCGGTGGTCCGGCCGGCGGCCCGTGTGGTGTTCTGTACGGGAAGAATCGGAGACGAGGAAGAAGAAGGGTTAGGAGACGTAGGATCTTCATCCAACTGCCTAAAATGGTCGAGAGACAGTTAGGAGTTGCATTCTTAATGCGCTCTGGTTCATCATGTGTGGGCACTGCGCAACCAACATTTTATTATCCAAAATCTGCTTGCTCTTCTTTACCATGTTCCTCTTCCGTTCTACTTTAATATGTACTCTCTCCATTCCTAAATACAAGTCTTTGTATAGATTCCACTATGGACTACATATGGAGCAAAATGAGTGAATCTACACTCTAAAATGTACCTGGATACATCTGTATGTGATCCAAAGTGGAAATCTCTACCAAGACTGATATTTTGGAACAGAGGGAGTATGATAGTAGTACAGTATGTTCCTTGTACAGAAGATGAGCAGGGACATTTGCAATGTAGAGGTCTATACGGTCGGTTGTGATGGACACTTTGAGACTCATTGATTCGTAGGATCTTATAAACATAGGAATAGGATTTGTAGTGGCCTGCCCACTTGAATCCAATAAGAATAGCAAGGAAATGCGGGGAGCTTTGTCGCCTTTGAGAGTTACATTGATATTAATGGTACCGCACCTTCACTTGAAGAGAGCTGGTATCCGAAGCCTTTCTAGCCGTACCGGCAATACTAGCACATATATTCCAGCAAGTTCCACTTTGCTGATTTTACTCTGATGCTTAAGGTTTTCCCGTTATATCTACACTATGATCTGTGTAGCTGCTTTGTGTCGCACTAGCAGCAGTCCACTCTTGAAGCGAAACACTGCAATGACTTACAAAATTGGCACCAAGGCATTGAGTGCCATTCTGGATGCAATGAAACTCATACGCTCCCCACCTGTTGATTCTTGTTCAGAATATGATCCTAATGACTATTCTAACCTTGAGGAGTCAAAGGAAGATGGCCTGTCATGTTCACCCATCAAGGTGCCTGTTCTAATTTGGCAATGTTTTATTGATTGTGGGTATCTTGCATATGTTGTCTTGCATTTCTTCTACTTTGTTGCACCGCCATCTGCTTAGTTTACTCATCATATATGTCGAGATACCATGCCCATCCATTATCAATACATATTCCATCTGTCATCATACCATGTTTTTCCACTCAAATGTTGTTCTTGTGCGTCAGACATCAAAAAGAAAGAGGGTGATTGCCGAACCTGAAGGAGCACCAGCAAAGTCCTTGTAAAACGTGGTGGTGCTAGAGAAATCAGACAGCACCCTACTTATATTGGTTGTACAACCAGTGACACAAAACGTAGGGCCGACTCCAGGAGATTGTACCCATACTTCACTAGCCACACCACTAGCCCCAGCACACAGGACCTGCACTCTAGCAAAAGGTATACCGATTTCATTTGCCAAAGCACTAGCTGTACCACAGAAAAATCCCACTCCAGCAAAAAGTACAGCAAGTCCACAGGCCGAAGACCTATCCCAACTGCAGAGACAGCCAATTACTGCAGATTGGAACCCCATTCCATTTATTCCCAGTTTAAAAGACAATGCTTTCAATGTTGTTAGGGACTACGTGCATATATTGCCATCATGGGAAGATTATTGTGAAGACAAACACCATTTTCACATCTTCCTGTCCAACTTACCTGTAAGTGCTATTATTCATGGCTATTATTTTTCTGTTTTCTGCTGATTGAACACATCAATGATTTACATTACATTGTTGTAACTAGGCGAGGGTCAATCTGGATAGTCATGACGAGCAAAGCTTGCTTGTGCTTTTCAATGAAGCATTGCAGCAGTATCGGTGTTACCTGAGGAAATCACACTTTGATGGCAAGTCTATAAACGAATTTCCGGTGAAGTCTCCTGTGCTAAATTTAGAAGACATTGAATGGAAAAACCTTGTTATGCACTGGTCTCGTTCCCAGGATGAGGTACTGTCTATGAAATCACATGACAATTTGAACTTCTACTTTTCCGCATGTGCCTTACGGATCTTTTTTGCAGGAAATCTGCTGGAAGAAGAATTCCGATTTGACAAGAACGACAGGATATCGCAAATATGCTGCCCGCTGCTTTGCTCTTGTTAGTACCTATTGTCCTGTATCACTGTACTTGCATACATACCTGGTTCATTATGTGACAGCAGTATGTATGATAGCTTGCTTATCAATTGTTCGCTCCAAATTATCTGATCTGTATGAATGGTTACATTAGTGTAGAATATATCCAATGCCAATGTTTTTTAGCTCTGCATTGTTCTTATAAGTACATAATGTCCTTTATCAGTGTACTTATAATGATAGGTAGTTTTTCATGTACCATCACTCTGCAGCTTATTTTCCTTTGCCCTCCATTTTATACACATTAGATCTATATTTACTCTTACCATAAGGTTTGTACTGAAGAAGTTTAGCTGTGCATTGCTCTTGGCTGTGCCTTTTGCCTGTATCGCTGCACTTACATTTATAGCTACTTGGTTATGTAGCATCACTCTTCATCTTATCTTAAATATTCTCAATTTTTTCGTATATTATCACATCTATATTTACTCTTAACAAAATGTAGAATAAAGTCAATGCTTTTGAAGAAGATTCTGTGGTAAACTTCTTGAATTGCCCCCCCCCCATCGGCATGTACAAGGCCTTTATAGAGCCTGTCTTCACCAATAATGTAAGTTTGTCCATCTCAAGCCTTCAAACTTTGTTGTATATATTTGGTTAGGCATGACTGCAACAACTGTTTATTTTTTGTGTTTGCATCAAATTGCTTGTTTAAAGTTTATTATATGTAGTTCATAAACAAAAGTTCGTCCTTTCTCAATTTAAGTTTTCAGTTGTACAACCAAGTTCCTTCTTCATACCATGTAAATTAAACTATACATAGCAAGTGATCTTCTTTTGCACTGCATGTATGCTTCTGTTCTTCATCTGTAATCCAGTGGTGTGGTGAACCTACCCACTACAACACAATGTCATATTCTGCAATGTCTTAACTATGAAAAATGTCATATCATTCTACTATTTTTTAAACCATCTCTTTATTTGCCAATATGAAATGGTATAAATTGATGGCACACTAACCATTGATACTTATGAGTTCTTGATCTATAATCCAGTGGTGTCATGAAGCTGCCAACTCCTTCACAATGTCATTTCCTGCCATGTCTTGACCTGAACAATACCATATTGTGTTAATGCAAATTTAAACCGTGTCACTTTATTCGTCGGTAAGAAATGTGATGAATTGTCAGCACTAATACTTTTATGTGCAAAACCTGTCATCTGTCTGCTTGTTTATCTTTCAGAGTGAGGAAGATATAAGTGTTGAACAAGCGCAGTCTCATCATCTTGCTCAGCTGCTTGCGCTGCAGCTCGCCAGCAGGGCTAACCTTTCTTGAACTCTATTGAAGTGCTGTCGGTTTTGTATATTATTTTGTCAGCGTGTTTATTTGCACTGGTGGCGATCTTTGATGCCCACTGTATGTAATCTGCTGTCTGCTTGTGCTTTATTATCATAGTGGCGAACTTTGATGCCCAGTGGATGTAATATGTCGTAATTTCTTTATTGTACAATATAGGTTTTTTCTTATTCACGATGTTGTAGTTATTTTACTGTATATATATCCTATCTTCGCAGTAAACTGGCAAAACCGTAAAATTACGGTACATAATCGGGCCGTCGTGCAATCACGATGTAGGTTGGGCCTGAAACGTGCCGATCAGCTCACGGGCCGGCAGCAGCCCGAAATGAACCCTGACCCATGATTGTGCGAATCAAATCATGGGCTTTTAACAGGCCGAAAAAATTTCTCGGTCCTTGTTTGGCCCAATCAGATATCGGCTGCGAGCAGGCCGGATGCAAACCGGGCCGTAGTTAGGCCCAACTATATGACGGGCTTTTAATAGGGTGAAATTAATATAGGGCCGAAAGGTTAAACGGGCCCTTAACAGGACAAAACTAATATCAGGCCGAATTACTAAGTGGGCCTTTAGCAAGTGGGCCCAAAAGCATAGTGTCGAGTTGACGGGCCGAATCTGATATGGGCCATAATTAGGCCCAAAACCACTTAAAGGGTCGGACCTGATCTGGACCGTAATTTGGCCCAGAACGTGGTAGGATTTTAACGGGCCGGATCTCATATGGGCCACTATTAGGCCTGGAGCGTGGCAGGCCATTAATAGACCGTATCAAATATGGGTCGGCATTTGGCCCAAAACATGGCAGCCAGTTAACGGGCCGGCCTACTAGGGTCCTCAAAATCTTGTGGGCCTACAGCTGGGCCGGGCCATTAGTGTCGACGAAATCTCGTGGGCCTTTAGCTGGGCCGGCCCATTATGATCCGCAAGAATTTTGTGAGCCTTTACCTGGGCCGGCCCATTATGGCACACAAAAATCTTGTGGGCCTTTACCTGGGCTGGCCCATTATGGCCCACGAAATCTTGTGGGCCTTTAGCTGGGCCGCCCATTATGGTCCGCAAAATCTCGTGGGCCTTTAGCTGGGCCGGCCCATTATGGTCCGCAAAATCTTGTGGGCCTTTAGTTGGGCCGGCCCATTTAAACTTGTTATGTCGTGCCATGTGTCGACGTATCATAGGCGCCTTCTGTCCAGTGAGTGGATAACATCTGTCCCGACGATGAGCCGACACGTGTTTTCTCTAGCCAATGATGATTTTACACATGGAAAATCCCCATTGGTCAAGGCTGTTAACGGGTTATCGGATCCAAAACCCGACCCGATAGCTTAACGGCGTTCCGTTACGGTGGATGCCACGTGTCGGTCACCCTTGACGAAAGCACTTCTGTGACGCGCGATTTATCGTCATGGAAGTGGACACTTCCATATGATAATTTTGGTAATGTCATGGAACACTTCTACGACAGCACAGGTATGACTATCTTGATTCTATCATAAATTAGTCATGGATGTACATGCATGACAAAAAAAGCGACCTACTATGACAAACACGTATCATCACGGAAGTGTATTTTTCTTGTAGTGATGGGTTTGGCTCGAATCGATTATTCGATGCATCCCGCAGACGGTACGCTCCGCCGGTCAGAACCTGGTCGATAATGAAGGGACCTTCCCATTTGGGCTTGAGCTTGTTCTTTTTCTTCTCCGGCAGGCATAGAACTAGTTCGACAATGTTATAGGTTTTGGCCCGCACTTCTCTACTTTGATACCTTCGAGCCTGTTGCTGATAGAATGCGAAACAGGCTTTTGCCACGTCGCGCTCCTCCTCCAGGGCATCCAAACTGTCCTGCCGATCGAGCTCGGCCTCTCTTTCTTCGTACAGGCGCACTCGTGGTGAGTCATGAATTATGTCACAAGGTAGCACCGCCTCGGCGCCGTACAACATAAAAACGGTGTGTATCCGGTAGTGCAATTCGGCGTGGTCCGCAACCCCCAAAGTACGGAGTCGAGCTCCTCTACCCAATGAGTGTCTGATTCCTTTAAAGACCGGACTAATCTGGGTTTAATGCCGCTCATGATAAGACCATTCGCTCGTTCGACTTGACCGTTAGTTTGCGGATGATAGACAGAAGCATAATCGAGCTTGATGCCCATGTTGCTGCACCAAAGTTTCACCTCGTCGGCTATAAAGTTCGTGCCGTTGTAAGTGATGATGCTGTGGGGGATGCCATAACGGTGTACAACCCCGGATATGAAGTCTATCACCGGTCCGGATTCAGCCGTTTTTATAGGTTTGGCTTCTATCCATTTGGTGAATTTATCCACCATGACCAGTAAGTATTTTTTCTTATGGGTTCCCCTTTTGAGGGGTCCGACCATATCGAGCCCCCAGACCGCAAAGGGTCAAGTAATGGGGATTGTTTGGAGGGCGGTAGGTGGCATGTGGCTTTGGTTTGCAAAAAGCTGGCAACCGACACAATGTTGTACCAGATGTTGTGCATGTGCCCGGGCCTCGGCCAATAAAAACCTGTACGGAAGGCCTTGCTTACAAGGGCCCGGGCTGCGGCGTGGTGGCCGCCAAGTCCGGCATGGACTTCTGCCAAAAGCTGCCGCCAAGTCCGGCATGGACTTCTGCCAAAAGCTGCCGCCCTTCCTCTTCGGAGATGCACCTTTGAAGGACTCCGGTTGTGCCTTTCTTATAAAGCTCTCCCTCATGGACTTTGTAGGCTTTAGATCGCCGCACTATGCAGCAGGCCTCATTTTGGTCCTCAGGTAATTCCTGTCTAGTTAGGTAGGCCAGGAATGGTTCTGTCCACGGGGCGATGAGGGCCATTATCACATGGGCTGAAGGTGTTATTTCGGTGGCGGAGCCTCCGATTGTGTCAGAGTATTCGGTATCTGTGGTTGATGCCCAGTGGATGTAATATGCACGGCAATAGAAGCAAGACCAATAATTTCATCTTTACTAGGGAATTCTTTATCATGGGGTTGTCTACAAAATTTAGCAAAATTAAAATCATGAGACATATCCCATAAACCAACAGAAACAATATCCTTTTTGCAGTCTATCTTAGCATTAACAGTATTCAAGAAGGGTCTACCAAATATAATGGGACAAAAGCCATCTTGTGGGGAACCAAGAACAAGAAAATCAGTAGGATATTTAACTTTCCCACACAAACTTCAACATCTCTAACAATCCCAACTGGTGAAATAGTATCTGTATTGGCAAGCTTAATTGTAACATCAATACATTCTATCTCAGCAGGTGCAATATCCTGCATAATTTCTTCCTATAAAGAATGAGGTATTGCACTCGCACTAGCATCCATCTCACATAAGCCATGATAGCATTGATCTCCTATTTGAACAGAAACAACAGGCATGCCTACAACAGGTCTATGTTTATCTTTAGTATCGTGTCTAGCAATTCTAGCAGCTTCATCACCAAAGTAAGTAACATGCCCATCAATATTATTGACCAAGAGATCTTTGACCATAGCAATAGTAGGTTCAACTTTAATTTGCTCAGGGGGGTGTAGGTGTTCTAGCATTACTCTTACAAACCATAGTTGAAGCTTTAGCATGATCCTTTATTCGAACAGGAAAAGGTGGTTTCTCAATATAAGCAGTAGGAACAATAGGATCAACATTATAAGTGATAGTCTATTCTTCAACTTTAATAGGTTCAACTACTTTTACTTGAACAGGGGATGATATTTAAACCACTTATCCTTAGGGAGATCAAAATGAGTAACGAACGATTCATAGAAAGAAGCTACTATCTCAGAGTCAAGTCCATATTTAGTGCTAAATTCACGAAAAGCATCGGTATCCATAAAAGATTTTAGCACAATCAAACTTAGGTTTTATACCTGACTCCTTACCTTCGTCGAGTTCCCAATCTTCAGAGTTGTGTTTAATTCTTTCCAATAAATCCCATCTGAATTCAATAGCCTTCATCATAAAAGAACCAGTACAAGAAGTATCGACCATGGAGCGATTATTGAGAAAAAGCCGAGCATAAAAATTTTGAATAATAATTTCTCTTGAGAGCTCATGATTGGGGCATGAGTATATCATTGACTTAAGCCTGCCCCAAGCTTGAGCAATACTTTCTTCTTCGCGAGGCCAAAAATTGTATATATAATTACGATCACGATGAACCAGATGTATAGGATAAAACTTCTGATGAAATTCCAATTTCAATCGCTTGTAGTTCCATGATCCAAATATCATCACATAGCCTAAACCATGTCAATGCCTTTCCCTTCAAAGATAAAGGGAAGACCTTCTTCTTGATAACATCCTCGGGCATACCTGCAAGCATAAATAATCCACAAACTTCATCCACATAGATTAGGTGCATATCGGGATGTAATGTTCCATCTCCTGTAAAAGGTTTCGCTAGCAGTTTCTCGATCATACACGAAGGAATTTCAAAGTAAACATTTTCAGTAGGTTCAGTAGGTTGAGGAGAAACTCTTTGATCTACTGGTCGGTGTGAAGATACCGAAACAATGTAAGACCCACGATGTGGCTATATCCCCCACGTGTTGAGGCACGACTTAGAGGTATAACTGCATGGTGGTTTAGTCGCAAGAAGGGTCATCTTCACAGATATCCCATGTAATGAACAAGACAGGGATAAATAGAGTTGGCTTACACTCGCCATGTCACACAATACATAAATAATTCATACATCATCCAAAATACACACATAGACCGACTACGGTCAAATCCAAATGAAAAGGAAGATAAACCCCAAATGCTAGATCCCCGATTGTCCCAACTGGGCACCACTACTGATCATCAAGAAATGAAATGTAGTAACGACCAAGATCCTTGTCGAACTCCCACTTGAGTTCGGTAGCATCACCTGCACTGGTATCAATGGCACCTACAACTGTTTTGGACGTATCCGTGAGTCACGAGGACTCAGAAATCTCACACCCGCGAGATCAAGACTATTTAAGCTTATGGGTAGGATAAGGTAATGAGGTGGAGTTGCAGCAAGTGCTAAGCAAATATGGTGGCTAACATATGCAAATAAGAGTAAGATGAGAAACTATGCAACGGTTGTGAAGCTAGAATTGATCAACAAGTGATCCTGAAACTACTTACGATCAAACATAAACCAAACCGTGTTCACTTCCCGGACTCCACCGAAAAGAGACCATCACGGCTACGCACGTGGTTGATTCATTTTAATTAAGTCAAGTGTCAAGTTATCTACCAATGGATATTAACAAATTCCCATCTGCCACATAACCGCGGGCATGGCTCTCGAAAGTTTGTAGCCTGCAGGGGTGTCCCAACTTAGCCCATTACAAGTTCTCACGATGAACGAAGGATATTCCTTCTCCTGGAAAGACCGGTTCAGTCTCAGAATCCCGGTTACAAGACATTTCAACAATGGTAAAACAAGACAAGCAAGACCTCCCGATGTGCCGACAAATCCCGATAGGAGCTGCACATATCTCGCTCTGAGAGCACACCAGATGAACACTACGTACAATAGCTGAAGACCCCGGGTGAAGGGGTGGCACCGCAAGTGGCTCTAGGTTGGACCAACACTCAGAGGAGCACTGGTCCGGGGGGTTTAAAATAAGGATGACCCTCGGGTCAGCGGAACCCAAGGGAAAAGGCTTAGGTTGGCAAATGTAAAACCAAGGTTGGACCTTGCTGGAGGAGTTTTATTCAAAGTGAACTGTGAAGGGTCCCATAACCCCAACCGCGTAAGGAACACAAAATCAAGCAACATAACACCGGTATGACGGAAACTAGGGTGGAAAGAGTGGAACAAAACACCGAGCAAAAGGCCAAGTCTTCCACCCTTTACCAAGTATATATATGCATTAATTAAACTAAGAGATATTGTGATATCCCAACATATCCATGTTATAATGGAACAAACTTCAACTTCACCTGCAACTAACAACACTATAAGAGGGGCTGAGCAAAAGTGGTAACTTAGCCAAACAACGTTTTGCTAGGAAGGTGGGTTAGAGGCTTAACATGGCAAAATGGAGGCATGATAAACAAGTGGTAGGTAGTGTGACATAGCGATAGAATGAACAACTAGCAAGCAAAGATAGAAGTGATATGGAGGGTAATGGTCATCTTGCCTGCAATGTTCTCGGAGTTTTCGAAAGCTTGCTCCTCGTTAGCGTACTCAATAGGTTCCTCGTTCACGTACTCATCTCCCGACTCTACCCAAAGCAATAACACAAGCAATGGAATAACAAAAAATCAATCACGGTGCAATGCACAAGAAACATGATGCAATACATGGCATGATATGCAAGATATGATGTGCAATGCATAAGGGTAGATTGGAAGGAAAGGATGAACGAGGCATCAGCTTGTCAAAATAAGTATGCCGCTGGAAAGATGAGGTGATTTTGGTCAAAATCGATATAAGGATCATCGGAAACGGATGCACGGTTTGCAAATGACAAGCAATACAAGAATGATGCAAGTCTGTGATTAACAACATCATAGCACTTAGAATGCAACAAGCAACTATGCTACAACACTCCAACATAGTAACAAAGCACATTAACATAAATTACACATGAAGCTCTACAAATCATGAACACTGAGCTCCTACTAGAACTCACTATAACAAGCTCAAAATAGCATGGCAAAAATGCAAAAGATAACAGATTCACAGACTTAAGAGAAAATACTTAACATGTCAAAACAACATCAGGAAGCAATGAGGAGAGCTAGCAAACAACATGCTACAGGAACACATCATGGCAAACGAAGGCATGACAAGCTAGTACTAAACACATAGAACATAACTCCCTAACTGAACTTTATCAAAAGAGGCATGGAAAATGATGTGGCACCCATGAAAACATGGCAAGTTATATAATCAGTTTTAGACTTCGAAGAAAAATAGAGCATAGACAGTAACATGCATGCAAATGCCACTAACATGAAGAGCATCACGAGGCGAACATTCTTATATATCATATGCATGAATCGGAGCACCGATCACGGAGATATAGCAAGTCAAAGGGGGCATCATGATGTAAGAAAATAAAGACTAAGAGGAATTTCGGGGTCAACCTCAGATTGGATCTAGGGTTTGCCCGGGATCCGAGGATGGCCGGAGATCTTGCCGGAGCATGGCCAGAGACGAAGAGGACGCGGTGGCCGGAGCTTGGGGGTTAAGACGGATCCGGCGGAGCTTGCCGGTGAGGGGAACCACCATGGTCGAGCGCCGGCGGAGAGAAGCTGCGGCGCGGGCGCGGCGTCGCCGGCGAGTTCAGCAGGGCGGCGCGACGAGCTGGAGTCATCCGACGACGGCGACGGGGGACAGCGGGCGGCGGCGTGCGGAGGAACCGCGGTGAAGGAGGGCGGCGGCACACGGGACGAAAGGCGGCAGCGCGTTGGGGTTCGGCCAAGCAGCGGCGGGACCCGATGGGCTCTTGCGGGCTCTCCATGGGCCGAGCGGGCCGGGCGGCAGAGGGTGGCGGGGCACCACGTGGAACGCGCCGATTGGTTGCGGGCGGCAGCAAAATTCATCCTGTGGCGCCCAGACGTGTCCGGCGGCGGCGAGGGAGGATATTTAGGGTTTCATCTGCGAGAATTTCGGGGGAAGGTGTCGGTGTCAAAACCGGCAGATCTCGGGTAGGGGGTCCCGAACTGTGCATTAAAGATCGATGGTAACAGGAGACAGGGACACGATGTTTACCCAGGTTCGGGCCCTCTTGATGGAGGTAATACCCTACTCCTGCTTGATTGACTTTGATGAATATAGGGGTTACAAGAGTTGATTGACCATGAGATCGTAATGGCTAAACCCTAATTATCTAGCCTGTATGATTATGATTGTGTCTTCGGACTAAACCCTCCAGTTTATATAGACATCGGAGGGGGCTAGGGTTGTACAGAGTCGGTTTACAGAGAAAGGAATATTCATATCCGCACGCTAAGCTTGCCCTTGACGCCAAGTAGAGTCCCATCCGAACATGAGGTAAGGCCTTTTATCTTGTATCTTCACAGCCCATCTATCTGGCCCACATCACGTAGCCCGGACACCCGAGGACCCCATAATCTAGGACTCCCTCAGTAGCCCCTGAACCAGTCTTCAATGACGATGTGTCCGGCGCGCAGATTGTCTTCGGCATTGCAAGGCGGGTTCCTCCTCCGAATTCTTCAAAGGAGTTGATCGTCAGTACTATATCCGGCTCTATACAATAGTCATACCTCTGAATTAAAATACAGATAAGTTCTGTCCTCCGAAGATTTCACTGGTGAGACGTTACGTCCGGCCATTCTATCATTTCAAACCGTTTTTCGGCATCCCATTTCGCGTTTCGAGATGCAACCACCAACGGCACGTCTTGTCAAAGCAAAGATCGTGCCCCCTTATTACGGGATTGTCATCAATACGGGTATGGGAAACCCAACCATGCCTTTTCGCATGACCCCTTGGAAATAGGCGAGCTTTAAGGCTCGTGGGGACGCATGATATTCACTGCCTTTATAAGGAGATAAGATTCCCCCTTTTACCCCACGCCTTCCCCTTCCTCAGTCCATCCTCCCTCAAGCTCCAGTGCTCAAGCTTTGATCCACTCCGTTCCCATAAAGTACTCTAGCCATGTTCGGATCCGGAGAACAGGGCAAGTGGATGGCCTCCTCCGTCACAGAGAAAAACATCAAGGAACTCCAGGAAGCGGGGTATCTGGCCAAAGAGATCGCCCACCGGCTCCCGGCCAAAAAACAGGTCATCCCCACTCCAAAGCCTGGCGAGAGGGTAGTATTTATCCCTCATTTTCTTCGCGGACTGGGATTTCCCCTTCATCGTTTCATTCGCGGCCTCATGTTTTACTGCGGGTTAGATTTTCATGATCTAGCCCCGAATTCTTTCCTCAACATTTCGGCGTTCATCGTCGTATGCGAGGCATTCCTCCTTGTTTCCTCCCACTTAGGCCTATGGCTCAAGGTCTTCAATGTGAAGCTGAAAGTGGTGGATGGCCAGCACACGGATTGTGGTGGCGCTATGGTGAGCAAACTGCTCAATGTCACGTGGCCCAAGGGCACCTTCGTGGAGACCGTGAAAGGATGGCAGCAGGGGTGGTTCTATGCCACAGAGCCCCGTGACTCCACATGGGCTCCTCCTAGAGAGTTCAAGTCCGGGCCCCAATGCGGCTGACATCCTGGCTCAATAAGGGCCTGGACTAGGCGTCGTCTGACGAGGTAATGATGCTTGAAAAGCACATCAAGAGCATGGTAGATAAGAAATACCATCCTCGCCAGCGAGATTCGAGTGATGCTCTTCCACCAGATACTCCCCTGTCAGGCGCGTCAAGAGCCCAAGTGGAAGTTCGACCCGGCGGGTCCCCGGACCGTGCAACGGTTCTTCGGCATGAAGCACGAAGACATGTGGAAGCTGCTCTTCAAGAACCGGAAGCTATGGCCGGAGAGAACCGAAGACCTCGGCTACGATAGCACCCATGCTGCGACCCCTGTAAGTTCTTTGATAACATTACTTTGAGACCCAAGGAGCACACTAAACTCTCCATTTTCTTCTGCAGGGCTAGACAAAGAAAGCGGAACGGATTCACTGTCCGGCTCCGCTGCCCGAAGACGAAGCTATTCCTCTGTTGACGAGGATGGTAGTCCCGGCGCCGTACTACGCACCATAAAAGAAGGCCAAGGAGAAGGGAAAGGAGGCCAAGAACGGCCTTCGCCGTAAAGGCGCCTCAGACGTAGTGTCCGAAGACACCGAAACTCTCTCCTCCCCTGACGAAGAGGAAGAGGAGGAGGAAGATAGCGATCCCCCACCCAAGGGGGAGAAGAAGAAGAAGAGGGCAGCTTCCGCCGATCTAGGGGCAGAAGTGTCCAAGAAAGGGAGGACCTCCCTTACGGATGACTCCGAGTCGGACGTCGATGAGTGGCGCCCCAGGCCGAAGCCCTTGGCCAGATCGTAAGTACTCAAATATATATATATATATCTGTCCGGCTTTTCTGGCTTATAGTTATAACACGCTTGAATTGCATCCTACAGTTACAGTCCGGTTCATGTCCTCCCCCAGCGATCTTCCTGTACAGGGAGTTCGCTGGGTCCGAACATGATGGAGAGCGATTCACCTCCACCAGCTTCCTCCACCCTGTAGCGGACAACACCGAGGTGTCGTCCCAAAGGACCCTTCCGGAACAAGGAGAGGTGCCAGAGGCTGCCAAGACGATGCCGAAGGGTGACACCTCGGCTGCCGAGAACATGGGGGAACCAACCCCCATGGAGACTGGAGACAGGGGCCATGTCCAGTTTGGCCCCCAACCAACTGTCGCTTCGGAAACCCACACGGTTCCAGAAACAGATGAGCAACCCTCTTTGTGAGAAGTGGGTGCGCCTACAACACTGGCGTTCTCTGTCAATGCGGAGGCGCTGGACACTCTGGTGAGAGCGCTTCAGAGAGCCACCATTGTGGAAGAACATCATAGCCTTATGGGTACGGTGATTGAAAAGGCCCAGTCCGTGAAAAGCGGATTGAGTGAAGCCTGCACTAGCCTTTTAAGAGGCTTTGAGGTATGTGCCTTATAGTGTATTTTTAGCTGTATAAAAGAATGCCTGTGTATAGATAATAGCCCATGAGACTCTGTTTGGTGTTCGGAAAGAAAAACGGAATAGAGGATCTAACAACTCATGTAGGATACTAGCGCACATATCTGTTTAAACAAGAAGGTTGCAAAACAGGCATCAGCTGCCCATGCCGCCGAAGCATCCGAGCTAAGGCAGAAGCTAGAAGAAAAGCAAGGTATGTAATACCGAAGCACGTTTGAAACGATGCCAGCTATGATGTAGTATCTCAATGAGTTTCATAATTATGTTTGCAGCTGACATGTCTAAGGTCGAGGCCATCAAGAGCACGCTGGCAGAGGCCAGGAAGGAGGCGGAAGAGGAGCACGCCTCCCGCCTTAAACATGAATCATGAGTGGAGGAAGTCCAGCAAGACCTCAAGGATGCCATAGGAAAATGCGAGTCCTTAGAGCGCAAGAGTTCGGAGAAGAACTCCAAACTTGCTAAGGCACTCCGAAGCACACAGGAAGCCCGGGCCGAAGCCCAAAGCGCTGCCCGGGAGATCCAAGAGGCAAAGCAAATTGCGACGGGTAAGGACTTTAACATGTAGAGAAAATTTGTGAAGAAAAGGTATATCTTTCTAACCCGGATTTGGAGTTCTCCAGGAGTGTTTGTGGACCTGCCCCGGGGTGTTGTTGATGCCGTGGAGTTCTTTTGGACCGAACAGGGGAGCTCAACGGAGAAGTTGTTCTAGTCGCAGTACCTTGCGCCAGAGCATCCCGTGCCCCTCAGCGATCAGATGAAGTAATGGACCGAACTACACAGGGTGTATGAATTGTCCAGGAGGGATTTGATAATCCGTCTTTGGCCCGCCGAACCCATGCGCAGTAGCTACTTCGGTCTCATCAAGTGGCTGATCAGCGCCTCCCCGCGGCTTGATGCCGTGAAGCAGTCGGTCTGTATTAAAGGTGCGTGGATGGCTTTCGCCCGTGTCAAGGTGCAATGGGCGAAGATGGACACCGTCAAGCTTGCAACCGAGGGACCGCCCGCTGGCAAAGAGCATCGCACGCCGGAGCGGTACTTTGATGATGTCCTGAAAGGATCCCGCATTGTAGAAGGCAATGTTCGAAGGACATCATTTTTGAATGAATGTATCTATGTTGTCCAATCCTATATCATGAAACAAGGCTTATGTATGATATGTTGCTTATTTTACTTTAAAATATCTCCTCATGTGCGGCTGTTTATGATATCTGAGAGTTGGCCAGTCGTTGGTTTCATCCCCCACGTAGGTAGTACGGGGGTGTTCAGGATAACACTTAAACACACTTGACCCAACGTACTGGTCCGTGAAGGAGGTGTTAGTGCGGCGAACCAGGCAATCGGACTATACGGCTTTATCGCCCTCACTTAGCCATAGGAGTTTTATAATGGGAGTATGGGTGCAGCCCCTAGTATTGTTCGATTATTCGAACTTTGGTGTTGTGAATGCCCAGCCGGGTGGAGGCCGGCCTATCGCATAATGCGGAAAAATCGCTAGAGATTTATACTTAGTCACCGAATAGCTGACCAGCTCTCGCCGCATCATGACAGTCAATTTTTGACTTTCTCTACTGAGGTGTTTGTCCGGGTAAACAAGAAACACAATCACAGTAATTCTCCCTTTACTACCCTAGCCGATCAGATGGAATGTAAGGTAGCAAGCACAAGAGCCGGCCAACCCAACTATTGACCAAAGACATGATTTGGAACCAATGCATATAATGCTATATTCGGGACGCCGAATTGCACTTGTGAAAGTGTATGGACTTTAATATTTAAAAGGTGTACATGACTTAATAAAGCCCCTGGCAATTTAGGCCATACCGAGGTGTACATGATAATCAGACAAAAACAGGGAAACATATGTTAAGAGATAAGCCCACGCCGTGTAGGTTTGGGCTAAAAACTGTTTCCATTGTAGTCTGATTGATACGTCAAAACGTATTGATACAAATAGTGCAATAAGAAACAAGGCTATTTTACATGCCGAACACAAGGGGAAGCCGTGCGTGCATCTTGAACGCAGACGGGGTGATCTTTAAGGATCCTTTAGGTACTCTGGTACGCGTCTATGCGACTTTTCTCCTTGGTGTATTGTCCTTCGAGAGGATCATGGACCGGTGTTTTCATAAGAGGCCACAGAAAGAGGCCTTGGTACCATCGAAAGGGTGATGTGGTTTGAGGGAACCTAAAAGAAAAATAAAATAAAGGAAGAAGAAGAGGAATGTGAGTTTCCTAGTAGGGTCTGGTTGTATTGCTGGCATTGTCCTTATTGTGCCTCCATCCTTCCCCATGGTATTTTTAGTGCGTAATTATGTACGCATGGCACTTGTGCCACAATTTGGTAGGGGATGAGATGGAGGCCGAATTGCTAATCGAGCTCCTGACGAGCTGGACTGTCGTATAATGGGGTAGTCCGGACTCGTTTGATAGTGTCCAAGGACTTGGCCGCCGACGTAATAGTGGGCTTAATGAGGCCACCCTGTACTTCCGCCGCCAGGGCCGCAGTGTGCTCCTCAGTGTGGAGGGAGCGTTCCATGTTTCCATTCACTGTTATGACTCCGCGTGGTTCGGGCATCTTGAGTTTGAGGTAGGCGTAGTGCGGGACTGCATTGAAGCGAGCGAACACGGTTCGTCCGAGTAGTGCATGGTAGCCACTGTGGAAGGGGACGATATCGAAGATCAAGTCCTCGCTGCGGAAGTTGTCTGGCGATCCAAAGACCACATCCAATGTGATTGAGCCCGTGCAGCGAGCCTCCACACCGGGTATCACTCCTTTAAAGGTAGTTTTAGTGGGCTTGATTCTTGACGGATCAATACCCATCTTGCAGACTGTGTCCTAATAGAGCAGGTTAAGGCTGCTGCCGCCGTCCACAAGGACTCGCGTAAGGTGGAATCCATCGATGATTGGATCGAGGACTAATGCGGCCAACACTCCATGACAGATACTGGGCGGATGATCCCTGCGATCGAAGGTGATCGGACAGGTCGACCATGGGTTGAATTTTGGGGCAACTGGCTCTATCGCATAGATGTCCCTTAGCGTGCGGTTGTGCTCCTTCTTCGGGATATGGGTGACATATATCATATTCACCATTTTGACTTCGGGGGGAAATTTCTTCTGATCCCCTATTTTTGGTGCGCGAGGTTCCTCATCGTCATCCTCACTGGGCGACCCTTTCTGCTTATGTTCGGCATTTAACTTGTTGGCCAGTTTCAAGACCGAACAACTTCTGTTTGTATGGTTGGCAGGCTTATCAAGAGTGCCGTGGATCTGGCAGGGTCGATCAAGTATTCAGTCGAGGCTTGATGAACCGTCTTTGTTTTATTTGAATGGCTTCTTCCGTTGGCCGGATTTGGAGCTGCTGAATCCGGCGTTGACTGTCGTATTCTCTGTATCATCATTATTGCTCCGACGCTTATGTTTGTTGTGTCGAGGCCTTCCGTTGCCGTTTCGGGCTTCGAAAGAGCCGGGGTCGTTGGTACTGTTACTGCTACGGGCTAGCCAACTATCCTCGCCCGCGCAGAAGCGGGTCATTAGTGTTGTAAGGGCTGCCATGGATTTCGGCTTTTCTTGGGCGAGGTGTCGGGAGAGCCATTCGTCGCGGATGTTGTGTTTGAAGCCCGCTAGGGCTTCAACATCCGGACAGTCGACAATCTGGTTATTTTTAATTAGGAGCCTGGTCCAGAATTTCCTGGCCGACTCTGTGGGCCGTTGGACTATATGACTGAGGTCATCGGCATCCGGAGGCGGGACATAAGTGCCTTGGAAGTTGTCTCTAAAGGCATCTTCCAAGTCTTCCCAGCGTCCAATAGAGTTTTTTGTGAGGCTGTTTAACCAGTCTCTAGCTGGCCCCTTAAGTTTTAGGGGAAGGTATTTTATGGCATGTAGATCATCAACGCGAGCCATGTGAATGTGGAGAAGAAAATCTTCAATCCATACTACAGGATCTGTTGTGCCGTCATATGATTTGATGTTCATGGGTTTAAACCCTTCAGGGAACTCATGCTCCATTACCTCATCAGTGAAGCATAGGGGGTGTTCGGTGCCTCTATATCGGGCCATGTGACGACACACTTTGGATGGAGTCCGTATGCGGTTTTCTGCCCGTGGTTGATTGTGTTTATCGCACCAGGCTTGATAGCCCTCCTCTTGCGCCGGGGCACGCCCTCGCAATCCGTACATTGACCTAGTCTAACCTGCCTTGTTTTCCATGTCCTGTCATAGGTCGTATGTGTATCCCCGAGCTGTTGTTTCTCTGCTTTTACAGCTAGGTGGGGCGGGCTGGTGTTCGGCTTGACTTGCCGTTCTGTCCCGGCCACGTGGTGGTCTATCGGGTCCGTCAGCCGCATTACGCACGAGTGGTATGGGCTCCAACGCCTCATCATCAAATTGGGTTTGTAGCTTACGCTTCGGGTAAATCTTTTTTGGTCGCTCGAAGCCGTATTCTTCGGCCGCCAGGACATCAGTCCATCTGTCGTTGAGTAGGTCTTGGTCAGCTTGAAGCTTCTGCTATTTCTTTATAAGGCTTCTAGCTGTGGCTATTAGTCGGGCTTGAAGCGCTCTTTTTCGAGGGGTTCCTCTGGCACGATAAAATCCTCGTCGCCGAGGCTTACATCATCTTCAGAGAGTGGTAGATGGTTGATGTCCTTGGGGTAATTGTTCCCTGTTTGTTCGTCAGGGTCAACTTGCCCGTCCTCCCGATCATCCTGTTCGGATGTTGGTTCGATGGGGTCTTCTTGGTCTTCGGCGTTCTCCGGAGTATCATTGCCTTCGCTGCCGGTATTGCTATTCTTACCGTGACGCGATTTAGAGTGGCGCCGCTGATGTCGACGTTTCAGCGGTATCTCAGGAGGTTCGTCCTCTACTGGGTTTTGCTCATCATCATCGTCGCTGTTTTTAGGTGTATCCACCCTGTATACGTCATACGAGGAGGTGGCCGTCCAACGTCCGGTGACTGGCGGGTTTTTGGCCTGCTCCTCTCCGGCATCGTCGTCCATACCGTCGATGTCTTCGGAGGCGTAATCAAGCATGTCGGTTAGGTCCTTGACAGTGGCTATGAAGTGGGTGGTGGGTGGGAAGTAAAATTCCCTATTTCCAGCCCATAGTCCGGGCTAGGCGTGATTCAGAAGCGGTTCCTCTGTGATGCGAAGGGATCGCATTAAGTCCAGAGCCTCGTTTAAGAGCGGGGTTTGGACGGGGTCGGAAGTTTCTGGGCCGAGCTCGCATGACGCGAGCCTCCAGGGTTCAGAAGTAGTATCAGGAGAAGAGTCCGGCTTTGCAATGATTTACGGAGACGCAATTCTCTCGGTGTTGATCTCTAAGGCCGTAGAGAGTCCGGCGAGCTCTCGACTCCCGTCTTCGGACCTGGTGATACGCTCCGGATCTAAGGCCGGAACGGTGGTTGAGGCCGCAAACCCTTGGAAGAACAAGTCTCCTCGGATATTAGCGACATAGTTCAGTTTTCCAAAACTGATCTGGTGACCAGGGGTGTAGCTGTCGATCTGCTCCAGGTGGCCAACCGAGTTGGCACGCAGTGCGAAGCCGCCGAATACAAAGATCTGGCCGGGGAGAAAAGTCTCCTTCGCGTCAGCATTGTTGTAGATGATTGATGGATCCATCAAGCCTTTCGACGACGGCACAATGGAACTCTAAATGAAAGCACAAATGTCGGTTTCAAAACCGGCAGATCTCGGGTAGGGGGTCCTGAACTATGCATCTAAGGATCGATGGTAACAGGAGACAGGGACACGATGTTTACCCAGGTTCGGGCCCTCTTGATGGAGGTAATACCCTACATCCTGCTTGATTGACATTGATGAATATGGGGGTTACAAGAGTTGATCTACCACGAGATCATTATGTCTAAACCCTAATTGTCTAGCCTGCATGATTATGATTGTCTCTTCAGACTAAACTCTCCGGTTTATATAGACACCGGAGGGGGCTAGGGTTGTACACAGTCGGTTTACAGAGAAAGGACTATTCATATCCACACGCAAGCTTGCCTTCCACGCCAAGGAGAGTCCCATCCGGACACGACGAAAGGCCTTCTATCTCGTATCTTCACGGCCCATCTGTCCGGCCCACATCACTTAGCCCGGATACCCAAGGACCCCTTAATCCAGGACTCCCTCAGGAGGAACATATTTATAGGTACAAGGAGCTAGGAGAGTCCAAATGAGGTGTGGTTTTCGCCCACACGATCGTGATCCAATGGCGGAGAGCATGGAGGGGGTTTAGATGGGCTAGTGGGCTTTTTTGGAGGGGTGTTGGGCTGCAACAATAGAGGGGCTTTTGCGGTTACCCGGTTAACCGTCAGGGCATCAAACAACCTCCCAATGGAACAAAATTTGATAGGCGGCCTAACCATGGTGTACTAAGGCCACTCGACAAATCTCAACCCGTTCTGAGAACGTTTTTCTCCCACTCACGAAACGAGATTAGAGGGGTGCAACGGGTGCGTGCGGGAGTGTTGGATTGCAAAATGGAAAATGGGGAAAAAGACCGGATGCACGAGACAAACATGAATGCACTTGAGATGCACATGATGACATGATATGAAATGCATGACATGAACAAAATACAAAATGAAGTCAAAACCCAATCACGAAGGGAATATCATATTACATAGCTGAAAATGGCAAGAGTCGGAGTTACAAATATGGCAAGTTACATCCGGGATGTTACAACAAGCCCCTCAAAGGATTATTTTCCATAGTAACAAGTGACAGTAAATTTCAGCACATTATATAAATTTTTCCTTACCAAATTCCACTTACCAAGGGCACTTCACTCCCCGGCAACAGCGCCAGAAAAGAGTCTTGATGACCCACAAGTATAGGGGATCTATCGTAGTCCTTTCGGTAAGTATGAGTGTCGAACCCAACGAGGAGCAGAAGGAAATGACAAGCGGTTTTTAGTAAGGTATTCTTTGCAAGCACTGGAATTATTGGTAACAAATAGTCTTCTGATAAGGTAATTCGTAACGAGTACCAAGTAACAAAAGTAAACAAGGTGCAACAAGGTGGCCCAATCCTTTTTGTAGCAAAGGACAAGCCTGGACAAACTCTTATATAAGGGAAAGCGCTCCCGAGGACACATGGAAATTATCGTGAAGCTAGTTTTCATCATGCTCATATGATTCGTGTTCGTTACTTTCATAATTTGATATATGGGTGGACCGGTGCTTGGAAATGCCCTTCCTTGGACAAGCATCCCACTTATGATTAACCCGCTTCGCAAGCATCCCCAACTACGAAAGAAGTATTAAGGTAAACCTAACCATATCATGAAACATATGGATCCAAATCAGCCCCTTACGAAGCAACGCATAAACTAGGATTTAAGCTTCTGTCACTCTAGCAACCCATCATCTACTTATTACTTCCCAATGCATTCCCCTTGGCCCAAACATTGGTGAAGTGTCATGTATTCGATGTTCACATAACACCACTACAGGAAAGACAACATACATCTCATCAAAATATTGAACGAGTACCAAATTCACATGACTACTTATAGCAAGACTTCTCCCATTTCCTCAGGAACAAACTAAACTACTCACAAATCATATTCATGTTCATAATCAGAGGGGTATTAATATGCATAAAGGATCTGAACAAATAATATTCCACCGAATAAACCAACTAGCATCAACTACAAGGAGTAATCAACACTACTAGCAACCCACAGGTACCAATCTGAGGTTTTGAGACAAAGATCGGATACAAGAGATGAAGTAGGATTTGAGAGGAGATGGTGCTAATGAAGATGTTGATGGAGATTGACCCCCTCCCAATGAGAGGATCGATGCTGATGACGATGGTGATGATTTCCCCCTCTCGGAGGGATGTTTCCCCGGCAGAACAGGTCCGCCGGAGCCCTAGATTGGTTCCGCCAAGGTTCCACCTCGAGACAGTGGCACTTCACCCCAAAAGCTTCCTTCTGATTTTTTCCAGGGAAAAAGACACCTTATACCAGAAGATGGGCATTGGAGGCCTGCTAGGTGGCCCACGAGGCAGGGGACGCGCCCAGGGGGTAGGACGTGCCACCCACCCTCGTGGACGGTGGCTGGCCCCCCTCTGGTGCTTTTTTCTCCCAATATTTTTAATATATTCCAAAACTGACTTTCGAGGAGTTTCGGGACTTTTTGAGTTGTGCAGAATAGGTCCCTAATATTTGCTCCTTTCTCAGCCTAGAATTCCAGCTACCAGCATTCTCCCTCTTCATGTAAACCTTGTAAAATAAAAGATAAAATGCATAAGTATTGTGAGATAATGTGTAATAACAGCCCATAAATCAGTAAATATCGATATAAAAGCATGAGGTAAAATGGACGTATCAATGGGCAACAAACCAAGGAATTTGTGTACTTACGATGAGTGCACCCAAGATATTTAGCTTAGACTAGAGAATCATACACAGTGTGCGAGAGAGACATATAGATGGAGTATATATGCATGCGAACTAGAAAGACGCCCCCCCACACAGACAGAGGGAGAGGGACCAACAAGGTTTGTGTGTTGGATGCATGCGACAGAATTCAAGATTGTCGGCGATTGAGAGAGAGCAGGAGTCAGGGTGTAACGCCCCGGACACACCCGCTAGTGGTCGTTGCTCCTGGCGTGATCTAGACTGGCCCCACACATCAATACTAGTCTTTTCTACACACTTTGTCCTCCAAGCTGAGCACGCTTAACTTTGGAGTTCTATCCAAATGTGCTTCCGGAAAAGAAGGAATTCCTTATTGATATGAGTAGTCTATCATCCCTATTAATCCAGGCTATCACATACACCCCCACTCAGAGGAACCGACGTCCTCGTCGGGCCACAAGAACGTTCCCTCTTGGCACATACGTCTGTGCATCCAGTCCGGTACACATGCCATGCCGTGTGCCACTACGGGTCACAGACGTCATGAACAACATAACCACGCACCTGTCCGCAAACATCCGTGTAACCGTGAGGGTCGGCTCTGATACCAACTTGTAACGCCCCAGACACAACCGCCGGTGGTCGTTACTCCTGGTGGGTTCTAGACTGGCCCCACACATCAATACTAGTCTATTCTACGAACTTTGTCCTCAATCGTGCGCACCGGGGAGCAACTTCCTGGTCGGTCACCCATCCTGAAATTACTCAAAGATGAGCACGCTTAACTTTGGAGTTCTATCTGAATGGCCTTCCGGAAAATAAGGAATTCCTTATTGATATGAGTAGTCTATCATCCCTATTAAGCTAGGCTATCACACCGGGAGAGGGGGAGGTCACGTTTTATGCATCAAAGACTGATATAAACTAGCATTCAAATATTTAAATTGGAGAACATGTTGTCTGCAATCCACACATGAACGGAGATATGCGTATATCAAACAATTTCATTAATTTGACTTTCAACATGTTCATGGAGTACTATAATACTATACAACATGCTACTTGATACGTCCATTTTGCATCATGCTTTTATATCAATATTTATTGCATTATGGGATGTTACTACACATTATGTCACAATACTTATGCCTTTTCTCTCTTATTATACAAGGTTTACATGAAGAGGGAGAATGCCGGCAGCTGGAATTCTAGGCTGGAAAAGGAGCAAATATTAGAGACCTATTCCGCACAACTCCAAAAGTCCTGAAACTTCACGGGAGCACATTTTGGAATATACAAAAAATACTGGCGAAAGAATTAACCAGAGGGGCCCACACCCTGGCCACGAGGGTGGGGGCGCGCCCTACCCCCTAGGTGCGCCCCTATCTCGTTGGCCCCCTGGTAGGCCTCCGGTGCCCATCTTCTGCTATATGAAGTCCTTTGTTCGAGAAAAAATCATAAGCAAGCTTTCGGGATGAAACACCGCCGCCACGAGGTGGAACCTTGGCTGAACCAATCTATGGCTCCAGCGGAGCTGTTCTACCGGGGAAACATCCCTACGGGAGGGGGAGATCATCACCATCGTCATCGCCATCGATCCTCTCAGCGGGAGGGGGTCAATATCCATCAACTTCTTCACCAGCACCATCTCCTCTCAAACCCTAGTTCATCTCTTGTATCCAATCTTTGTCCCAAAACCTCAGATTGGTACCTGTGGGTTGCTAGTAGTGTTGATTACTCCTTGTAGTTTATGCTAGTTGGTTTATTTGGTGGAAGATCTTATGTTCTGATACTTTATGCATATTACTACCCCTCTGATTATGAACATGAATATGATTTGTGAGTAGTTACGTTTGTTCCTAGGGACATGGAAGAAGTCTTGCTATAAGAAGTCATGCGAATTTGGTATTCATTCGATATTTTGATGAGATGTATGCTATCCTTCCTCTAGTGGTGTTATGTGAACGCCGACTACATGACACTTCACCATTTTTTGGGCCTAGAGGAAGTCATTGGGAAGTAATAAGTATATGATGGGTTGCTAGAGTGACAGAAGCTTAAACCCTAGTTTATGTGTTGCTTCGTAAGGGGCTGATTTGGATCCATATGTTTCATGTTATGGTTAGGTTTACCTTAATACTTCTTTTGTAGTTGCGGATGCTTGCAATACGGGTTAATCATAAGTGCAATGCTTGTCCAATAAAGGGCAGTACCCAAGCACCGGTCCACACACATATCAAATTATCAAAGTAACAAACGCGAATCATATGAGTGTGATGAAAAATAGCTTGACGATAATTCTCATGTGTCCTCGGTAGCGTTTTCCCTCCTATAAGGGTTTGTCCAGGCTTGTCCTTTGCTACAAAATGGATTGGGACATCTTGCTGCACCTTATTTACTTTTTTACTTGTTACCCATTACAAATTACCTTATCACAAAACTATCTATTACCGATAATTTCAGTGCTTGTATAGAATACCTTACTGAAAACCACTTGTCATTTCCTTCTGCTCCTCGTTGGGTTTGACACTCTTACTTATCGAAAGGACTACAATAGATCCCCTATACCTGTGGGTCATCAAGACTCTTTTCTGGCATCATTGCCGGGGAGTGAAGTGCCTTTGGTAGGTGGAATATGGTATGGAAAAATTCATATAGTGTGCTGAAATTTACTGTCACTTGTTACTATGGAACATAATCCTTTGATGGGATTGTTCGGGGTATCCTCAGCCCGACCAGTAGAGCAAAGAGTTGCTCCTCAACCTACTGAACCTACTGAAAATGTTTAGTTTGAAATTCCGTCGGGTATGATAGAGAAACTGCTAGCTAATCCTTTCACAGGTGATGGAACACTACATCCCGATTTGCACCTAATCTATGTGGATGAAGTTTGGGGATTATTAAAGCTTGCAGGTATGCCCGAGGATGCTATCAAGAATAAGGTCTTCCCTTTATCTTTGAAGGGAAAGGCCTTGACATGGTTTAGGCTATGTGATGATATGGGATCATGGAAGTACAACCGATTGAAATTGGAATTTCATCAGAAGTTTTATCCTATGCATCTGGTTCATCGTGATCGTAATTATATATATAATTTTTGGCCTCGCGAAGGAGAAAGCATCGCTCAAGCTTGGGGGAGGCTTAAGTCAACATTATATTCATGCCCCAATCATGAGCTCTCAAGAGAAATTATTATTCAAAAATTTTATGCTCGGCTTTCTCTCAATAACCGCTCCATGCTCGATACTTCTTGTACTGGTTCTTTTGTGATGAAGACTATTGAATTCAAATGGGATTTATTGGAAAGAATTAAACACAACTCTGAAGATTGGGATCTCAACGAAGGTAAGGAGTCAGGTATAACATCCAAACACCCAAGTTTGATTGTGTTAAATCTTTTATGGATACCGATGTTTTCTGTAAATTTAGCACTAAATATGGACTTGACTCTGAGATAGTAGCTTCTTTCTATGAATCCTGAGGAGAAGTGGTTTAAATATAATCCTTCCATCGAAGTAAAAGTAGTTGCACCTATTAAAGTTGAACAAAAGACTATCACTTATAATGTTGATCCAGTTGTTCCTACTACTTATATTGAGAAACCACCTTTCCCTGTTAGAATAAAGGATCATGCTAAAGCTTCAACTGTGGTTCATAAGAGTAATACTAGAATACCTACACCCCCTGAGCAAACTAAATTTGAACCTACTATTGTTATGGTTAACGATCTCTTGGCCGATAATATTGATGGGCATGTTATTTACTTTTGTGATGAAGCTGGTAGAATTGCTAGACACGATACTAAAGATAAACATAGACCTGTTGTAGGCATGCCTGTTGTTTCTGTTAAAATAGGAGATCATTGCTATCATGGCTTATGTCACATGGGTGCTAGTGCGAGTGCAATACCTCATTCTTTATACGAAGAAATTATGCATGATATTGCACCTGCTGAGATAGAAGGTACTAATGTTACAATTAAGCTCGCCAATACAGATACTATTTCACCAATTGGGATTGTTAGCGATGTTGAAGTCTTGTGTGCTACTATTGGATATACTCTTGATGATCTTAAGGGCATTAGTCCCACTCTATCCCAGCACAAAATAAAATTGGAGAAAGACACGAAACCGGTTGTTGATCACCAACGATGGTTAAATCCTAAGATGAAAGAAGTGGTAAGAAAAGAAATACTAAAGTTTCTGGAGGCACGTATAATTTATCCCGTTGCTGATAGTCACTGGGTAAGTCATGTCCATTGTGTCCCTAATAAGGGAGGTATTACTGTTGTTCCTATTGATAAAGATGAATTGATCCCACAAAGAATTGTTACAGGTTATATAATGGTAATTGATTTCCGCAAATTAAACAAAGCTACTAAAAAGGATCATTACCCATTACTTTTTATTGAGCAAATGCTAAAAAGATTATCCAAACATACACATTTTTGCTTTCTAGATGGTTATTCTGGCTTCTCTGAAATACCTGTGTCAAAAGAGGACCAAGGAAAGACCACTTTTACTTGCCCTTTCGGTACCTTTTCTTATAGACGTATGCCTTTTGGTTTATGTAATGCACCTGCTGTCAGTGTCAAAACCGGCGGATCTCGGGTAGGGGGTCCCGAACTGTGCGTCTAAGGCGGATGGTAACAAGAGGCAGGGGACACAACGTTTACCCAGGTTCGGGCCCTCTCAATGGAGGTAATACCCTACGTCCTGCTTGATTGATCTTGATGATATGAGTATTACAAGAGTTGATCTACCAAGAGATCGTAGAGGATAAACCCTAGAAGCTAGCCTATGATCATGATTGTTGTTGTCCTATGAACTAAACCCTCAGGTTTATATAGACACCGGAGGGGGCTAGGGTTACACAGAGTCGGTTACAAGGGAGGAGATCTACATATCCTAATTGCCAAGATTGCCTTCCATGAAAAGGAGAGCCCCACCCGGACACGGGACGAAGTCTTCAATCTTGTATCTTCATAGTCCAACAGTCCGGCCAAAGTATATAGTCCGGTTGTCCGAGGACCCCCTAATCCAGGACTCCCTCAGTAGCCCCTGAACCAGGCTTCAATGACGATGAGTCTGGCGCGCAGATTGTCTTCGGCATTGCAAGGCGGGTTCCTTACCAGAATACTCCATAGAAGAGTTTGAACACGATGATCGTGTCCGGCTCTGCGAAACAAATTCCACATACCACCGTAGAGAGTGTATTATTCCACAAATCCAATCTGCTGACAACTTTTCATAACATGACGTCCTGCCGTGGCCCGGTCATTACGAACCGTTCTTCCCTGCCTGCCATCGCACATGTTGCGAGGCGGTTTTCTAGACACGTATTGTCGAAGCAGGGATCGCGTCCACCTATCACGGGATTCTCATCAATACGGATGTGGGTAACCCAACCGTGTTTGTTAATATGACTCCTCGATTTTAGGCAAGTTCCAAACGGGCACGCGGAGGACGCTTGATATTTGCCCTCTTTATAAAGGGGCCAAGGCCTGTCCTTTTCTTCTCGCGCTTGATCCTTCCCTTCCCCCACCTTGAGTTCCGACACCCAAGGCTCAGGCTAAGTGCTTCGGACCTTCAACCATGTCCAGATCCAACCTTCAAGGCTGGTGGGTGGCCTCTTCTGTCACAGAGGAGGACATCAAGAAGCTAAGAGAAGCCAGGTATCTGACCGCCGAAATCTCGCACAGGCTGCCTACTCAAGGGTAGGTCATCCCCACTCCCGAACCCAACGAGAGCGTCGTATTTGTTTCCAACTTCCTCCAAGGGCTAGGTTTTAGTCTTGATCCCTTTGTTAGAGGGCTTATGTTATATTACGGGCTCGGTTTCCATGATCTAGCCCCAGATTCCGTCCTTCACATCTCGTTGTTTATCGTCGTATGTGAGGCCTTCCTCCGCATCACCCCACACTTCGGCTTATGGCTCAAGACCTTCAATGTGAAGCCGAAGACGATCAATGGGCGACACGCAGAATGCGGAGGTGCCACAATAAGCAAAGGCGTCGATGCCCCATGGCCAAAGGGTTCATTCCCGGAGGTGTCCAGCTTATGGCAGCGGGAGTAGTTTTACATCACAGCTCCCCGAAGTACTAAGTGGGTAGCTCCCCCCCCCCCCCTTTTCTTCCCCCCCCCCCCCCCCGCCGCAACTGGCATCATGGGCCAACAAGGTGCTGTACTGGGGGCCAGTTAATGACGTGCTGACATTGTAGAGTCGATCTCTCCGTATGTGGGAGTTCAACCCGGAAGGACCGCGAGCTATTCAGTAGTTCTTTGTCATGACGCTCGAAGAGATGTATGGATTGTTCTTTGGATCACGAATAAAGTCTCCGGACACCACTGAGGATGCGGGTCTCAACTGCAACCATCTAGATACCCAGGTGAGTAATTCCGCGGCCGAACATGCTGTCTTTTTATTTGTCACAACATCATTCTGAAAAAATCGATCATGGCCAGGACTGGATAAGATAGGTGAAGATGATCAGGTATTCGGCCCCCCTTCCTAAAGGCTCACCGGATCCTGTACTAGCCAGGATGCTCGAGCACACACTTTATCAAGTGCCATCAGGGGAAGATAAAGGGAGGGATAAAGAAGCCGAAAGCGGGCCTTATGCATTACTCATCCAAACCGAGGGAATTATCGTCTCCACGAAGGAGGATGATAGGGGAGAAGAATCTAGAATCCCCTCCCCCCAAGGAAGGAAAAGGACTGTCTCTGACGACTTGGAAACGAAAGGTTCCAAACGAGGGAAGAAATCTTCGTCGGGAGGCACTGCCCCGGAGGGCGTCCTTACCTCACAGTGCCCACAAGGGGGCCAGCCCTCCGCACAGCTGTAAGTGAATCAAGAGTACTTTTGGTAAATATATCCTGCTTTATCTCCGAGGACAATAATCGAGACATATATCTTGCAGTCCCGCTCGTAGCCCTTCTCAGCAGAGTTCATCTTCGGGGGATCTTCTTTTGGAGATAATGGAGAGCGAAACGCCTCCCCCTGCCTCCCCGTCTCCTAGGACGGATGACCCTAAGGTGTCATCACAGAGGGTTTCTCTTAATCTGCCAAGGCCATAAGGTAACCCTTCGGCCACCCACAGTCCGTAATATTCGTCTCCTATGGAGAGCAATAAAAAGAGTCCGGGACTGTCCGGTGGGCAACCGGACGCACTGATGAGCCTTTTGGAGAAAGCGGCTATTTCAGAGGAGCATCGTACTTTAATGAGTACGGTGGTTGAGAGGATCTCATCCGCCACAAGTGGGTTGCATGAAGCTTTATCGAGCCTGCTAAGAGGCTTTGAGGTATGCAAAGTAATATAAAAAAATTGACGGTACCGCACACGCTAGGTGTGCTCTATATAGATAGTAGCCCTTGAGACTCTGGTTGCAGTCTAGGGGTAGAAAACAGTTGATCGTAGTCCTAGGTAATAATCACGTTGCTTTCATGTGCAGGCGGCTGACGGTCCGGTGGCTGGCCGGACTGCTGAGTTTGCCGGTTTGAGCCGGCAACTTGATGTGGCAGATGCCGACATTGCGCTTGTGAACAAGCGGCTTGACGAGGCACATGGTATGTATTTTTGGGCGGTCAACAAATATTAAGAGGAGAATGATGCTAGTATCTATAATATGTTGTGACTGGAGATGGAGCTGCCGCCGTGGAGACCCTTCGGGCGGAACTTGCCCGACCCAAGGAACAAGCCAGGAGGAGTGATGCGGCCGCCCTAAAGGCGGCAGAAGATTTAAGAGCCAAACAGGCTGCTCATCGCAAGAGCGAAGATAAAATAGCCAAGATGGCTGATGAGCTGAAAGATGCCACCGGCCGATATGAGCTTCTTGAAAAGGAAAGCCAAGTGAGAGCGGCTGACCTGAAGAAAGTCAAGGAAACCCGTTCTGAAATCAGAGCGGTGAAGGAGGAGCTCCGTCAAGCCGGAGATATCACGGCTGGGAAGCCCTTTTTGTTGCGGACGAAGTTCAGAGATCCGTAGTATGCCCCTTTGGGTCAATTATGGAGTGCTGCAGACGCATATTCGGACTTGGCGATGAGTGCTGCTGATGCGACTGCATTTTTCAAAGATCAAAAAGATCATGAAGTGGAAAAGTTGTTTTAGTCACAGTTCAGTGCTCCGACGCATCCGCTGCTGTTAAATGAGCAAATGGCCGAGTGGGCTGAGCTCCATAGGTTGTCTGGGCTTGCCATCAGGTCTGTCATGGATCATGTTTGGCCGGAAGGACCAAGGCCGAATAGTTATTTTAGTTTAGTGCAACGATTCCTTGGTGATGTGCCTCATATCGACGCTGTAAAGAGGTCGGCGTGTATAGAGGGTGCACGGATGGCTCTTGCCCGTGTTAAGACATACTAGGCAGAGATGGATGCCACCGCTATTGCAAACCGGGGTCCGGCCGTAGGCCAGGTCTCGGTCGAGCACTATTTTGGAGAAGTCCTTGAAGGTGCTCGTTTAATAGAGGCTCAGTGCTCGAAGAATATTATGTTCGAGTGACATGTATCCCAATTGTAAAAACAATGCTATTTGGATTATAAAGGCTATGCTTATACTTTCGCCTGAAAGTATTATGATGCCTCCTGTGCGGCTGTTTCATGTATGTATATAACCTGAAAGTTTGCAGTCGTCGGCTTCAGCCCCCGCACATATAATGCGAGGGTGTTCGGAAAAGCGCATATTCACACTTGATCCAACATCTTGGTCCATTAAGGAGGTGATAGCGTGGCGAACAAGGCAATCAGACTATATTGCTTTAACACTTTCACTTAGCCATAGGAGTTTGACAGTGGGGCTACTATATAGCCACTAGTACTTCCGCGCTTACCCGAATATGGTGCGCGTACATACATGACCAGGAAACCGGTCCTTCGTTAAAGCGGAGGAATCACGAAGATTCCGCTGAGTCCTCGAGTGGTTGACCAGTCTCGCGCTTTATCATGACAGTCAGTTTTCGGCTTTCTCTACTGAGGTGCTAATCTAGATGAACTAGGGCACAATCGCAGTAGTTCTCTCGGTGCCACCTTAGCCGATAGAGCGGAACGTAAGGTAGCAAAACACGGGAGCCGGGCAAACCCAACTATTGACCAAAGACATGATTCGGAGCTGATGCATATAAGGCCAAACTCACGACGCCGAACACTCCCTAAGGTATTCGGTCTTTACAATGCGTACTGGGCTGAGTAACGCCCTCGATAATAAGCCCTAAATTTCCAGGTACGTGCATTAATCTGATGTGACGAAAATGTCAATAACGCCAGCATCCCTCTTGTTTATGTTGAGTATCCTGAGGGTGTGAAGCAACAAGAGACAGTCAAAAAAGGTTTACACAGGGTCTTAATCTAAAAACAAACCTTTGAACGGGGCCCTGCTGCACGTCTGCGCCTGTTTCTCCATTGTGCCGTATCCTGGAAGGGTGTAGCACGATGATCATCTGTGAGGGAGAAAGGACTAGGTGAAAGTTTTCGTGCGAAAAATTGGTTATTCTTAATAAACCATCAAAATTCAATTTAGATCTGATCAAGTCGAACTGTAGTCCTTTGTACATGTGGGAAGCCCCTAGCACCACCCATGGGGGTATATCCATCGACCCAGCCTTAGGTTTATCTGAGCTAGCGCAGCTAGTGTGCGCCGGACTCGTCTAGCCATGTTCGCGGTCTTGACGACCGATCATTTTTCCGGTTGGAGAGGCCGCTCAGTGTTCGGCTGCCAAAGCTGCCACACATTCTTCCCCATGTAAGGAACGTTTTGTGTTTCCGCTAACTATAATGATGCCACGTGGACCGGGCATCTTAAGATTAAGATAAGCGTAGTGTGGTATTGCATTGAAACGGGCGAATGCCGTTCTTCCGAGTAGTGCTTGATAGCCGCTTTGGAACGAAGCGATGTCGAAGGTTAGCTTTTCACTTCGGAAGTTGTCGGGAGAACCGAATACAACCTCTAGTATTAGAGAGCCCATGCAGCGGGCCTCTGGGCCTGGTATTACTCCTTTAAAGGTAGTATTTCTTTGGCTGATTCTTATTGGGTCTATCCCCATGTTGCGGACCGTGTCCGGATATATCAGATTAAGACTACTGCCGCCGTCCATAAGGACTCAGGTGAGATGGTATCCATCAATTATTGGGTCAAGTACCAAGGCAGCCGATCCTCCATGCCGGATACTAGTTGGGTGATCCCTACTATCAAGGGTGATCGGGCAGGCCGACCAGGGGTTGAACTTGGGGGTGACGGGCTCTACGGCGCATGTGTCTCGGAGTGCGCGTTTGCTCCTCCTCTTCGTTACGTGAATCATGTTCACTATTTTGACCTCTTGTGGGAATTTTTTATGTCCCCTAGTGTTCGGCTGGTGAGGCTCATCCTCGTCTTCGCTTGGTGTCTCCCTCCCCTTGTGGTCGCCGTTCAGCTTGCCGGCTTGCTTGAAGACCCAGCATTCCCTGTTGGTGTGAGTTGCCGATTTGTCGGAGGTGCCATGAATCTGACATAATCTTTCTAGAATCTTGTTTAGGCTGGACGGTCCATCTCTGCCGCCTTTAAATGGTTTTACCTTTAATCGGGTCGAGAGCCCCTCAATCCGGCGTTTACTGCCGTTTTGGCTAGGCTGTCTTCATTGTTTCGACGCTTGCTTTTATTGCGGCGTGGTTTTCCATTGCCATCCCTGACTTTGGATGTGCCTGGGTCGCTGGTGCCTCTACGGGCCAGCCAACTGTCTTCGCCCACGCAAAAGCGGGTCATGAGGCTTGTGAGGGCTGCCATTGTCCTTGGTTTTTCCTGGCCGAGGTGTCTGGCGAGCCATTCGTCCCGGACACTATGTTTGAAAGCCGCTATGGCTTCGACATCCGGGCAGTCGACAATTTGATTCTTCTTAGTTAGGAATCTGTTCTAGAGCTTTCGGGCTGACTCTCCGAGCTATTGAATTATATGACTTAGATTGTCTACATCCGGAGGTCGGACATAGGTCCCTTGAAAATTAGCCCTAAAAGCATCTTCGAGCTCTTCCCAACTTCCAATGGAGTTTTCGGGGAGGCTCTTCGTCCAGTGCCGAGCTGGTCCTTTCAACTTGGTGGGTAAGTATTTGATGGCGTGGAGATCATCTATCCAGACACCTCGATCCAGACCCCAGGGCCTGTCATTCCGTCCTATGCCTCTATGTTCACGGGTTTGAATCCTTCGGGAAATTCATGATCCAGCACCTCATCGGTGAAGCATAGGGGGTGCGCGGCACCCCTGTATTGGGATGGTTGTAGTGTTCTGTTTTGATTCTGTGCCGGAGTGCGCTTCCTAGATCCGTAGATGGATCTGGTCAGACCGGCTTTTTGGTCCAAGTCCTCATGTAGATCGTGCACTGACTTATGTTCGACATCGTTAGCCACCCTATCGCGGCCACAGGGTGGTCAATCCGGCTGATTGGCCGTTTTATTTTTCGGCTGTGTAGGCTCTAAAGCCTCATCATCTAATTCAGGCAACAGCTTGCGCTTTGGATAGCTCTTTGTTTGGAAACTGCCACCATACTTTTCTTCAGTGTGGAGCACTTTGTTCCATCTACTATTGAGTGTATTTTGCGCAGCTTTAAGCCTTTGCTTCTGCTTCTTTAGACTCCTCGCGGTGGCAATAAGCCTTCTATGTAGGTTCTCTTGCTCCAAGTGCCTTTCCGGGATGATGTGTGCCTCGCCGTCCGAACTGTTCTCCTCTCCGGAGACAGGTTGGTGAGCTTTACCCTCGGCGTCGCCGTGATCGGGCAACGGCTCCGTACTATGTTCGGCATCCGCTGGTTCATCCTGCTCTATCGCTGGGTCCATGTGGTCGTCGTTTGCTTTGGATTCGACCGGGGTATTATTCTTTCCTGCACTGTTATCGCTGTTTTTGCCGAGGTGGGAGTTGGAGCGGCGCCTACATCGTCGCTTTGGTTGCTTCTCGAGGGGATTACCCTCCGCTGCATCCTTCCGTTCCTCGTCATTGTTTTCTTTTGGTGTATCCACCATGTATATATCGTGTGATGAAGTGGTTGTCCAGCGCCATGTGGGCAGTAGTTCCTGTTCCTCTCCTGCATCATCATCCATACCGTCGATATCTTCGCAGCCAAAATCAAGCATGTCCGTTAAGTCGTCGACAGTGGCTATTAAGTGGGTGGTGGGTGGGTAATGAATTTCTTTGTCATCCGCTTCCCACTGAAGTCGGACATAGTTCGGCCAAGGGTCTCCTGACAAGGAGAGAGATTTCAATGAAGTAAGCAAGTCGCCCAAGGGTGAGTGCTGAAAGATATCCGTGAAGGTGAACTCCATGATCTGTGCCCAATCAGATTCGATAGGCACCGGCGCGGGTAGTTCAGAGCCTGTGGCCGGGGATGAATCCAAGGGTCCGACAAGACAGGTCTCATAGGGGGTGAAGTCAGTATTCGGCTCTATTGCCGCTGAGTGTGCGGCCTCCGTGGCGGGGTCTATCCACCCGTCCTCGGACGGCCCGATCTGCTCCGGATCGAGCGCCGGAGTAGCCACACGTGTGATCTCCCAGACGCCATCCGACGACAGAGCTAAGTCATGATCGTCGAGACTGTGTGGCACACCTGACATGGGCTCGAATCCGTCGAAGATCAAGTCTCCCCGGATGTCGGCAATGTAGTTTAAGCTTCCAAACCTGAACTAATGGCCAGGGGCGTAACTCTCGATCTGGTCTAGATGGCCAAGTGAGTTGGCCCGCAGTATGAAGCCGCCGAATACGAAGATCTGTTCGGGGAGAAAAACCTCACCCTGGATCGCATCATTGCCGATGATCGAAGGAGCCATCAAGCCTTATGGCTACGACGCAGTGGAACTCTCAATGAAAGCACCAATGTCGGTGTTAAAACCGGTGGATCTCGGGTAGGGGGTCCCGAACTGTGTGTCTAAGGCAGATGGTAACATGAGGCAAGGCACACAATGTTTACCCTGGTTCGGGCCCTCTCGATAGAGGTAATACCCTACGTCCTGCTTGATTGATCTTGATGATATGAGTCTTACAAGAGCTGGTCTACCACGAGATCGTAGAGGCTAAACGCTAGAAGCTAGCCTATGATCATCATTGTTGTTGTCCTACGGACTAAACCCTCCGGTTTATATAGGCACTGGAGGGGGCTAGGGTTACACAGAGTCGGTTACAAGGGAGGAGATCTACATATTCGAATTGCCAAGCTTGGCTTCCATGCAAAGGAGAGCCCCACCCGGACACGGGACGAAGTCTTCAATATTGTATCTTCATAGTCCAACAGTCTGGCCAAAGTATATAGTCCGGCTGTCCGAGGACACCCTAATCCAGGACTCCCTCACCTGCTACCTTTCAAAGATGTATGATGGCTATATTCTCTGACTTCTGTGAAAAGATTGTTGAGGTTTTCATGGATGATTTCTCCGTGTATGGAACTTCTTTTGATGATCGCTTAAGCAAGCTTGAGCGAGTTTTGCAGAGATTTGAAGAAACTAATCTTGTCTTGAATTGGGAGGAGTGCCACTTTATGGTTAATGAAGGTATTGTCTTGGGGCATAAAATTTCTGAAATAGGTATTGAAGTTAATAAAGCTAAGGTTGATTCTATTGAAAAGATGTCATGTCCTAAGGACATTAAAGGTATAAGAAGTTGCCTTGGTCGTGCCGGTTTTTATAGGAGGTTCATTAAATACTTCTCAAAAATTTCCAGGCCTCTGACTAATCTTTTACCAAAAGATGTTCCTTTTGTCTTTGATGATGATTGTGTAGAAGCATTTGAAATACTTAAGAAAGCTTTGAGTTCTGCACCTATTGTTCAGCCACCCGATTGGAATTTACCATTTGAAATTATGTGTGATGCTAGTGATTATGTTGTAGGTGCTGTTTTAGGACAAAGTGCTGATAAGAAATTAAATGTTATCCAATATGCTAGTAAAACTCTAGACAGTGCTCAGAGAAGTTATGCTACTACTGAAAAAGAATTTTTAGTTGTTGTATTTTATTGTGATAAGTTCAGACCTTATATAGTTGATTCTAAAGTAATAATTCACACTGATCATGCTGCTATTAAATATCTTATGGAAAATAAAGATGCTAAACCTAGACTTATTAGATGGGTTCTCTTGCTACAAGAATTTGATTTGCATATTATTGATAGAAAGGGAGCTGAGAACCCTGTTGCAGACAATTTTTCTAGGTTAGAGAATGTTCTTGATGACCCACAACCTATAGATGATAGCTTTGTTGATGAACAATTAGCTATCATAAATGCTTCTAGTACTTCTCCATGGTATGCTGATTATGCTAATTATATTGTTGCTAAATTTATACCACCTAGTTTCACATACCAGCAAAAGAAAAAGTTTTTCTATGATTTAAGACATTACTTCTGGGATGACCCACACCTTTATAAAGAAGGAGTAGATGGGGTTATTAGACGTTGTGTACCTGAGCATGAACAAGAACAGATCCTACGCAAGTGTCACTCCGAGGCTTATGGAGGACACCATGCTGGAGATAGAACTGCGCAAAAGGTATTGCAATCTGGTTTTTATTGGCCTACTCTTTTTAAAGATGCTCGTAAGTTTGTATTGTCTTGTGATGAATGTCAAAGAATTTGTAATATTAGTAGATGTCAAGAAATGCCTATGAATTAGTCACTTGTTATCGAACCATTTGATGTTTGGGGATTTTATTATATGGGACCGTTTCCTTCCTCTAATGGGTATATACATATTTTAGTTGCCGTTGATTATGTTACTAAGTGGGTAGAAGCTATTCCAACTAGTAGTGCTGATCATAAAACATCTATTAAGATGCTTAAAGAAGTTATTTTTCTAAGGTTTGGAGTCCCTAGTTACTTAATGACTGATGGTGGTTCACATTTTATTCATGGTGCTTTTCGTATAATGCTTGCTAAGTATGATGTTAATCATAGAATTGCATCTCCATACCACCCATAGTCTAGTGGTCAAGTAGAACTAAGTAATAGAGAGCTCAAATTAATTTTGAAAAAGACCATTAATAGATCTAGAAAGAATTGGTCCAAGAAGCTTGATGATGCATTATGGGCTTATAGAACTGCATATAAAAATCCTATGGGTATGTCTCCATATAAAATGGTTTATGGAAAAGCATGTCACTTACCTCTCGAACTAGAACATAACATATTGGGCCATTAAAGAGCTCAATTATGATTTCAAACTTGCCAGTGAGAAGAGGCTTTTTGACATTAACTCACTTGATGAATGGAGAACCCAGGCTTATGAAAGTGCCAAACTGCTTAAAGAAAAAGTTAAAAGATGGCACGACAAAAAGGATACAAAAGCGTGAGTTTAATGTAGGTGATTATGTTTTGCTATACAACTCTCGTTTATGATTTTTTGCAGGAAAACTCCTCTCTAAATGGGAAGGGCCTTACGTTATCGAGGAGGTCTATCGTTCCGGTGCCATAAAAATCAACAACTTCAAAGGCACAAATCCGAAGGTGGTGAACGGTCAAAGAATCAAACGTTATATCTCAAGTAATCCAATAAATATGGAAACTAATGTTATTGAAACCGTAACCCCGGAGGAATATATAAGGGACACTTTCCAGAATTTTTCAGACTCCGAAAAGGAATAGGTATGTGGTACGGTAAGTAAACCGACTCCAAAACAGTTCTAATAGAAAATTTTCTCCATTTTGGAATATTTAAGAAAATAGGAAAATAAGAAGTAGTCCGGGAAGGACACGAGGCATCCACGAGGGTGGAGGGCGTGCCCCCTGCCTCGTGGGCACCTCGTGTGATCTCTGGACTCGGTTTTCTTGCATGATACTTCTTTTGGTCGATAAAAATTCATTATATAATCTCCCAAAGGTTTTGAACACCGTACCACGCAAATATCCCCTGTTTTTGTTTCGAGCTATTTTTTTGACAGATCTAGATCAGCATGATGTCTCCAAGTGCCCCCAAGGACAAGTTCTTCGAGAAGGTCATCAACCCCTACCTCGCGGAAGTGCTGCAACATCCTGAAAACATTGAGATGCGTGAGGGGTTGCTGCATATCCGCGATGTTGAGGGACCAAGGAGGACCAGAAGCGTGGAGACAAGGCTCGAGGCAATGGAGCAACCAGTTTTCAAGTGCCAGGAGATGGTAGAACATGGACTCGACGCCAATCATATAATGATCATGGATTTCACCAACAACCACAAGCTGGATGCCAAGAACATTGGGGACGCCATCTTCAAGCTTCACGAGAAAATTGAGCACCTCCAAGCCCAGATCTATGACCTGCAAAACCAAAACTGTGAGTATGAATATAGATTCAAGCGGATGAGTTTGGCTGCAGATTTGAGGATCCCAGACACTCGATCATCCTTTTACGATGGTGAGCCTGTGCCTTGGAAGATGGACGACAAGCCTACATCATCAACAACTCCACCATCACCACCCCCGAGGGAAGAGGTATAAACACACGGGTATGGGCACTCCCGTTGGCAACTTCCAAGCTTGGGGGAGGTGCCCCGGTATCGTATCACCATCACACTCCTATCTTTACCGTTTTTCTTAGTTTTATCCTTTTAGTAATATTTTGATCTAGTAAAATAAATTTTTAGTATGATCTAGCTTTGAGTTTTGCTTTATGAACCTTCTATGTAATCGAGTCTATGAGCTATATATAATAAATATTAGTTTCGAGTCAAGGGCTTTGATTATCTTACTATGATCTTGAGGGAATAAAAGAAAGAATAAAAAGAATTAAAGAGATCATATTGATCTTATGAAGAGTAATGACTTCACATATAAACAGTATGATGAATAAAAGTTGTTGAGATTTTACAAACATAGTTTTGGTCATCATTGCAATTAATTGGAAGTAATAAAGAAAGAGAGGTTTTCACATATAAATATACTATCTTGGACATCTTTTATGATTGTGAGCGCTCATTAAAATATGACATTCTAAAGAGTTGATGTTGGACAAGGAAGACAAAGTAATGGGTTATGTTTTCTTATATCTGAAATAAAGTATATTTTCATGGATCATCCAACATGTTGAGTTTGCCTTTCCCTCATGCTAGCCAAATTCTTTGCACCAACTAGAGATACTACTTGTGCTTCCGAACATCCTTAAACCCAGTTTTGCCGTGAGAGTCCACCATATCTACCTATGGATTGAGTAAGATCCTTCAAGTAAGTTGTCATTGGTGCATGCAATAAAAATTTCTCTCTAAATATGTATGATTTATTAGTGTGGAGAACATAAGCTTTATACGATCTTGTGATGTGGAAGAAATAAAAGCGACGGACTTCATAATAAAGGTCCATATCACAAGTGGCAATATAAAGTGACGTTCTTTCGCATTAAGATCTTGTGCATCTAACCACAAAAACACATGACAACCTCTGCTTCCCTCTGCGAAGGGCCTATCTTTTACTTTTGTCTTACACCTTATACAAGAGTCATGGTGATCTTCACCTTTCCTTTTTACATTTTATCCTTTGGCAAGCACATTGTGTTGGAAAGATCCTGATACATATATCCAATTGGATGTAAGTTAGCATGAACTATTAATGTTGACATTACCCTTAAGGTAAAAGGTTGGGAGGCAACACTATATGCCCCTATCTTTCTCTGTGTCCGATTAAAACTCTATACCCACAAGTATTGCATGAGTGTTAGCAATTGTGAAAGACTAAATGATAGTTGAGTATCTGGACTTGCTGAAAAGCTCTTATATTGACTCTTTCCGATGTTATGATAAATTACAATTGCTTCAATGACCAAGATTATAGTTTGTTGGTTTTCAATGATGTTTCTGATTCATAATTTACATTGTGAATAGATTACTACTTGAGCATAAGAAATCATATGACAATATTTATATATGTTGCAGTTATAAGAATGGTCATGATGCCCTCATGTCCGTATTTTATTTTATCGACACCTCTATCTCTAAACATGTGGTCATATTTTTCGTTATCAGCTTCTGCTTGAGGACAAGAGAGGTCTAAGCTTGGGGGAGATACGTCCATTTTGCATCATGCTTTTATATCGATATTTATTGCATTATGGGCTGTTACTACACATTATGTCACAATACTTATGCCTTTTCTCTCTTATTTTACAAGATTTACATGAAGAGGGAGAATGCCGGCAGCTAGAATTCTGGGCTAGAAAAGGAGAAAATATTAGAGTCCTATTCTGCACAACTCCAAAAGTTCTGAAACTTCATGCAAGCACATTTTGGAATATATAAAAAATACTGTCGAAAGAATTAACCTGAGGGGGCCCACACCCTGGCCACGGGGGTGGGGGGGCACCCTACCCGCTGGGTGCGCCCCCTGTCTCGTGGACCACCTGGCAGGCCTCCAGTTCCCATCTTCTGCTATATGAAGTCTTTCGTCCGAGAAAAAATCATGAGCAAGCTTTCGGGACGAAATACCGCCGCCACGAGGCGGAACCAATCTAGGGCTCCAGCGGAGCTATTCTGCCGGGGAAACATCCCTCCGGGATGGGGAGATCATCACCATCTTCATCACCATCGATCCTCTCAGTGGGAGGGGGTCAATCTCCATCAACATCTTCACCAGCACCATCTCCTCTCAAACACTAGTTCATCTCCTGTATCCAATATTTGTCCCAAAGCCTCGGATTGGTACCCGTGGGTTGCTAGTAGTGTTGATTACTCCTTGTAGTTGATGCTAGTTGGTTTATTTGGTGGAAGATCATACGTTCAGATCCATTATGCATGTTAATACCCCTCTGATGGTGAACATGAATATGATATGTGAGTAGTTACGTTTGTTCCTGAGGACGTGGGAGAAGTCTTGTTATAAGTAGTCATGTGAATTTGGTATTCGTTCGATATTTTGATGAGATGTATGTTGTCTTTCCTCTAGTGGTGTTATGTGAACGTCGACTACATGAAACTTCACCATTGTTTGGGCCTAGAGGAAGGCATTGGGAAGTAATAAGTAGATGATGGGTTGCTAGAGTGACAGAAGCTTAAACCCTAGTTTATGCGTTGCTTCGTAAGGGTCTGATTTGGATCCATATGTTTCATGCTATGGTTAGGTTTACCTTAATACTTCTTTTGTAGTTGCAGATGCTTGTAATAGGGGTTAATCTTAAGTGGGATGTTTGTCCAAGAAAGGGCAGTACCCAAGCACCGGTCCACACACATATCAAATTATCAAAGTAACAAACGCGAATCATATGAGCGTGATGAATAATAGCTTGACGATAATTCCTATGTGTCCTCGGGAGCATTTTCCCTCATATAAGAGTTTGTGCAGGGTTGTCGTTTGCTACAAAAAGGATTGGTCCATCTTGCTGCACCTTATTTACTTTTGTTACTTGTTACCCATTACAAATTACCTAATCACAAAACTATCTGTTACCAATAGTTTCAGTGCTTGCAGAGAATACCTTACTGAAAACAGCTTGTCATTTCCTTCTGCTCCTCGTTGGGTTCGACACTCTCACTTATCGAAAGGACTACAATAGATCGCCTATACTTGTGGGTCATCACTACTCGATTGTGGTGTTCAATTTTGGATTTAGTTTACTATTTTCACCTTGTGAATGAGCTATTTCATTGAATCGAGATATTTCATTTTGGGTTTGATTCCCGTTTTTGAGTGGGTCAACTATTTGTCATGTAGTAAATCATTAGCAACGAGCATGTAAAAACACATTACTCCCGAGCATCATCTCTCCATCTAAAAAAGAAATGGCAAGCTAATATTTCAAAATTTGATTCGAATCGACTTGGTAAGGTAGACTTGGATGCTCGTTCTCCCAAAATTTGAACGAACCGTTAAACACCCTCTGCTCGGTGGAATTCGCTCGAGCAAATAAATGGGAGATGCGAAATTACCGACCTATGTGGGACATACATCAATTGGCTTGTTGTACATCGAGGGTAGGTTCATAACTTCATCCAAGCGCGCCTTCTCCTCGGCTGAAATGACATGTGTCGAATAATTCATAAACCATGGTAAGAAAAACACCCTCTCCTCGCCCAAAATTGCTCGTGCCGACTATTTCAAAACACGCCCTCCTCGCCCGAAATAGCTCGCGCCCACTATTTAAAAACACGCCCTCCTCGCCCGAAATCGCTCGCGTGCCCACTATATTTCAAAACACGCCCTCCTCGTCTGAAATCACTCATGCCCCCTATTTGGGATAAGAAAAGTTACTCTCCTATCCCCGACCCTCAGTACAAAGACCCAAGCCGAGAAGCCTAAAGGCAGGGGTAGAACTATAACTCCCCCCCCACATTTCAGACAAATGTGTCCGTAAGACATGGTTCCCCCTCCCAATTCCCCATTTATAACTCATGGGCGCCAAATCACCTTCTCCGCGGAAGCTCCCTTCTCCCGAGCCGCGAAACCTCAACCCCTCCTCCATGGCGCCCCCACCGCAACAAATTCATAGCCGCCCTCCTCCCTAATGTCGGAGACGATGTCCATATGCCGTCATGCACTGGGCCGTGTGCCTCTTACTCCGTGCTGCCGGAGCTACCTTGACGATGGCCGTGTGAACCATACCAGAGCCGATTCACCCCCGCTGTTGTTCACGGTGCCGGAGCGGCTCCAACTTCGGATCCGTCCAGAGCCCCGGCGCTGCTTCCCCGTAGCTGTCGACCTTCACGACATCTTTGCTTTCCTGCCGTCGGTAGCCACCGCAATCGCGCCGACCTCACCAACTCGGCAGCTGGAGCTGCCTACTTCATCGGGCCGCCAGATAGGTCGCACCCTCATCTCAAATCACTTTATTTAGGTGTCAGTTGTCTGAGTTTTTATTCTGGGCCAATCGATCCCCAATGGGAAGCAGCACCCCTCGAGGCGGCGGAGCTCCTAGGCTGCCGGTTGGCTGGTGTCTAACGTAAGGGTGCAGGGGCGCATGTTTGCCGCGGAAGTAGTGCTTAGATGGCTATCTTAGGGTTGCGTGGGTTGAAGGTACTGCCGCCGCCGGATCTGGATGACGCCGAGTCTTTGTGGATTGGCCCGGGGGCGGCGCAACCATGGCAGTGTGGTGGGGCTGGGAGCGGGGTTTTGGTCGGGGCCACGGACGGCGGAGGCAGGCTGCTCTGCCGGTGGTCGCTGGCTCTTCGGGGAAGATTCCGAACAGTGTCGGCCGAGAGGCATAATACGGCCATCAAGCCATCCGGCATAGATCGGACAGTACCAAAATAAAATAAAATCATGTGACCCCAATTTAGTCTTCAGTCAACAGACGTGTGACCACTCTCGTACCTTGACGTTGATCTCTTAGGGTATTTCTTCAGATCAAAGATATGTGTCGTTCTTAACATTATGCATTTATGCATCTTCAGCCACACCGTCTTCCGACTCACCGCAACTGCTCCAACAAGCATACACCAAAAGGGAGCTATCATCCCCACTCAACAGTTCCCTCCATCGAATGCGCGTGCCCGACATGGACATCCACAACAACTACAGGGCCATCGACAAGTCAGCACATGATGCTCACTCCTATGGATGGCGGCCAGATAGGTTGTACCCTCATCTTACTTGTGTGCAACATTTATGGCTTTCTTATTCATCTAAGCATGGAAAATAGATTATGATATTTCAATGTATATTCATGCTGATCCCTTATGGGTCTTGTTCAGGAGTTAACGATGTTCAATAGTTCAGCTAGAGACTTGTTCTTTAGGTAATGATGTTCCATAGTTATCATCCATCAACCAATGCTATCCCTCAGGCTGGTGATTATAGTATTATACCACTTCTAGTATTACCTATGTTGTTCTTTAATACTTTTGTGTGCCATCTAGTTAATCTCGAGTACAAATGATACATATTTTGTAGCTTTCATCTGTGTTCTCCCTTTAGTTTTTGAGACCTGTTGCTGCTAATTAACCCCAGTCCTACTATTTATGTCATCTTCTACAAGGACTCATTACATAAATCTAACTACTAGTTGTCTTCCATGCATGTCAGATATAATTGCACACACTGATTTATCTACAAGAACCTCACGGAGCAATGTAACGGCCAACAAACTTGACATCAATGATACCTAATATGATGGAACATGTAAAGGCAGAAAGATGATGAATGTTATTCACCCCACAAGGTCCTTGCTCTAACCTGGCCCATGATATGGGTACAACATGTATATAATGTCCTGGAGTGCATCTACTCTGTTTCAATGCCTTGTGCTTAGCCTGCTGATCATGCATGTAAATATGGCATGCCTTCCTGTTTTCCAGTACCTATTCCATTCATGATAACATGTTTTCAAATTCAAGTACTGTCATTCTATTCTATCGCAATGCCACCTGATTAGTTTGGACATCATGCTTCTGAATATCTTATGCATTGTTATTCATCAGTATGTACTTCATCTGTCTACCATACCATGTTCTTTTTTTTACACTAAAGTGATGTTCTAGTGGTCTCTTGCAATGCCATCGTAGTTTCCCAATCATACACGCATATGTTGCCTTACTGTTTTTCTGTATGTATTTTGCTAGCATACCGTTTTACAATCAAGTAGTGTTTTTTACACTGTTGTCGTGTTGTATCCCTAGCTCTTACATCATACTCCATCCTTCCGGATTACATGTAGCACGATTGGATAAAATTGGATGTATCTAGTACAGAAATACGCATAGACCCATCAATTTATTTCTGGATGGAGGGAATACATGTCAATATGTCATGCCTTTCTATTCTTCAGTACCTATTTGCTACCTCTTGAGCATGCGTTGGTTTTCCCTTGAAGAGGAAAGGCTGATGCAGCAAAGTAGCACAAGTATTTCCCTCAGTTTTTGAGAACCAAGGTATCAATCCAGTAGAAGACAACACACAGCCAACGCGATGAAGGGGTTGTCAATCCCTTCACGATCACTTGCGAAAGTGAGATCAGATAGAGATAGTAAGATAAATATTTTTGGTATTTTGTTGTACAGATTGGAAAGTAAAGATTGCAAAATAGTAAACAAGGTGCGATAATAAAAGAGATGCAATATAATAAGAAAGAGAACCGAGGGCCATAGGTTTCACTAGTGGCTTCTCTCATGATAGTATGTATTACGGTGGGTGAACAAATTACTGCCGAGCAATTGATAGAAAAGTGCATAGTTATGAAGATATCTAAGGCAATGATCATGAATATAGGCATCATGTCCATGTCAAGTAGATCGAAACGATTCTGCATCTAATACTATTACTCCACACATCGACCGCTATCCAGCATGCATCTAGAGTATTAAGTTCATAAGAACAGAGTAACGCATTAGGTAAGATGACATGATGTAGAGGGATAAACTCAAGCAATATGATACAAACCCCATCTTTTTATCCTCGATGGCAACAATATAATACGTGCCTTACTGCCCCTACTGTCAGTGGGAAAGGACACCTCAAGATTGAACCCAAAGCTAAGCACTTCTCCCATTGCAAGAAAGACCAATCTAGTAGGCCAAACTAAACTGATAATTCGAAGAGACTTGCAAAGATATCAAATCATGCATATAAGAATTCAGAGAACAACCAAATAATATTCATAGTTAATCATGTTCATAAAGCCACAATTCATCGGATCTCAACGAACACACCGCAAAACAGTATTACATCAAACGGATCTCCAAGAACATCGAGGAGAACTTTGTATTGAAGATCAAAGAGAGAGAAGAAGACATCTAGCTAATGACTATGGACCCGAAGGTCTGTGGTAAACTACTCATACTTGATCGGAGAGGCTATGATGTTGATGTAGAAGCCCTCCGTGATCGATTCCCCCTCCGACGGATCGTCGAAAAAGGCCCCAAGATGGGATCTCACGGGTGCAGAAGGTTGTAGCCGTGTAAAAGTGGTTTCGTGGCTCCCCCTGATGTTTCTAGGGTATAAGGGTATATATATGTGAAATAAGTACGTCGGTGGAGCTTCGTTGGGCCCACGATGGTGGGGGCACGCCTACCACCTGGGCACGCCCTCCTGCCTCATGGCCGCCTCACGGAGTTCCAGACTTCCACTCCAAGTTTCCTGGTTTGTTTGCGGTCCAAGAAAGATAATCGCGAAGGTTTCATTCCGTTTGGATTTCATTTGGTATTCCTTTTCTGCGAAGCACTGAAATAGGCAAAAAACAGAAACTGGCACTGGGCCTCCAGTTAATAGGTTAGTCCCAAAAATAATATAAAAGAGCATATTAAAGCCCATTAAACATCCAAAATAGTTAATATAATAGCATGGAACAATAAAAAATTATAGATACGTTGGAGACGTATACAACATCCCCAAGCTTAATTCCTGCTCGTCCTCGAGTATGTAAATGATAAAAATAGAATTTTTGATGTGGAATGCTACCTAACATATTTATCAATGTAATTTTCTTTATTGTGGCATGAATATTCAGATCCAAAAGATTCAACACAAAATTTTAATATGGACATAAAAATAATAATGCTTCAAGCATACTAACAAAGTAATTATGTCCTCTCTAAATAACATGGCCAAAGAAAGTTCATCCCTAGAAAATGATATAGTATGGTCATGCTCCATCTTTGTCACACAAAATACTCAAATCATGCATAACCTCGATGACAAGCCAAGCAATTTTTTCATACTTTAGTAATCTCAAACCTTTTCAACTTTCACGCAATACATGAGCGTGAGCCATGGACATAACACTATAGGTGGAATAGAGTGGTGGTTGTGGCGAAGACAAAAAGGAGGAAGATGGTCTCACATCAACTAGGCGTATCAATGGGCTATGGAGATGCCAATAAATAGATGTCAATGTGAGTGAGTAGGGATTTCCATGCAACGAATGCACTAGAGCTATAAATGTATGAAAGCTGAACAAAAGAAACTAAGTGCGTGTGCATCCAACTTGCTTGCTCACGAAGACCTAGGGCATTTGATGAAGCTCATCGTTGGAATATACAAGACAAGTTCTATAATGAAAATTTCCCAGTAGTATATGAAAGTGACAAAATAAGAGACTCTCTATTATGAAGATCATGGTGCTACTTTGAAGCACGAGTGTAGAAAAAGGATAGTAGCATTGTCCCTTCTCTCTTTTTCTCTCTTTTTTTCTTTTTTCTTCTTTTCCCCCCTTTTTTGGGCCTTCCTTTTTTATTTGGCCTTTATTTTTTTATTTCCTCACATGGGACAATGTTCTAATAATGATGATCATCACACTTCTATTTATTTACAACTCAAATATTAAATATGACTCTATATGTGTGCCTCCGGCAGTGTACCGGGATATGCAATGAATCAAGAGTGACATGTATGAAAAAAATATGAATGGTGGCTTTGCCACAAATACGATGTCAACTACATGATCATGCAAGGCAATATGACAATCATGGAGTGTGTCATAATAAACGGAACGGTGGAAAATTGCATGGCAATATATCTCGGGATGGCTATGGAAATGCCATAATAGGTAGGTATGGTGGTTGTTTTGAGGAAGGTAAATGGTGGGTTTATGGTACCGGCGAAAGTTGCGCGATACTAGAGAGGCTTGCAATGGTGGAAGGGTGAGAGTGCGTATAATCCATGGACTCAACATTAGTCATAAAGAACTCACATACTTATTGCAAAAATCTACAAGTCATCAAAAACCAAGCACTACGCGCAAGCTCCTGGGGGGATAGATTGGTAGGAAAATACCATTGCTCGTCCCCGACCGCCACTCATAAGGAAGACAATCAAAGAAATACCTCATGCTTCAAATTTGTTACACAACGGTTACCATACGTGCATGATATGGGACTTGCAAACCTCAACACAAGTATTTATCAAATTCACAATTACTCAACTAGCATGACTCAAATATCACCATCCTCATGTCTGAAAAAAATCATCAAGTATCAAACTTCTCCTACTATTCAACGCACTTTATATGAAAGTTTTTATTATACCCATCTTGGATGCCCATCATATTAGGCTAATTTTATAAACAAAGTAAATTACCATGTTGTTCTAAAAGACTCGCAAAATAATATAAGTGAAGCATGAGAGATCAATAATTTCTATAAAATAAAACCACCACCGTGCTCTAAAAAGATATAAGTGAAGCACTAGAGCAAAATTGTATAGCTCAAAATATATAAGTGAAGCACATAGAGTGTTCTAGTAAATTCCGATTCATGTGTGTCTGTCCCAAAAGGTGTGTACAACAAGGATGATTGTGGTAAAAAAGCAAAGAATCAAATCATACAATACGCTCCAAGCAAAACACATATCATGTGGTGAATAAAAATATAGCCTCATGTAAAGTTACGATAGACGAAGACGAAAGAGGGGATGCCTTCCGGGGCATCCCAAAGCTTAGGATTTTGGTTGTCCTTGAATTTTACTTTGGGGTGCCTTGGGCATCCCCAAGCCTAGGCTCTTTCCACTCCTTGTTCCAAAATCCATCAAATCTTTCCCAAAACTTGAAAACTTCACAACACAAAACTCAACAGAAAATCTCGCGAGCTACGTTAGTATAAGAAAATAAACCACCACTTTAATGTATTGTAATTAACTCATTCTTTATTCATATGGGTGTTAAACCTACTGTATTCCAACTTCTTTATGGTTCATACCCCTCGATACTAGCCATAGATTCATCAAAATAAGCAAACAACACGCGAAAAACGGAATCTATCAAAAACAGAACAGTCTGTAGCTATCTGCACGTTTTGAATACTTATGTTACTCCAAAAATTCTGAAAATTGAGGACGACCAGGAAAATTTGTATATTGATCTATTGCAGTTCGAATCGGTATTTTATCGCTCTCTGGTAAAAAATGAAAATTATTTTCGTGAGTGCATACTTTCTGTTTTTATCAGAAAAATCAAACAACAATCACCCAAGAAGACCCTAAAGGCTTTTCTTAGCACAAACGCTAACTAAAACATAAAAAACACAATCATAACAAAGGCTAGACAAATTATTTATTACTAAACAGGAACAAAATGTAAAGAACAAAAATATAATTGGGTTTCCTCCCAACAAGCGCTATCATTAAACACCCCTAGCTAGGCATAAAAGCAAGAATAGATCTAGGTATTGTCATGATAATGATAAGGCAAATCGTGAAAACTCATTTCATACTCGCTACGTTCGACAGCAAGTCTTCTTTGTGGCTGGAAAAAGTAATCTAAAGGACTAAATTTAATGGGACAAAAGTCCCCAAGATCATGCTCGGGAGGTATTGGTTCCTCCTTTAGCCCCTCATATTGCACAACCAATTCATAATTATAAGCATTGTTTTGGAAAAAAAGTCATGAGCCTTTGTTCAAGAGAAAAACCTAACCCATTGTTCTGGATAGCAAAATTATCATTAAGTTCAAAAATCCTATCAACTAGAACATTGGTGGGAACCTTTTTTCTAAGGTTTTCATTAGAAGCAACATGATCTAAAGATCGTTAACGCATTATGTCTTCTTGATAAAAAAAAGGATTGGTTCTACGGGGGGACGGCCGGCATCCACCCTATAATGCACAAAAATTTCGTTGCCCACTTTTATTATAAATCTGTACTCATGAGCTAAAAAGATGGTAGCTGCTCGCTTAACAGAAGAATGCTCAATATTGGAAAAATTCTAGAAAAATCCATTGTATGCAAGGATGCATGTGGATAAATTGTCTTTCAAGTTCAACCACGAGCAAAGATATAGCATCCACAAGACTACTAGTTTTATGAAGAATAGACCCGCCCATAGTGGGCAAAGCACCGGCACAAGTAACGAAATCTTGAATAACTCCTTTTCCTATAATATTACCACTACCAATCCGAAACGTTTTAGTGTGTAAAATAGTATGTTCTTCATGCAGATTATTAAAAGCATCAAAGTTTCCCTTGTCGTTACTACTATCATTTCCAGTGATAACCTCCCCACTTTCAGACATGATGGAAACAAACTGCACTAAGAATGAACACACAAGAGGCAAGCGAAAAGAGATGTACGGAAGAGGGCGAATAAAACGGGAAAGGTGAAGTGGGGTAGAGGAAAACGAGAGGCAAATGGAAAATAATGTAATGCGAGGGAGAAGAGTTTATGATGGGTACTTGGTATGTCTTGACTTGGCGTAGATCTCCCCGGCAACGGCGCCAGAAATCCTTCTTGCTACCTCTTGAGCATGCGTTGGGTTTCCCTTGAAGAGGAAAGGGTGATGCAGCAAAGTAGCGTAAGTATTTCCCTCAGTTTTTGAGAACCAAGGTATCAATCCAGTAGGAGACAATGCATAAGTCACCTAGTACCCGCACAAACAACGAACCTCGCAACCAACGCGATAAAGGGGTTGTCAATACCTTCACGGTCACTTGCGAAAGTGAGATCTGATAGAGATAGTAAGATAAATACTTTTGGTATTTTGTTGTATATATTGGAAAGTAAAGATTGTAAAATAGTAAATGAGGTGCGATAATAAAAGAGATGTAATATAATAAGAAAGAGACCTGGGGGCCATATGTTTCACTAGTGGCTTCTCTCATGATAGCATGTATTACGGTGGGTGAACAAATTACTACGAGCAATTGATAGAAAAGTGCATAGTTATGAAGATATCTAAGGAAATGATCATGAATATAGGCGTCATGTCCATGTCAAGTAGATCGAAACGATTCTGCATCTACTACTCTTACTCCCCATATCGATCGCTATCCAGCATGCATCTAGAATATTAAGTTCATAAGAACAGAGTAACGCATTAAGCAAGCTGACATGATGTAGAGGGATAAAGTCAAGCAATATGATATATACTTTTTATCCTCGATGGCAACAATACAATACGTGCCTTGCTGCCCCTATTGTCACTTGGAAAGGACACCGCAAGATTGAACCCAAAGCTAAGCACTTCTCCCATTGCAAGAAAAATCAATCTAGTAGGCCAAACTAAACCCATAATTCGAAGAGACTTGCGAAGATATCAAATCATTCATATAAGAATTCAGAGAAGAACCAAATAATATTCATAGATAATCATGTTCATAAACCCACAATTCATTGGATCTCGGCAAACACTGGGCAATCAAAGATTAGATATCTAAGAACATCGAGGAGATCTTTGTAGTGAAGATCAAAGAGAGAGAAGAAGCCATCTAGCTAATAACTATGGACTTGAAGGTCTATGGTAAACTACTCACGCTTCATCGGAGAGACTATTATGTTGATGTGGAAGCCCTCCATGATCGATTCCCCCTCCGGCAGATCGCTGGAAAAGGCCCCAAGATGGGTTCTCACGGGTACAGAAGGTTGCGGTGGTGGAAAAGTGGTTTCGTGGCTCCCCTTGATGTTTCTAGGGTATAAGGGTATATATAGGTGAAAGAAGTATGTCGGTGGAACTCCATGGGGCCCACGAGGGTGGGGCGTGCCTACCCCCTCAGCGCGCCCTCCTGCCTTGTGGCCGCCTCACGGAGTTCCAGACTTCCACTCCAAGTCTCCTGGTTTGCTTTCGGTCCAAGAAAGATCATCGCGAAGGTTTCATTCCGTTTGGTATTCCTTTCTATGAAACACTGAAATAGGAAAAAAAACAGAAACTAGCACTGGGCCTCCGGTTAATATGTTAGTCCCAAAAATAATATAAACGAGCATATTAAAGCCCATTAAACATCCAAAATAGATAATATAATCAAAAATTATATTATAGATACATTGGAGACGTATCACTATTCCATCTCTGATGTAGTATGTTTTATAATTGTAGCACCATTCTTCTATATAAGGCATGGGAGGGGAAGACATCTATGTTAGAATATGAAGGGTTACAAACTAGGTCTTTGCAAAAGATCCAAATGCTAGGAGATAATAAACCAACTCCAGTTTTCATAGATACTACTCCAGCATAGAGGAACCCAACTCCCACTGATTATAAGCAGATTCTAGTGGCCAAAGAACTAGTACGTTCCAGTCCAGCAAAAATATGTCAACTCCATTCTATGAAGGGTGTGCATATCCTCGCATCATGAAATTTTATAGCATTCTGATCATATTTTCTACATGTTTCTTACTCATCTCTCTTTTAGAAAATAAGGTTAAACGATAGAAGATTTCCTCCATTGGGATCATATTCGAGGAAGGTATCTTGCGGGAATTCTTTGTGCTCCAATGCTGATGTAAGTACTTCTTGTATATCACTATATATTTACATCAGCATGTAGTTTGTTAATCAACGTGAATCCTACCTTTCTCTAATCTAAAATTAGTTGTAGAAAAATGTTAAAGGTGACAATGTTGATTTTTGTAAGAAAAACTACCTGATAGTTTTTCATACTAAGCTATATGAGTGTACTATCTCATATCATGCGCATTACTAAATTGTAGTGTTGCTCTGGTTGCCCATTAATTCATTGTGTCAATGTTTCTTTCGTATTACCTTACCTGGCTGATGATAGTTGTGCCGTATTGTGTTAATTTGGTGTAGGATGGTGTGGTGTGGTTGCCCAAATGTTCGTTGTGTCAATGTTGCTTTCCTATTATCTGACCTGGCCAATGATAGCAATGCTAGTGTGTTAATTTGGTGCAAGCTGCTGAAGATAAGAACACAAACTTTGAAAATAGCAAGGCAACCCCATTGTTTTGTTCCAATAAATCTAGGCCATGTAATATGGCAATAACTCTTGATTAATCTGTTCGGTTCCCCTCCAAATTGATGTTATGATGTAGTGGTCGAGACACTCTCCACTATCAATAATACAAGCCTACCAAAATCGCCATCTGAATCTTTTCAATTTCCTCTATCTCGAATGCAACAGAAAAATGTATGTTTGTGAACCAATTAATGGCTGAAGCAATGTTGGAAATGGTGGAGGAATCAGAGGTGCACATTCGTGCGCAACAACAACTGATTAATGTTTTCAGAGACAGTGTAGCAAAGCAGCAAGAACTTGCCCACATGCTTATGGGCATCATCTGCGCTGAGGTTGGAGATTGTGACGTTGTAGATCATTAGGTTCTATTCATTTATTTGCGCTGGCATCAATTTTGATTGCCTAGTGGATGTGATTTCTTGTAATATATGCTGGATGTGCAGCTTTTGTCCCTGTATGCCATACCTTTGCTTGATCGGTTTTGGTCATGTGTAGAATTGCTCATCGTAATGGGCTCAAATTATCTAATTGGGCCTAAAGACATGTACGAACTTTAGTGGGCCCATTAAGTTAATGGGCCGTTACCAGGCCGAAAGTTAACAGTCGGCCCTCTTACCTCCCAGGTCGTTAACAGGCCGACATCGAAGCAGGCAACAGGTGGGCCCATTTGATTTCACGGGCAGTTAACAGGCCGACACTAAGGTCGGGCTACTTATGGCCCAACTATACTGTGGGCCTTTAGCAGGCCGAAAGAGATAGCGGGCTCGTACCGGACCATGAAGAGCATGGGCCGCTAAGAGGCCGAAAGCCAGGTCGTACTGTAAATGGCCCAACTCTGTTGTGGGCCTTTAGCAGGCTGAAAGAGAAACCGGGCTGGTATTGGACCATGAAGAGCATGGGCCCTTAAAAGGCCAAAACTCAGGTCCGACTACAAATGGCCCAACTCATTTATGGGCCATCAACAAGATGAAAGACACACCGGGCCGAAAATTGGCTGAACACTTAAATGGGTCGCTAAAAGGCCGAAAGATGTACATCCTGAAAATTGGCCCGTCCCTTGAATGTGCCGTTAACAAGCCGAAACCACATTGGGCTGATATTGAGCCCAAATATATAGCGGGCTGTTAACGAGCTCGAACTGACGATGGGCTGCAATGGTGTAAAATCATTAACGGGCCGTTGACGGGCCGAATTGGCACATCTCATATGGGCCGTGGGCTTAAATGGACCTGACACAAGTAGGCATTATATGGGCTGGCTTGCTAATTTTTACTAGCTCGACCTTTTCACCGGAATGGGCCACTGTTGGGCCATTCCACGTTTCAACCTATCATAGGCGCCTCCTGTCCAATGAGTGGATGACATCTGTGCCAATGTGGAGCTGACACGTGGTCCCGTTGGCCAATGAGAATTTTACACGTGGAAAATCGGCATTGGTCCGGGCTGTTAATGGGTTATCGGATCCAAACCGGAACCTGATAGCTTAACGGCGACCCGTTATGGTGGATGCCACGTGTCGGTCACCCTTGATGAAAGCACTTCTATGACGCGCGATTTATCAGCATGGAAGTGGACACTTCCGAGATGATAATTTTGGTAATGTCATGGAACACTTCTACGATAGGACATGTATGACTATCTTGATTCTACCATAAAATGGTCATGGATGTACATGCATGACAGAAAACGTGACCAACTATGACAAACACGTATCATCATGGAAGTGTATTTTTTGTAGTGGAATCAGCCAAAGGTTTCCATTCGCGTGCAACAAGACCAAAACTGCAGGACGGCAGGACAGAGGTCATCGATGAGCCCACCACGGCGTCACGACCAGAGGCTTTTGCAGGCGAAGACCACTTTTGGATTTCGGGCTCCGCAGACCCTTGAGAGGTTCCTACTCTAGGGTGTGTGCGAAGAACTCAACTTCCCTAGTCTGCCTACTCGCTAATCTGACGGCCTAGCTCATTGAACTAGAAGGAAATGGGACACAACAGTTTACCCAGGTTCGGGCCACCTTGCGGTGTAAGACCCTACTCCTGCTTTGTGGTGCATTGGCCTCGAGGGCTGAGGATGAACTAGTACAGTGGGAGAATGACCTTAGGAGGAGGCATGTTCTTGTGCTCGAGTGGGCTTGTGAGCTGGTGAGGATCGAATGGATCTGATCGGGTTCCGATCTCTCTCTATGGTGGTGGCTACGCCCTATTTATAGTGGCCTTCGTCCTCTTCCAGAATGAAGGCGGGAAGGGATCCCACAACAACCAAATTTGAAGGGAGACAACTAGCACATGATATCCTGACAAAAGTGGTGTTCGCCTGCAAAAAGCCTCTGGTCGTGATGCCATGGTGGGCTCGGCGATGACCTCCATCCCGTTGTCCTGGCAGTCTTGGTCTTGTTGCATGGGAATGGAAAACCGTTGGCTGATTCCTTGAGACTCCGCCCTGTGCTTGCCTCCTTAACACCAAAGAGGAAACTTTGGTCCTACACCCGCTGGCGCCCGCCTGGCCTTGGTCGTCATGGCTCACGTCACCTGAACCTCGCGAGGGGAGGCATGCATAGGAATCTCCGTTCCTCAGGAGCCAGCCTGAGGAGGCCGCTCCTTCTATAGGTCTTGGCGTCGTCCGCCTCGCAAGGCTTGGCCCCTCGCGAGGGTCTTGAGTTGTTGATGCTGAAGGTGGGCCGTACCAGGCCATCGATGGAGCCGTGCCGTGGGCCGTAGGCAGGAAAGTCCGGGTACCCCCATTCCTAGAACACCGACGGTAGCCCCCGGGCCCAAGGCACGCTCGAACTTGTCTTTGAGGCGAAGCCAAAGGGCAAGTGCAGAGCGTCGTGGGCCCTAACCACCCGCGACCTTGGTCGACGTGTGGCTCTTGATGGGACGTGGGCGTCTCCGCTTCCCCATGCTGCCTCGGCAATAGTTCGACTTGACAAGAGCCTGCTGCATGCAGAGAAAGCTCATCATTGCGTGGGATCATGGAGGCCGGCGGTTGGCCTCCCTCGGGCTATAAATGGGGAGAGGGGCCGAGCCCCCCTTGCTCATCTCTATCTCCTCATAGCCCACTCCTTCTTCTTCTTCTTCTTCTTCTTCTTCTTCTTCTTCGTCTCTCCGTCTTGTCGTAGCATCCATGGCACCGATCAGGAGGTTCACCACGGCAGAGAAGGTAAAATCCCCTCGAGAAGGGCCCAAGCCACTTCCGCCGAAGAAGAGGCTTGGGTTCCCTCACGACACCGGCGAGGGGCAGGAGGTGGCGCGCCCTTGGTACGAGCGACCTCCGCCTGGCTTCCTGGTCCCTCTGTACGCCCGCATGCAGAGCCCTTGGCCGAGTGGCAGTGCCCAGCGCCGCCCGGCGCTGGATCACGGTGGGCGGGCCATGGCTGCGCGGCCAACCGGCTTACAGACCCACGGCGAGGGCACCTCACGCGAGTTCGTGGTGTGGGAGGCAATGCCTCCTTGCACTTGGATCCGGCTCCCGAGGTTCTTGGCCGAGGAGATGCCACCGAGGGGGCACTCGAGCTATGGTTGTAACACGCCGGGTGCCGCAGCCTGGCCATGGAGGCGGGGGTCGAAGTCATCCCCCAGGTGACATCTTTATGACCCGCGGATGGGGTGAGGTCGCCCACGCTTGCTGGCAGGAGGGAACCCTCATCATCCACTTCGAGTACGACGGTGCCTCCACGCTATTCTTCAAGGTCTTCGATGAGGACGGCCGACGCCTGGAGTGTTGCTCCAGGAGAGGCAGTCCACACGGCGCAACCATGGGTGAGGGAGTCCTGGATTAGGGGCTCCTCGGGTGTCCGGCTATTTGATATGGGTCGGATTGATGGGCTGTAAAGATACAAGCAGAAGACTTTCGCTGTGTCTGGGTAGGGTATGCGTGGATGGTGAGGATGCCATGTACTTAGGTAGGGTCATAGGCCTGACCCAGACGCCCTACCTAAGGACACTGCCCTAGAGTCAAAGTCATTTGAAGTACAACAGAAGATACCGACTAAAACCACCTTAGACTGCAAGCCACTCGACCAGCTATTCCACTTGGATACCAATATTCCACTCGACCAAGATAGAGTCACTTGACCGTATGAGGAATCAGTCAGATTACAGAAGATCTAAAGCCACCCTAGGATGGCAACGGTCGGGCGTTCACTCCATAGTCTTAAAGGTCATTAATAGTCATTATAGCATGTGTTACCAGTAACGACCCTGTCTTAACTTACATTGAGCCTGTGTTATTGAGGGCGGGAGAGGTCTGGCGCACTCTATATAAGCCACTCCCCTCCTCTGGCACAAGGTTTCTCACCCCATGTAACTCACACACATATTCCAGTCGACAAGCCTCAGGGCACCGAGACGTAGGGCTGTTACCTCCTCCGAGAGGGGCCTGAACTTGTAAAACTCGTGTCTACAACCTCACCGTAGCTAGGGCCTTGCCTCCTCCTCCGTACCGCCTATCCTTACTGTCAGACTTACTCCAACAAATTGGGGCCCACCATGGGGCAGGCGTCTTAGCAACTTCCGGCGAGGTTGCAGTCTTTCCGATCTCCATCAACATGGTTTCCGGCGGTGGTTTGGCTTTGGGCCATGAGATCCGTCTCGGCGCGCTCGTCTTCATCGCGGCCGACTCCTCCTGGCCCCAAGAAGCCCCCCCCCAACGTCGAGGCCCTTCCCATCCGTGGAGTGGCGCATTTCCGCGCGACTGCCTGCGGTGTCCTCCTGCGGCAGTCATCGACCCATTACCGGTCGGCTCCTGCGACATCTACTCTCCTTGCGGTACGCCCCCGCAAGCGGGCTGGTCGGTCGCGGCTCCAGCAGTGGGTAAAGCACGCGGTGGCTCTCAAGTCGGCCACCCTTCAAGTTGTGGCTATCAAGCCTGACGAATCCCTCTAGGGACCATTCGACCTGTCAACTGGTACCGCGGACACTCTTTCTGAGTGCAGAAGCAGCGACCCTCCGACGGAAGTCCTCATGGTCGACTCACCTAGCAACCCGCCTAGGTTTCGTCACGGTGGTGGCAGCGATGGCGACGGTGGCCCATCCCGTGGTCACGAAGAATATCACCATCAAGCTCTCGTTTCGAAGCCAAGGGAATAGCTGCATCGTCGCAACGTGGAGGCACTCCACACCCCCATCATTGTGGAAACCTCTGAGGCTCGGGCCTTGGAGGCTGCACGCCTGGCTACTTTAGCTGAGCGTGCATGTCTGGAAAATCTCCAAGACTCACTCGACGAACGTGCTCGTCGACAGTTCCCCGAATCCAGTCAATGGTCGCTGTAGTTGTTTATGCCTGAACCTCAGGTATACCGCACTCTGATCCGGAATCTTATAGCTACAACACGTATAGCAGAATCAATTCAGCCATCCCGTTCAGAAGCAGGCGGAGGTTTGATCCAGATCCGAGCGCTGCTTCAGGTGGCGGGGGAAAAAAACTAGGTTGTTTCTCAGTTGCTCAACAGGATCCATAGCAGATCCGTGGTTGTAGACATGGTTCAGTCAACACATAGCCCAAGATCGCCTCTGCGGCATGATGATCATGGTCGCCGCCAGGACCAGTACCTGGGGTGAGGCCATGGGACGTATGTTCATCGATACGCCTGTGATGATCACCGTCGAGTGCCTTCACCCCCTCCGAGGGGAGAATTATACACGCCCTGGCGGTATTATGACTGGCATCCGTATGGTGATGTGCGGAGTGCTCTAGTCGACCCAAGAGAGCCTGGGTTTGATGCGAGTTCACTCCTTGTACAAGGTTTGGTCGACAGAGGCCGGGCACACAGAGAAGGACAAGACAGAGACCGTCCAACTGGAAACAGAGCTTTTATTTCTGGGCCTGAATGTTTCAGTAGAGCCATCCAACCTACTGAGTTTCCCCCCAACTTCAGGTTGGCGACGGGCGTGAGTAAGTTCACAAGTGAGTCGATGCCCGACACATGGTTGGAAGATTACCAAGCGGCTGTGCAGATTGGTGGAGGCAACGATGATGTAGCCATGAAACACCTCCCACTGATGCTTGAGGGTTCAGCCAAAGCTTAGCTTAATTAGTTGGCTCTTAGAAGTATCTTTTGTTGGGAAGAGTTAGCTCAAGTGTTTATTAAAACATTCGAGGGAACTTGCAAGCGACCTGCTGGGATGACTGAATTGTAGCACTGTGTTCAGAAGCAGAATGAGACTTTGAGAGACTTCATCCAGAGATGGACTACCCTTCATCACACTGTAGAAAATGTGTTAGAGCACCAGGCAGTTTGTGCCCTCAAAGAGGGCGTACGGTACAGAGAGCTCAACCTGAAATTCGGTCGGCCCGGTGACATGTCTCTTGCCCGAATGATGGAAATAGCCACTTGGTATGCTAACGGTGAAGAGGAAGATCGACTCCGCAGTGGCAAGGGAAAATCAGTTGCCCAAGACACCAGAGGTGGAAATTCCGGTCGAAAGCAGAAGCGCAAGGCTGAAGTTGCAGGTCCCGCCGAGGCTGCTGTTTTGAATCAAGGAAAATTCAAAGGAAAACCTAAGGGGCAGTGGGTGCCCAAGAAGGTGAAGTATCAGGTCGGTAACAACGTCCTCGATTTACTATGTCACATACACACGAAAAAAAGATGAAGAGGGTAACTTGATTCTACCCAAGCATACCACTCGACAATGTCGGCTCCTGATTTAGCAGTTCAGAGAGGGTCAGCCCCCAGAGAAGGACTCTGATAAGGAGGAAGAAAAGGAAGATGATGATGGTTACCCCAATGTGAATGCTACTTTGGTGATTTTTAGTGACTTAGAGAGAAAAGTCGACTGAAAGTTAACAATAGAGAAGTGAACATGGTCGCTCTGGCAACCACAACATATTTGAAGTGGTAAAAACTCCGATTACATTCGACTAGTCTGATCACCCAGCACACGTTGCTACCCCTGGGCGGCAAGCATTGGTGATCAACCCAATCGTTGGGGGCACCCGACTGACCAAGGTTGTAATGGATGGTCGCAGTGGATTAAACATTCTGTATGCTGAGACCCTCCGGGGGATGGGCATTCCGATGTCCAAGCTCAGTGAGAGCAACATGCGGTTCCATGGAGTCATCCCAGGAAACAAAGCAGATTCACTCGGTTAGATCACCCTTGATGTGGTTTTTGGTGATTGAAAGAACTATCGGAAGGATAAGTTGACGTTTGAGGTGGTAGATTTCCATAGTGCATATCGTGCAATTCTGGGCAGAACCGCATATGCTCATTTCATGGCTTGACCATGGTAAGTATATCTTAAGTTGAAGATGCCAGGGCCAGAGGAGTGATCACGGTCACAGGGAATCGGCAGAGAGCATATGAATGTCTTAAAAAATTCTCAAAGATTGCTGACGAGCAGATGGCAGCAGTAGAGATGGAAGAATATAAGAAGAATGCAGATCTGCGTGATTTGTTGTGAACTAAGAAGCCTGCTCTAGAGTCCGCATTTTAGTCGGCTGGAGAAACAAAGTCAGTCAACATTCACCCGGAAGACCCCAATGCTGCTCCGACTCACATCTCAACAACACTCGACAGTAAATAGGACGAAGTGCTCATCCAGTTCCTCCGTGAGAACTGGGACATCTTCGCACAGAAACCATCTGACATGCCGGGTGTACCTAGGGGACTGGCTGAGCACCGTTTGTGTGTCGACCCGAAAGCAAAACCTGTCAAGGAACACCTTCATCGGTCTACCGTGGATAAGAGGAAGGCAATTGGCGAAGAGGTGGCTTGGCTCCTGGAAGCTAAGTTCATCCGCGAGATATACCACTCCGACTGGCTCGCCAATGTCGTCATGGTCCCGAAGAAAGGTGATTCACTTCGTATGTGTCTCGATTTCAAGCACGTGAATCGGGCCTGCCCGAAAGATCACTTCCCTCTCCCCCGCATAGACCAGATTGTTGACTCAACTGCGGGGTGTGAGCGTCTATCCTTTTTGGACGCGTATTCCGGGTACCATTAGACCCGTCTGTATGGACCCGATGAGATAAAAACGGCCCTCATCACCCCATCCGGGTGTTTTTGCTATATCACCGTGTCTTTTGGTCTCAAGAATGCTGGCACCATGTTCGTGCACATGATTCAGAAGTGCTTGCTCACTCAAATCAGTCCGAACATGCAAGCCTACATGGATGATATTATGGTCAAGTCACGTAAAGGTTCCGACCTGCTGACTGGCCTCACTGAAACATTTACCAACCTAAGAAGATATGACATTAAGCTCAATCCGTCGAAGTGCACATTTAGAGTCCCAGGCGGAAAGCTACTCGGTTTTCTCGTTTCCGAATGAGGCATCGACGCAAACCCAGTAGAGATTGGAGCAATTCTCCGAATGAAACGCCATGTGCGTGTGCATGATGTGTAGAAGCTTACTGGTTGTTTGTCTGCATTGAGCCGATTCATTTCTCGTCTCGGTGAAAAGGCATTGCCTCTTTACTGACTAATGAAGAAGTCTGACAATTTTGAGTGGACTCCCGAAGCCGAAGCAGCGTTTGTAGAGCTCAAAGCCCTGCTTTCCACCTAGCCGATGCTTGCTGCCCCGGTCAACACTGAGCCTCTGTTATTATATATCGTAGCCACTAGAAAAGTTGTCAATACAGTGCTCACAGTCGAGCGGGAACAAGAAGGCAAAGCCTACACATTACAATGCCCAGTGTACTATATTTCTGGAGTCTTGACTCCGTCCAAGCAAAGGTATCCGCATTACCAGAAGCTTGTCTATGGGATTTATTTGACCATGAAGAAAGTTGCACATTACTTCGTGGACCACTCGATTCCAGTCATCAGCGACGCTCCATTATCAAAAATTCTGAACAGTCGAGATGCAACCGGTCGAGTGGCCAAATGGGCGATTGAACTCCTTCCCTTGGATATCAAGTTCTAAGAAAAGAAAGCAATCAAGTCTCGGGCAATAGCAGATTTTCTGGCCGAGTGGATCGAGCAGCAGCACCCAACTCAAGTTCACTCGGAACTTTGGACTATGTTCTTCGATGGGTCCAAGATGTTGAACGGATCTGGTGCTGGAGTGGTCCTGGTGTCCCCAAGAGGCGATCAGCTCATTTATGTCCTCCAGAATCACTTCTAATCTTTGAATAATAAAGTTCAGGATGAAGAACTCCTTTATGGGATGCGTATGGCCATCTCACTTGGTGTCGTCTTCTGATGGTCTACGGCGACTCGGATTTGGTGGTCAATCGCATAATGAAGGAGTGGGACATCAGGAGCCCTGCCATGATTGCTTACTACAATGTAGTGAGAAAACTAGAGAAGAAGTTTGAAGGGTTGGAGCTCCACCACATACCCTGACTCAAGAATCAAGCAGCTGATGATCTGGCAAATATAGGCTCCACTCGGAAGTCTATTCCCAGTAATGTGTTCTTGGAGCATCTTCATACCCCATCTGTCCAAGAAAACCCTTTACAGTAGAGCCCCCGCAACGAAATAAGTTCAACCAATCCGACTGAGATTGAAGTTCCAGCAATAGTCGACTTGATCATGGAGGTTTTAGTGATCACCCCCGACTGGACAGTGCCATATATTCCATATCTGCTCAGGCGGGAGCTCCCAGAGGATGAAGATGATGGCCGCCAGATTATCTGTAGATCCAAAGCCTTCACGGTGATAAGTGGGAAACTTTATAGAGAAAGTTTTACCGGAGTAGCTCGACATTGCATCTCTCTAGAAGAAGTTCAATTTATCTTAAATGAGATCCACTCGGGGACCTGTGGTCACCACGTGTCCTCTCAGACCATCGTGGCCAAAGCATACCGAGCGGGATTCTACTGGCCGCGAGCAAATGAGATGGCTAAAGACATAGTCGACAAGTGCGAAGGCTGCCAGTTTTACTCAAACTTGTCTCACAAGCTTGCATCTGCCTTGAAGACTATTCCACTCGTCTAGCCTTTTGCAGTTCGAGGCTTGGACATGTTTTGAACTTTCAAGACTAGCAGAAGCGGTTTCACTCATTTACTCGTAGCAGTCGACAAGTTCACCAAGTGGATCGAAGCCAAGCCTATCAAGAATCCTGACTCAAGCACTGCCATTAGTTTCATCAGAGAGATGATATTCCGATATGGAGTTCCTCACAACATTATCACAGATAACGGCTCCAACTTAGATTCTGATGAGTTCAGAGCATTCTGCACTTCCCAAGGCATTCAGGTCGATTACGCATCCGTTGCGCACCCGAAGTCGAATGGGCAGGCGGAAGGAACGAATGGCTTGATCCTACAAGGGTTGAAACCCGATTGATGCACGACCTCAAGCATGTAGTTGGATCTTGGGTTACTGAGTTGCCATCTATCCTATGGGGATTGAGAACGACTCCCAGTCGGTCGACTGATCGAACCCCTTTCTTCATGGTATATGGTGCTGAAAATGTGCTTCTGAGTGATTTGCTGCACAATGCCCCCCGAGTGGAACTCTTCTCAGAAGCTGAAGCTGAATAGGCATGTCAGGACGCAAAGGCTGCGCATTTCAGGAAGGAGACCTTGTGGTCCGAGTGCACTAGAAACAGCATCACAACCTCGCTCCGGCCTGGGAAGGGCCTTTCATCATCACCAAGGTGCTCCACAATGGGGCGTATCACCTCTACAATGTAGCCAAGAAAGAAGACGAGCCATGCTCATGGAATGCTTATCAAAGAGATGATGTTTGCAGTATCTTAAATGATTGTTTTCACATAAGCATGTGTGTTCAAATCCCCGAGTGGGTGGCTTAGCAGGGAACCCAATTCGCATAAGTTTCAAAAAACACTCCGAGCGAAGAGAAACCCTCTCATCGGGGGCTTAGCCATGAACCCGATTCTCCTAAGTTTCAAAAATATTCCGAGTGAAGAGAAACCCTCTCACTCGGGGGCTTAGCTACGATCCCGTACTCGCCTAAGTTTCAAATAAGCACTCCGAGTGAAGAGCAACCCTCTCACTCGGGGGCTTAGCTGCGATCTCGTACTCGCCTAAGTTTCAAAAAACACTCCGAGTGAAGAGCAACCATCTCACTCGGGGGCTTAGCTGCGATCCCTTACTCGCCTAAGTTTCAAAAAACACTCCGAATGAAGAGAAACCCTCACACTCGGGGGCTTAGCTGCAATCCCGTGCTTGCCTTAGTTTCAAAAAACACTTCGAGTGAAGAGCAACCCTCTCACTCAGGGGCTTAGCCACGATCTCTTACTCGCCTAAGTTTCAAAAAACACTCCGAATAAAGAGCAACCCTCACACTCGGGGGCTTAGCTGTGATCCCGTACTCACCTAAGTTTCATAAAACACTCTGAGTGATGAGCAACCCTCACACTCGGGGGCGTAGCCGCGAACCCGATTCGCCTGAGATTCAAAAATACTCCGAGTGAAGAGCAACCCTCACACTCGGGGGCTTAGTAGCGATCATGTGCTCGCCTAACTTTCAAAAAACACTCCGAGTGAAGAGCAACCCTCTCACTCAGGGGCTTAGACATGATCCCACACTCGCCTAAGTTTCAAAAAACACTCCGAGTGAATAGCAACCCTCTTACTTGGGGACTAGGCGGTGATCCCATATTCGCCTAAGTTATTAAACATGCTCCGAGTGTAGAGCCACCCTCTCATTCGGAGGCTCGACCACACACTCTGAGCTGCGCCACAAGTACAATGTCTGGTTGCACTTTGAGCTGCACCACACGTACAATGTCTGGTTGCACTATGAGCTGCACCACAAGTACAACGTCTCGTTGCACTCTTGGCTGCTCAACAAGTACAATGCCTGGTTGCACTCTGAGTTGCGCCACAAGTACAACATATGGTTCCACTCCGAGCTGTGCCACAAGCACAACGTATGGTTGCACTCAGAGCTACGCCATAAGTAGAGCGTCTATTCCGAGTGAAGAGCGATCCTCTCACTCGGAGATTCAGTTGCTATTCTAAATTCACCCTGAAAGTGCAATCATGCCCTTAATCTTATTTTGATATTAATGACAACATGCACACTTGGGACTAATCATGTTTAGCAAGTATATCTCAGGATTATGTCTCAAGGGCCATGTGTGGATCATAACTACGGATATATATATATATATATATCACTCAAGAACGGAGATACAAGATAAAAGCTTTGGCCCTTTTTCAGTATGTTCTTGAGTATAGGGATCAGCACTATTAAGAGGGGATAGTTGGATTTCGTGAAAGACTTGCTCAAAACCCACAAAATATCCTCTCACATCATCTCCAATTCATCTCTAATTATTCCTCTGCCTTGTGCACAAAAACTGGTATGATTCTAAGCTAGTAAGTTTAGCTATCACCGAACGTGCGGAAGTCTACGGACGTCCAACCTCTCACAGCCGACCAGACATCCGGCTGTCCCCGGTTGTCCGGTGCATCTTCATAGAATATAAAATAGTGGAAATCCTGTCTCACCTGACGACCGGTCACCGGACGACCGTTCTTCTCCGGATGTCCGGTACTGCCCCAACAGAATATGTATTAGCAGATTTCTGACCTCACCGGACGTCCGGCCACCGGACAACCGACGCCTTTCAGACGTTCGCTGGTTATGCGCCTCATGCTTCTTCTGTGGCCTGGTAGGTTTTCCAACGACCGGACGACCGGCGGCCGGCCGGACATCCGGTCCAATCTGAGTCACTGAACGTCCGGTACTCATCGGACATCCGACAGCTCCAGTACACTGTGTGGCTCAATGGTTAGTTTTACACTATCACTCTATATGGCTTCCTCCCTCCCATGGGATAAGGTTGACCATTCACTTTGAGCTTTTTAAGAACACATCTCACTCCCTCTCTAGATTCCCTACACCAAATCCTAGATCCCCAAGGGATTTGGGAACATTTGAGAGAAGTTCTCCAATCAAGTGATAGATCCACTCCTTCCCCTTCTTCTCACCAAAGGAATTCGTGATTTCAACAAGTTCATGAGAATTTCCCAACGTTCTTGTTACTCTTGAAGGTTGGAGACTCGTAGGCGGTAGGAGTCTTTCAGAGAGGAATCGACCATTGTGATTACCCCCGGAAAAGTTTGTGAGGATTTGGAGACCACCCCAAGGTCTACCACTAGTGGTTGAGAAACGCCTCCATGGTGTTGTCTCAAAGGGAGAATAGGGTGAGCCTTCGTGGCAATGGTGTGCCTTCGTGGTAACATCCACCTCTCTAACGGTGACGTAGCTTCCCTCCAAGGAAGTTAACATCGGCATACATCCTCGTCTCCCGAAGTTGTGGTTATTCCTAACCCTAACTCTCTACTTGTGGTTACTTGTCTCTTAGCACTTACTTATATCAATTGTGCTTGCTTACTCACATACTTGTGTTACTTATTTATCTTGCTTAGCACTTAACATATTACTTGCAATTGTTAGGCTCACTTTCACACTCCGCATTATTGCCTAAAATTGTTAAGTAATAAGTAAAAATTGTAATTGTACCTATTGACACCACTCTAGGTCCATCTCGATGCTTTCATTTGGTATCAGAGCCTCATGCTCTATTCTTATGGCTTAACCGCCCTAGAGCGAGATGAATCCGGTGGGACACCCCTTGTTGCAGATCCGAAGAATACGGGCGCAGCTTCCACGCAAGCCAAGTCCTTCACTTCAGAGGATCCGGAACGAGCTCTTCCTAAGCAAAAGGAGGAGCATGATGGTTCTCTTGAGGCCTTGTTCCAAATGAGGATAGCCACAATAAACACAATGTTTGCACCACTTTCTGGTGGTGCGGCCTCGAGGCCAGCTGTGCCTACTCCTTCACTTGGCCAACAACCTCCAAGAAATGAACACTCTAGTGTTCCTTGGCTTTATGCAAGACCTCAAATAGATACACCTAGGTATAAACCTCAAGGCAAACCTCCTTTACTTGATGACACTATCGATTTTGCTTTGTGCAGAGTTGCTATGGAGGATCATCTTCGATATGGAAATGATGAGATGTTGGAGATCTTGGAGTATGGCCACTGTCGGCGTCCTGGGAACGGGGGTACCGAGACTTACCTGCCTGCGTCCCAGGGCGTGGCTCCGCGAGTGGCCTCCTATGACCCATCTTCATCAACCAACACACAAGACCCTCGCGAGGGGCCAAGCCTCATGAGGCTGACGACAAAATACTTCCTCAGGGGTAGATTCACTAGGCTGGCTCGCGAGGCACGGAGAAATAAAGGCAAGGGGCACCTTGTTAGGTTCCGTGACGTGAGCCATGACGATCAAGGCCAGGCGGGCACCAGTGGGCGCAGAATGCCAGTTTCCTCTTCGGTGCTAAAGAAGCAGGCGCAAGCGAGGAGTCCCTAGGTGTCAGGCAAAGGTTTCCATATCAGTGCAACGAGACCAAGACCAGCAGGACGGCAAGACGGCGGTCATCACGCAGCCCACGACGGCATCACTGCTAGAGCCTTTGGCAGGCAAAGACCACCTTTTGTCAGGATAACTTGTACTCGTTGTCCCCCTTCAACTGGGCTGTTGTGGGATCCCTTCCCGCCTAATATTTTGGAAGAGGACCCGGGCCTCTATAAATAGGGCTAGCCACCACCATAGTCAAGGAGAGGCTCATCTAGAGACGGGAGGATTCAGATCATCCCCAACCACACAAGCTCATCGAGCTCAAGAATACCTCTCCTCAGGAGGTTTTTCTGCCCTTGTACTTGTTCATCCCCAGCCTACAAGGCAATCCACCACACCATACTGGAGTAGGGTATTACACTGCAATGGTGGCCTGAACCAGTATAAACTCTTATGTCCTTTGATCCTTTGGTTCGGCGAGCTAGGCTTTGAGATCATAGCGAGGGTGTGACATAGGGGGGAGAGATCTTCGTGCGCACCCCAGTGTTCGAACCTCAAGGGTTTGCCGAAACCCATAATCTGACATTTGGCATGTCAGGTAGGGGTGTGCTAAAGCTTTCCCTTTGTCGATCCATGTTTCGCAGCTCCATCGCATCCATGTCAAACGCTCGCCGAGCCCATGCTGACCGCCATGCCGCCCTTGCCACCCGCGTCGCCCAAACGGAGCCCGTTAGCGGACCTCCCCGCCATTCTCCATCACCTGTTGCGAACGCTGCCACCGGCTCGGTAGCGAACGAGCAGCAGGTGTCATCGCTGCACCCCTCTGTGCGGCGAGACGGCCGCACCGCCACCTCATCGCTGACTCCGGCCGGCTTGTCGTCCCATGCTCGTCGCGTGCCCATGGATGCGCAGGCCGTGTTGCTCATGGTACGCGAGCTCCTGCGTTACTGCCCGGTTGAAGACCTCTACGAAGACTGGCTGGACCGCATCGCCGAGTTCGCCAGCACCGCTAGGCACTCCCCTTCACCATCCCTCTCGCTACCTCACCCACCTCCAGTCATGGGGGACGTAGCTCACAGAGCGCCTCCGCCGCCCCTGCATCAAGACAGTGATCCCGTGCCGAGACGCGCGGCTCACGGAGCGCCCCCGCCTCCTCTGCACCAAGATGGTGTCCTCGCCCCAAGATGCGTGGTCCTGCAGCGTGATCCGCCACGCTGTGTGCCCGCGCATGAAGAAAGAAGCTGCCAGGAGGTCCCTCGAGCGCGAGAAAATGCTCCCGCACTCCCCGCACCACCACGTCAAGACTGCACGCCGCCTGTCGTGGCGGTACGTGGGTGCCAAGACCAGATTCCACCGCCACGATTGGCTCCAGTGACTTCACACCGTCGTTTGCCCAGGCAAGTTCAAGCCACATCTGCCTCCATGCTATGACGGCACCCCCGACCCTGCAGAGTTCCTGCAACACTACGAGCTGAGCATCGAGGCATCCAACCCGTGGGATTGTCATGGTGAACTGGTTTCCCATGGCTCTCAAGGATGGCGCTCGCTCATGGCTCCTGAACCAGCCCGCGGGATCGATCTCCTCCTGGGGCGAGATGCGCGAGCGTTTCGTCGCGAACTTCTAGGGTACTCGTGACCACCCACCAGCCGCACGCGACCTGTGGCGCATCAAGCAGCGACCGGGGGAAACCCTGCAAAAATACATCCAGCGCATCAACATCGTCCGCCTCAAGATCCCCAAGGTGATGGACGAGGCCATCATCTCCGCGTTCTCTGATGGCGTCCGCGATGTCAAGATGAAGGAGGAGCTTGCCATCCACGAAGAGCTATGCTCGGCCCTGGAGATGTTCAACATGGCGACCAAGTGCGCAAGTGCTGAGGAGGGGCGCCTCTCCCTCCTCGAGCTCCCTGCTGCTGACCTCGAAGAGAAGAAAGCCAAGGCCAAGGACGTGAAGCGCAAGGGAGTAGCCGTGCTTGCAGCGGAGCCGGACTTGAAGCATGGTCGGGACCACCCCGAGTCGTCTAAGAGTAGCCGCCCGTTCTGTGCATTCCACAACATACACAGACACAACACTAACGACTGCCAGGAGCTCAGAGTGATTCGAGATGGACGCTTCAGTCGCCGCCCCGAGCGCAACGATCGGGGCTACGACTGAGGAGGAGGACAAAGTGGGGGACGCTAGGACGACCGCGGCCCCCGTCAGGAGTGGCGCGACCGGCCTCGCGAGGACCACTGGCAGGACCAGCCTCTTGAGGGCACCTGGAGAGACCAACCTCATGAGAACTGTCCTCCCTCCGCTGCCGCCACCGCCGAGGAGGAACGACGGCCACCATCTGGACGAGGGGGCTGGGGGCTTCCAGGAGCCGCGCGCTGTCGCCTGCATCCTGGGCAGTGCTCAGGCCCCAGCCTCCCAGCGCATCTTCAAGCAGTTTGCTCATGAGGTGAACGCGACCCTTCCCAGGCTCGAGGCCACGCGCCCGCTCAGGTGGTCCAAGTGCGCCATCACCTTCAGCTCGGCGTACCAGCTCAAGTGCATGCCGACCGCTGGCGTCCTTCCTATGCTTTGTTCACCCGTCATCAGCAACATCCAAGTCACCAAGACCCTCATCGTCGGCGGCGCAGGGCTCAATGTCCTGTCCGTCGAGACATTCGACATCCTCCAATTTCCATACGAACAGCTACAGCCTACCAAGCCTTTCTCAGGAGTGACCGACGGCTCCACCGCCCTGATAGGGCAGGTCCGCCTCCCTGTCACCTTCGGCCAGCGTAACAACTACTACACTGAGCTCATCGACTTCGATGTTGCCCACATCCGTCTGCCGTACAACGCCATCCTTGGGTACCCAGCATTGGCCAAGTTTGTGGTAGTGACCCACCACGGCTACAACGTCCTCAAGATGCCAGGAAGTGGAGGCATCATCACGGTCCCCTTCGAAGAAAGAGATGCGGTGGGCTCCCTTGAGCGCGCCTTCCAAGCCACTGGGATCGAAGACCCCGACAATGAAGGCATAGCGTACCCTCCTGAGGCCATCCCCAAGAAGAAGAAGCAGCTACTCCTTCCGGGGCCTCAAGAGAGCAGCGTCTCCAGCGGCACCACCTCGGGACCTGCGCCCACACCTGGGGCGCCTCCCTCCCTCGCATAGGAAGGCGCGCCCGGCGTCCTCCTCGGGAAAGGCTCGGGGGCTCTCTTCTGGTGGGCCTCAGACCTGGCCAACATCACGAGGGAGGCACTCGGGCACCATGTGGAGGCGTGCTTCATCGCACGTTTCCCTCAGGAGGGCACTAGGCAAGGAGCGCCCGGTGCTCAGGAGTTCATTGTCAAGGTGACACCGGAGATTCAAGGGGCAAGGGCCATGCATGGAGACTGCCACCCACCACCTGGCATAGCCCCCCATCCTGGCGAGGACGGCGGGCCGCGTGTCTGCGTTAACATTCCAGGGCTCAACAGAGCCGCATCTCAGGAGCGCTTCTGGCCTTCGCGCGTTGGTCGGTGCGAGGGTCCTCCTCACAGCTGCGTTCGCATGCCATTTGGCTTGCCGAACGCGGCTGTCACCCACCAGCGCCACTTGCGAAGCATCCTGGCGGCTCAGGAGGCTAGCCATCACGCTGTCCTAGCGGAGAAGGCGACAGTCCTCATGGAACCACCCGAGCCCCCAGAGCTTCCTAAGGCTCAGGGCCCCGGTGGCCCGTGAGAGACTACTCTTCGGCACACATCATCGGCTACTCCAACACCACTCGAGTGGCGTCATCAGGTGACTCTTTTTAGTTCATTCAGTTGGGGGCACCCCTCGGGCTTATCCCCAAGTCGCACGGGTTTGTCCCCAAGTCGCACGGGTTTGTCCCCGCGACGTGTATCCTTTTACATCTCTAGCTTACCCTGCTGGGGCACCCCTCGGGCTGCATCATCCCCAGGATGCTCGGGTCCGTCCTGGTGTCATGTATCATTCTTGCATCTATCTGAGGTATTCTGCCACTTTGCTTAAGTCATTCTATAACTATCACCTGCTTATCGGATACCCCGCCCGCGATCGCCCTCGTTATCACGGTAGCCGCGCACCGGACGTCTTTCTTTAGGATCCCTCACATGAGTAGGCTAGGCACGGCGTATGTGCTCGGGTCCGTCCCTGCAGCGTTGATAAATCCAACGAGTGAGCTCTGTCTGGCGGGCTGGCCTGTTCACGTCACCTCCTGGGGTCATTGGTGTCTGGCCTCCTCATTTGACTACCTTAGGAAATTCGTCCGGCGCAGGTTGCCTAAACATCTTGCAGGACCACTGAAGGTCAAGACCAGGAGGAACCCGCCTTGAGGTAGGGCCTTGTGAGTCCCGCAATGGCTCACGGGTGCCCAGACACACCTCGTCTAGCCCTGCTGTGCAAGCCACGTGTTAGGGTGGGGCTGTACACGCCCCGGGGGCTCCACTCAGAGGGAGCCCTCACCCACACACCAGTGGAAGCACCATGCTCTGCGCTGGCAGTCGACACGGTTGAGGAGCGGCTATGCCCGTACAAGTGCGGAAGTGCTACCCTCCGCGCTGGTGATAAACAACTGAGGGCGGTCCCATGGGCGTACCAACCTCAGGGAGCCACTCGGCTCAGTGTCCAGCCTCACTGGAATGCTTTTCCCTCGGGAGAGTCGCGCGAGGGGGCTAGGCACGGGGGCTACGCTCAGGTCCCGCCTAGTGTACACCACCCTGCCTGGTCCCTCGGACCTGGTTGTCGCGCACCACTCCCGAGCAGGACCTCGGCGAGGACATGTATGAAGGCCGTTTGAGCGTCAAGGGGGACTCCTGAGCATCACAACTCAGGAGCCTAACTGGCCACGTAGCCCCTCACTCCTTGGTCCGTACTGGTGATCCGGACGGCCCAATGGCGGCTGAGGTATGCGCGGGGTCGGGCCCTGCCGACGTTGAACACTAAGGCCTACCTCAGCGGCTCCTTCCCGCAGGCTGTTTGCGCTTCAAGTGGGACTCCTGAGCATCGTGACTCAGGAGCCTAACTGGCCACGTAGCCCCTCACCGCTTGGTCCGTCCTTCTGATTCGGAAGGCCCAATGGCGACTGAGGTATGCGCGGGGTCGGGCCCTACCAACGTAGAACATCAAGCAAACGGGATGGAAATTGCGGAACCTAAATAAATTATTACACAACATATTATCCGAAACGTCAGAGTTTTAACGCCTCCACGAGGCACGTCTCATGTCACAGGAAATCTCACAGGAAAGTAAAACAAGAAGGAGCACCGTTCATCACCAGCAAGCCTTTTCTTCAGCCTTGGGCACCATCGTCAGGGACCGCCTTCCTGCCGGCAGTGTCACCGTGGGCCGGGTCATCGGCCTCAGTCGCACGGTCGGCGGGGCCATCGGTTGGAGGCACAGGCTCGATGTTGAGGAACTTCTTGACCAGGGCCTCCACCTGGCCCTCCACAGCTACGGTAGCAGCTGTGTAGTGCCCCTCCTCCACCGGCTCGAGCAGCTCGCTGAGGTCGGCGTTGGGGTCGTGAAGATGTAGGTGGCTGAAGACGCGCGTCGGAGCCGAAGAAGAAAGCGCGCGGGCTTCCCCCTCCACCATGGGGACGATCCCGGCAACAACACCCTCGAGCGCCACGAGAATATAAGGAAGCAGCTAAGCGGGACCTTAGTCATCTATTGCTAGTGGCTTCTCCAAGCCCTTCTCGTAGAGTGCCTTTAGCGCCTCACGAGATTTCTCCTCAAGGGACTTGGAGGCCGCGCGATCCTCAGCCAGAACCTTCGCCTTAGCCTCCAGTTGGGCCATCTCCGCCGCCATCTTCTTCTCCAGCTCCTCCAGGCGGCTGTGTTCCATAGCCTACACCCTCATTGATTGCTCCAGCTTGGTGTCACGGAAGGCGACGGCATCTTCTCAGGCTTTCATCTTCTCCTCCTTCGCCCTGCGACCGCGAGCCTCGGCCGCACGCTCGTTGCGCATGGTCTCCAGTTCGGCCTCCATCGACCGACATCACTTCTTGGTAGCCTCGGAGTCCTTCAACGCCACCTCACAGGCGGCCGCGGCTTGTTCAGCGGCCCACTTGCCCTCCTTGGTAGCTGCCAGGGTCTGGCTCAGCGTTGCCCTGACAGACGCGTCGGAGTGCAACCAACCAGAGATCAGTTCCAGGCGCCCCAGCACCAGTTGGCGGTCAGCGCCTTGGAGGTCGCCCCGAAGCCGAGCCGGTGCGGAAAGGGCCTTCTCCAAGGCGTCAGGCGGAGCGAAAGGATCGCGGGCCAGTGATTCGACCAAAGGAGGAGGCTGCGCTGTCGCCAAGACCTGCGAGCTGGGGATGACAGGAAGTGGAGCTGGGGGCTCCTGAACCTTGGCCACATCGACGGCCGAGCTGTGGATAGGCGCCTCCGGAGCCGGCTTGGCCGAGGAGATTGCCTTCTCCTGAGGATTGTCCAATATTCCTCGCGAGGAAGACCGAGCGGGAGAAGTGTGGGTGCCTTCGCCAGCTTTCTGTGCTGGAGGGGGTGCGGCCAGGCCAGACTGCCGGGCTCGCGAGGATGAGGCCACCCACTCTCTCTTCTTCTTCACCGACAGCGTCGGCCTAATAATGCAAAAGGGGAACATCAGGAAGCACAACGGAAGTAGGAGCGAGAGCAAAGTCAGGGCGAAATGCTTACTGGTCCACGACGGCGTAATCCCGTACCATCTTCAGGAGCACGGAGCCCAAGGGCCTCATGGTCAGGGGTGCCGGCGCGCGAGCCCCCGGAGCGGATGAAGAGGCAGCAGCCGGCCTAGCAGCAGCAGGGCGGGAGCGTCGCCCTGGGAGACCAGCGCCGACCTGCTCTTCGTCGGAACCACTATCGGCGACTTCTTCGAGGGGGTGACCATGGACCTTGTGGTGACCCCTGCAGGGGGCAGGACCTCCCTCACCAGATGGTTGTCGGCGTCGTCGTCATCAGGCAGGGCGCTGAGGAGATCGGCCTTGCACAAGGGGATGTCTCCCTGGTCCCCTCCGGGGTCACCTCCGAGTCCTTATCAGAGCTGCCAGAGGACAACACCACCGGAGTCGTCACTACCGGGGCATCAGAGGGCGCCGGCGGCACAAACCCACACCCATCGAAGACGGGCATGGCGGCGACAACCTTTGCTCTGCCGGGGCGGCGGTACAAAGGAACAAAGGTGTCAGGAGGGTACCCTTGGTCGTCCCCGACCAGGGAGCGGAGAGACATGCCCAGCTCCTCCTCAGACAAGGCCTCCGGATGCAGGCGTAGGTCATCACCCCCGTCCCTGAGCTTCCACAAGGGGCATGAGCGTGACTGGAGCGGAGCCACGCGCTGCGACGGGAATTCCTTGACAATCATGGCCCCGTCAGCTTTGCCGCATTTGGGTCCTCGGGCTTTAGATCAGCGGTCATCTTCTCCAGCACATGCTCCGCCCGGGGGTCGGTGAGCCTCGTGCGGAACCACCCGTCGTGAGACACGTGCATCCCCGTCGGCAGCACGAGCCGGGGGTGGGAGCACTTGGCGTCCATTAGGACCCACTTGCTCCTGAAGCCCTTGGCCTTCTTTGCAACCTTCGAGATCGCGTTGGTCTTGTTGGCCGCAATGAAGTTGGTGCACCCCGAGCAATGGTCTTCCTTGATCCGAAGAAAGAAGAAGTGCTGCAACGGCGCCACAGACGGCATCACCCCGACGTATGCCTCACAGTAGAAGGCAAAAATTGACAGAAGGAGGACAAAGTTGGGATGAAGATGGAGGGTGTGCAGCTTGTAGTGGCTGAGGACAGAGTAGAAGAAATCAGAGAAGGGGGGAACCAACCCCGCTACAACGCGGCTCATGAAGAAAGGATAGAAGGTGCTGCCAGAGGCCTCCGGCTCGGTGGAGCCGATCCGAAGCGCGGTCTTCCTCTTCTTATCGCCGCCCTCCGCCATCATCAGGAGTGTGGCAGCGAGGTTCTTCCCCAAGACGCTGGGCGTGCTCAGAGCCGGCTCATACCAGGAGGGCGAAACTGTGGCCTTTGCTTTGTTGGGTGCCATTGGTGGCGGGCTTGGAGGAGGATTGGTGTGGATCTGGAAACTTGGGAGAAAGGAGCAGGAAAGGGGATCTGGAGCATCACGAAGGCAAGCAATGAAGACACTGCAGTGCGCGTCAGTCTTTTTGTCAGGCGGGGAGTTGCCGAGGCAACATGGGGAAGAGGAGACGCCCACGACCCATCAATCGCCACGCGTCAATCAAGGCCACAGGCTGTTAGGGCCCGCGGAGCTCCACACTTGCCCCTTGGCTTCGCCACGAAGCCAAGCACGAGCGCGTCTTGGGCCCAGGGGCTACTGTCGGCGTCCTGGGAACGGGGGTACCCAGACTTGCCTGCCTGCGGCCTAGGGCGTGGCTCCACCAGTGGCCTGGTACGGCCCATCTTCATCAACCAACACTCAAGACCCTCACGAGGGGCCAAGCCTCGCGAGGCGGATGATGCAAGACCTCCTGAGGGGCAGCCTCACTAGGCTGGCTCGCGAGGAGTGGGTAGATCAAGGCAAGGGGCACCTCGTGAGGTTTCCGTGACGTGAGCCATGACGATCAAGGCCAGGCGGGTTCCAGCAGGCACAGAATGCCAGTTTCCTCTTTGGTGCTAAAGAGGCAGGCGCAGGTGAGGAGTCCCGAGGCGTCAGGCAAAGGTTTCCATATTAGTGCAACAAGACCAATACTAGCAGGACGGCAAGACGGAGGTCATCATGGAGCCCACGACAATGTCACCGCCAGAGCCTTTGGCAGCCGAAGACCACCTTTTATCAGGATAACTTGTACTCGTTGTCCCCTTTCAAACTGTATGTTGTGGGATCCCTTCCCGCCTAATATTTGGGAAGAGGACCTGGGCCACTATAAATAGGGCTAGCCACCACCATATTCAAGGAGAGGCTCATCTAGAGACGGGAGGATTCAAATCATCCCCATCCACACAAGCTCATCGAGCTCAAGAACACCTCTCCTCAGGAGGTTGTTCTTCCCTTGTACTTGTTCATCCCCGGCCTACAAGGCAATGCACCACACCACACAGGAGTAAGGTATTACACCGCAATGGTGGCCTGAACCAGTATAAACTCTTGTGTCCTTTGTTCCTTGGGTTCGGCAAGCTAGGCTTTGAGATTGGTGCGAGGGCGTGAGCTAAGGGGGGAGAGATATTTGTGTGCACCCTAGTGTTCGAACCTCAAGGGTTTGCCGAAACCCATAATCCGACAGCCACCAAGCTGTTGACCCAAATAATCTTAATCGAAGAGAGGTATATGACAAGAATCTCAATGAAACAACAACCATGTGCATAAGAAAAGGTATGACTGACAAGAAAAGGAGATCATACATACATATCACAAGTGCCAAGGAATTATGGGATAGCATTGTGAGGACCAAGACTGGTACCTCCACTCTCCGGCTTGCTCAATATGAAATTGCGAAGGGTCAATTGCAAAACTTTTGTATGGAGAAATGTGAATCTCCCAGGCAATTACTTGAGCGTCTCATGACTCTCACTGCCAACATTGAGTCATGTGAATGTCACAAGACTCACAATGGATTCAACTTGACTAAGTGATTTTTCGGGGATAAGTTGCTTCGTGCTCTTGCTCCATATCATGACCAAATGGTGTGGGACATAAGACAACACCATGAATTCATGGAAATGACTCCAAATGACATCATATCCACTTTCCAACTATTTTAAGAGTCAAAGGCAAATGCCACAAAACATCTTGCCATGCATGGTACCTCAACATCAAAGATCAATCTTGCATTGGAGGCCAAGCATGTATGCGAAGAAGAGCAAAGTGAAGAAGAAGAAGATGATGATGAAGATGGTGATGAGATTGACTCAGATGACAGCCCGTCATATGAAGACATTGCTCTCTTTGTCAAGAAGTTTAGCGCAGGAAAATTCAAGGGAAGATTCTAGAAGAAGAAAGTTAGGAAATGCTACAACTATGAAGAAACCAACCACTTCTCCGAGTGCCCTTATGAGAAGAGAGAAGATAAACAAAGGTTTCCCAAGACCTTTCCCAAGATGAAGTTGCCAAATACTTTGAACTCCAAGCTCAAGAAGAGAGATGGGAAAGAAATGGTTGCTCATGAAGAATCTGATCCGGATGATGTTAGTGGTGTTGCCGGGGTTGCTCGAGATTCCCAAAACACCTTGAGGCTAGTCAACAAGAGTGGTGATGTTGTCACCTACAACTATATGAAAGTCTACAAGGGAAACGCTCACAAGTGCCTAATGGCAAAGGCCGTGGTAGAAGATGGAGAGGACCAAAGCTCTTCTGGCAAGGTCAAGGTAACTCCACGATCAAACCCTCCTCTTTTCACTCCTTCTACTCCTAGTGATAAGTATCTTCATGCGGAGGATAGTTATGAGATATAGATGACCCTATGCTTGCTAAACTAAATAAGTTCATGTGCTCCCTCAAAGGAAAGAAACTCACTATGTTTCGTATGCTTATGGAGATGGTGAGTAAGCACACCATCACCATTAAGGAACTCGAAACCCTCGTCACCGAGGAAAAGGAAAAATATGAAATACTTGAGCGAAAAGTCCAATATGAGGAAGCATGAAATGATGAACTATGCTTGAAAATTGGTGCACACATTGATGTTCATACTAAAGATCTTGCCTCCTTGAAAAAGGCTAATGACTCTTGCGAAGAGTTCGTGAATGATAAAAGTAAACTTGTGATGTCTCATGCTTCTCTCTCTAAGGATTGTGAGCTCCTATCCATGTCCCTCAAGACCAAGGAAGAAGAGCTCACCCTTCTTACAAAGAGTTTTGAGATGCTCAAGCTTACTTATCTTGAAACTCTAGCCAAGGCTTACTCTTCTTCTATTATCAATGTTGACGTTTGTACTACTAACTCTAGTAGTGATCTAGCATATATTCTTGTGGAGAATCGCTTTCTCAAGGCTCAAATCGAGAAAGGTCTCATGACATGTGCTCAAGGACAAAAGAACCTTAATGAGGTATTGAGCCAACACAATGAGGTGTTTGCCAAAGAGGGGCTTGGGTTTGACCCAAGCACAAGCAAGAAGAAGACTTCATCTCAAAAGTGCACCAGCCCTCTAAAAGAAACATTTGTACGAGAAGGGCACAACACGAAAGGTAAGGGTTTTAGTGGGAAGGTTACAAGGGGCATGCCCACTCTCAAAAAGACAAAAGAGTTCATGCCTCCATCCTATGTACTTCGTAAGACCAAGGATGGAGAAGTTTATGCAAAATTTGTTGGTCCTCGAAATGCATTCCGATTCTATGCTATTTGGGTCCCTAAGAACCTTGTGACTAACTTGAGAGGTCCCATTGCAAAATGGGTGCCTCTAACAAAGTCATAATTGTGTGTAGGTTGCTTTCTCTGGTGGAGTAAAATGGGTGATCAATAGTGGATGTACCAATCATATGACCAAAGATAGGAAATTGCTCTACGATTTCATGGAAGCTATTCAACCATTTTTGAGCATTATGTTTGGTGGAGGGATAAAAGGACAGGTACTCAGGTTGGGCAAGGTGGCTATCACAAATGACATCTCTCTTGCAAATGTCATGCTTGTCCAATCCCTTAAATACCATTTGCTTTTCGTTCGCAAATTTTCTTCTGTTGATTATGATACACTCTTTGGACTAACGGATGTGAAAGTCTTTATGAGAGATACTCTCAAAGTGGCCTTTGTTGGAGAGTTGGATGGAAAACTTTACAGAATTGATTTCTGGAAAGAGAGAACATTCCATGCAACTTGTCTAATGGCCAAGGCCGACAAGGGGTGGCTATGGCATCACCGGCTAGACCATGTCGGCAGGAGAAATCTTCAAGATCTCTTAAAGGGTAATCACATCCTTGGACTAACCAATGTCTCTTTTGAGAAAGATCGTGTGTGCAGTGCATGCATAGCTGGGAAGAAACATCAATCAAAGCACCCTCCCAAGAATATCGTGTCTACTTCAAGACCTTTGGAGCTCCTTCAGGTGGATCTCTTTGGACCTCCTTCATGGGATAGTCTTGGTGGGAACAAGTATGGGCTTGTCATTGTGGATGATTACTCAAGATATACATGGGTCTTCTTCCTTAAGTCCAAGGACGAGACAAATATCACCTTCATTGATTTTGCCAAGCAAGCACAATGCAAGTTTGACAAAGAAATCTTGGCAATAAGAAGTGATAATGGCTCTGAGTTCAAGAACTACACCTTGGAAGAATTTCTTAGTGATGAAGGGATTGAGCATCAATATTCTGCTCCATACACTCCACAACAAAATGGTGTAGCCAAAAGGAAGAACCGCACACTTGTGGAGATGGCAAGGTCCATGTTGGATGAAAACAAGTCGCCACATAGTTTTTGGGCCGAGGCTATCAACACTGCATGCCATGCATCAAACCGGCTCTTCCTACGCACCATATTGGAAAAGACTCCATATGAGCTCCTAACTAGGAACAAGCCGAATGCCAAGTACTTTCGTGTATTTGGGTGCAAATGTTTCATCCTCAACAAAAGAGAACGGTTAGGAAAATTTCAATCCAAAACCATTGAGGGCATATTTGTTGGCTATGGATCAAACTCTCACTCCTATAGAGTCTACAACAAATCCAATGGATGTGTTGTAGAAACTTGTGACATGGTGTTTGATGAATTTAATGGCTCCCATGGGGAGCAAGTTGATCTAAGTGTTGTAGGTGAAGAAGATTCCTCTCAAAATATTTTGACCATGGGTGTTGGTGCACTTCTTCCAATGGAACAAGAACCTCATGATGATGAAGAACAAGATGGAAGCTTCACACATCATCAAACTACTTCAACAACTACACCACCTCAAGCTCCTATTGTTCATCCAATGCCCTTACTCCAAGTACAAGAAGATGATGAAGTTCCTCTTCATGATAATCTTCAAGAAGAAGATCCTCATAAAGGGAAAGAACAAGAAAGTGCAATCATTGATAATGAATCTCAACAAATGCAATATGAAGAAGAATAGCTTCCACCACACATTAATGATCCATATGTTGAGGACGTGGGTGATGGACATGAAGTTGAACATCGTGAAACCCTAACCTCCATCATGCCTCGAGGGGCCGGTCGTGTTGATGTTGACAAAATTCTCACCGGCATATCGGAAGTGTTAAGCCTCTCAAGGTACCAGATGAATTGATGGACAACAATTGGCTCGTTGCTATGCAAGAAGAGTTGAACAGTTTTGAACGCAACCTAGTGTGGTCATCAGTCGAGAGGCCAACTACCGAGCACAATGTCATTGGAACAAAATGGATTTTCAAGAACAAGAAAGATGAGAATGGTGTAATCATCCATAACAAGGAAAGGTTAGTGGCACAAGGGTACTCACAAGTTGAAGGTTTGGACTTTGGTGAGACCTTTGCCCCCATTGCCGGTCTTGAGTCCATTCGCATCTTACTTGATTATGCTTCTTTCAATGGTTTTACATTACATCAATTGGATGTGAAGAGTGCTTTCCTTAATGGTCCTCTACAAGAAGAAGTATATTGATCACAACCACCTGGGTTTGTTGATCCCGATCACAAAGACTATGTGTATAAACTTAATAAGGCTTTGTATGGCCTCAAACAAGCACCTCGTGCTTGGTATGATAATCTTAAGAAGTTTTTACTCGATGATGGTTTTGTGAGAGAGTTGAGCAATCCCACTCTTTTTACTAAGAGGGAGAAGGGTGATTTGATCTTATGCCAAATCTATGTAGATGATATCATTTTTGGTTCTCCTAACATTTATTTATTCAAGAAGTTTGCAGCTTCCATGACCAAGAATTTTGAAATTTCACTCAATGCGGACTTGAAGTTCTTTCTCGGATTCCAAATTCAACAATTTCAAGAAGGAATTTTCTTGTCTCAAGAAAAATACCTCAAGGATATTCTAGAGAAGTTTGGCATGTCTAATGTTAGTCAATGTAAGATACCCATGCCAACCAAAATTGTACTCACTAAAGACACAAATGGTATCCCTTTCGACCCATCTATTTACCACTCTATGATTGGTTCATTGCTCTATCTTTGTTCATCTAGACTAGACATCATGTTTAGTGTATGCATCAAGCATCCCCTAGGGAAAGTCATCATAAGGCGGTTAAGTATATTCTTAGATACCTTGTTCACACCCCAAAGTTGGGACTATGGTACCCCAAGGATGCTAAGTTTGATCTTATTGGGTACACGAATGCAGATTGGGCCGGAGACAAAGTGGATCGTAAGTCCACCTCCGGTGCATGTTAATTTCTTGGATGCTCCTTGGTAAGTTGGTCCTCGAAGAAACAAAATTGTGTTGTTCTTTCCACCGCTGAAGCTGAATACATTGCAACATCTAGTTGTGGAACTCAATTACTATGGAGGAGGCAAACTTTGAAGGATTACGGTATCACCTATAGACATGTGCCTCTTCTATGTGATAATGAAAGTGCCATCAATATTGCTGAGTATCCCAAAGATCATACTCGCACCAAGCACATTGATATTAGGTATCATTTATTGCAAGATCATGTGGAAAAGGGTGACATTGATATTGCTCATGTGGGTATGGATATGCAACCTGCAGACATTTTCACCAAGCCATTCTATGAAGCAAGGTTTTGTGAACTTAGGCATGAACTTGGTATCTTGGAGCTTGACAACATTATGTGAAATCTATTACCCATCATTGCATTTTCATCATGTTTTGTCTTGATGTAGGCATATATTTAGTGGGAGACACTCAACTCATGAGTACTCTCACCCTGCATAAAAAGAACAAACACTCTCAAAGCTACCATGTTATTCTAACTATGGTGCTTTCATTGATGTAGTAGTGATTATGCACCCAAAGTTCAAATCTTTGCGGTGCCATGTCACATATACTCACACATGGTGGCATCAGTCACCGCTCTTGTCGTTAGAACATTGTCTGAGCGATGTGTTTTTTTGTTGGCATACGATACTTACTGACTCATATTGTGTCTTTACATCTTACTACGTATTGTACTCATCATCTCCCTATCATTGTCATTAGCACCAATAATTGCACCTTATTATTCCAAAAGAAAAAAGAAGAAAAAAATTCCTATGTCCTTCCGGTTGTCCTGTATGTACCCGACGTCCATAAAATCCTTTCTGTTGTCCTCATACCGGTCGTCCGGTGATACCGGACTTCCGTTAATTTCAGCCCTGTCCCATCGCGTCGGCCACCTGGTTTTGCCGGTCGTCCACTACCTGGCGTATCTGGTAGGTCTTCTCAGGCCCCAGACATCCGTTCCGCACCAGTCATCCGGTCAATTCGTCGCCCGCATATATAAAGCAGAGTGCGTTTAGAGCAGTTCCCAAACCTAAAATCGCTTGTTCCTCATCTCTTCTCCGCCGCTGCTGCTCAGTCTCCTCGCTGTGGTCGCGTGCCGACCGTGCTCCTCGCTGTTTCAGCGCAGGCTGGGTCATGCCGGTCGCCGTCGGGCCTCCGGCGCCGCCCTGTGGATCCCCTTCCCATCTCGTTCATCCCCCCGAGATAGCACCTCCTCTTATTCTCCTCTCATCAATCAAACTTCTTCAATCTATGAAGGTGGATAGGTGATTTGATTCTTCTTCCTCACATGGCGGGTGATTGGGTCCCCAAGGACTCTTCTGCTCCTACTCGTCGAACTGCTGCTAGTGTTCCTCCTCCTACTCGTTCAACTACTTCCGGATCTGCATCCTTTGGGCGCATTTCTCTCTTTCTTGGGAAGGCTCACTCTGCCATGATGAAGGTTTTTACCTTTCACTGCTCCAAAAATCACGATGTTGTCACTTGCATGGTATCTTCCAAGAATGCTCTAAAGGCTCGTCTGAGAGACTCCGGATTATTTGATGTGAGTGATGATGAACATCTTCCTGATGAACCCCCTTCTGACTTTGGCTTTCCCTCGGGTCCTGAGGGGGCTGATTTCCTTGACGAGGCTGGTGGCAGTGGTGCTCATGATGATGATGATGATGATGATGCTATTTGATGCTATTATGACTCCTTTTCGTCATTTGATGCCAAGGGGGAGTAGGGACTTATCTATGTAATGCTATGATATTAGCTTGTATCGAACCAATGTTATGCTTTATGTACTATGCTATGAGTGATGAACCTTTATGGGAGCATATTATGGTTTTATGCTACCTTGTTTATGAGATTTGGTTGTGTTGGTATCATATTGAGGGGGGGGGGGGCTCTCCTCATGCTTATTTTATTTATGCACATGTTTAGAGGGAGCTCCACAACAAATCCTTTTGATATTCAAAGTTTTTTTACATACTGAGAAGTGCATGTATGTTGTCATCAACTACCATAAAGGGGGAAACTGAAAGTGCAATAATGCCCTTAATCTTATTTTGATGTTGATGACAACATGCACACTTGGGACTAATCATGTTTGTCAAGTATATCTCAGGATTATGTCTCAAGGGCCGTGTGTGGATCATGACTACGGAAATATATATCACTCAAGAATGGAGATACAAGACAAAAGCTTTGGCCCTTTTTCAGTATGTTCTTGAGTATAGGGATCCCGCACTATTAAGAGGGGATAGTTGGATTTTGTGAAAGACTTGCTGAAAACCCACAAAATATCCTCTCACATCATCTTTGTTTCATCTCTAATTCTTCCTCTACCTTGTGCACAAAAACTGGGATGATTCTAAGCTAGTAGGTTCAGCTATCACGGGACGTCCGAAAGTCTATGGACGTCCGACCTCTCACAGCCGACCGGGCATATGGCTCTCCCCGGTTGTCCGGTGCATCTTCACAAAATATAAAATAGTAGAAATCTGGTGTCACCGGACGACCGTTCTTCTCCGGATGTCCGGTACTGCCCTAACAGAATATATATTAGCGGATTTCTCACCTCACCGGACGTCCAGCCACCGGAGTACCGGCGCCTTCCAGACGTCTGCTGGCTGTACACATGATGCTTCTTCTATGGCCTGGTAGGTTTTCCAGCGACCGGACGACCGGCGGCCGGTCGGATGTCCGGTCCAATCTGAGTCACCGGACATCCGGTACTCATCGAATGTCCGACAGCTCTAGCACACTATGTGGCTCAACGGTCAGTTTTACACTATCACTATATATAGCCTCCTCCCTCCCACGGGATAATGTTGACCATTCAGTTTGAGCTTTCTAAGAACACATCTCACTCCCTCTCTTTATTCCCTACACCAAATCCTAGATCCCCTAGGGATTTGGGAAAAATTGAGAGAAGTTCTCCAATCAAGTGATAGATCCACTCCTTCCCCTTCTTCTCACCAAAGGAATTCGTGATTTGAGAAAGTTCTTGAGCATTTCCTAACGTTCTTGTTACTCTTGGAGGTTGGAGACTCCTAGGCTCTAGGAGTTTTTCGGACAGGAATCGACCATTGTGATTACCCCCCGGAAAAGTTTGTGAGGGTTTGGAGACCACCCCAAGGTCTACCACTAGTGGTTGAGAAATGCCTCCGTGATGTTGTCTCAAAGGGAGAATAGGGTGAGCCTTCATGGCGTTGGTGTGCCTTCGTGGTAACATCCACCTCTCTAACAGTGACGTACCTTCCCTCCAAGGAAGTGAACATCGGCATACATCCTCGTCTCTCGGAGTGGCGGTTATTCCTAACCCTAACTCTATACTTGTGGTTACATGTCTCTTAGCACTTACTTATATCATATTGTGCTTGCTTACTCACATACTTGTGTTACTTGTTTATCTTGCTTAGCACTTAACATCTTACATGCAATTGTTAGGCTCACTTTCATATTCTGCATTATTGCCTAAAATTGCTAAGTAATAAGTAAAATTTGTAATTGTACCTATTCACCCCCTCTAGGTCCATCTCGATCCTTTCACACCCGAGTCAAGAAATCTGAAGATAATAAAGACAAAGCGACAACATTCAAAAGAAGCAAACAAGTTTGGATAAATGCATGAGGGCTCAGAACCACCGGCAGAAGTACTTGGGCATCAAGCCCGAAAGATTTTAACGATTATAGCATCACTCAGATATTTCGAGGCAAATAAAGTTAAGTTTTTCACTTGGCAGGAGGAGGACTTGCTAGCTCGACGAAACTATCCAGGTCAATGTCGTCCGTAATACGAGTAGATGCATTGATGAAGGTTTCCATGAGTGATTGAATTGAAGCTTGTTAGTGTTGGAGACCTTAAGAGCCACCAGCTTCTCTTCTTTGGTCTCCTGGCAATGAACACGGATGAGTGACAAAGCCACGTCAGCACCGCAGCGGGCTGCTGACTTCTTCCATGCCTGCATTTGGTCGGGGCTGCTGTTGAGTCGAGTCATCAATGACTCGAGGTCGTTCAGAAGCACATCCCCTGGCGATAATTCCTTGTCGATTCGGGACACCGCGACCTTCAGTCGAACGATGTAATCCAAGACTAATCCAAGACACCGGCAAGGCGAGATTCTAGTTGCAGCATGTTCATTGCAGCATTGTCCTTGACGGGGGAGTTGATGGGGTCCAGGCCTGTCTCGATCTGCCCAGTTTCTTCCTCGAAGTTTTGACAGAATTCTGCATACACAAAAAGTGTTCAGGTGACAGTAACATAATGGAAAAGTTCTCTGCAGTCAGTCGGATAGAGAAAAGTACATTCAAGCATGAGGAACGTCTTCTTGGCAAGACCTCCCAGATAAGTTTTCAGTTCATCTCTCTTCCGAGTGAGAACATCAGCTCTGTCCACCAAGGCCACCTTCTCCCCCTTCGGCTGCACGACATCCTTCTTCGCTTCATCAACAATAGTTTTCCACTTGGTCTCTTCTTCCAACTTTCCGACTGAAGCTAGCTTCTTGTCAACAAGTTCTGTCTTCTCCCGCGTCGTCTTCTACGCCGCTGCAAGGTGAAGGTCCTTCTGCTCCAGAGCCTACTTCATTTTCTTTAGAGAAATAACACTCTTCAGACGATCTTGGAGTTAACGGTTTTCACTACGCACAATTGCTCGAGTGGAACCACTCGGTCCAAAGGATGGAAGGAAAAAGATCACAAGGCGAGTAGTCGACAAGTTGTTACCTCCCATGGCAGCAGCTTCATCCTGGGCTTTCTTCAGGTTCTTCTTGGCCAATTCTAGATCAAGGTTCAGTTCGATCTGCTTCTTCTCCAGATTGGCAAATTTGTTTCAAAGTTCACAAGATTTCTGCAATAAACAACAAGACACGTCAATAGACAAAAACAAGGATCAGTCACTTCCAGGCGATAAGATGCAAGGTCAGATTATTATGACAAAAAGAGTTCTAAGACTACTGTCGAATCAAACATTCAACAACAGTCTCGGGGAATACACCCAGTGGGTGCACTTGGCGTGCCCCCACCGGTTCGATTTCCCACTTAGCATGGTCTGCCCAGCACGAGTGGAAGGAGTAAAAAAACATAACAACAACATCTGTTCTCAGACCACCACCGACTGCCCGTAGTTGACCGCGGTCTTGTGGACTATACCTAGTGGGTGCACTTAGTGTGCCCCCACTGGTTCGGTTCCCACTCGACAAGACCTGTCTAAACCAAGTGGAAGTACTACAAAAAAACATTTTGCAAAGACCCCCGCCGAATCAAACATTCGAGGGCGGTCTCAGGGACTACACCCAGTGGGTGCACTCAGCGTGCCCCCACTGGTTCAAGAGTTCACTCGATACGACCTGGTCGACTCAAGTGAAAGAGCTACAAAGCAAAACACGAACACCAAGTGGGTGAACAGATGCAAGATGCAAACTCGTGATATATGCACATAAGGTTCCAAAACGCTCATCCACGAACATCTTATGAATAATAAAGCAGCTATTTTCAGATAGCATATCCTAACAGAGCAAAGGTCAAGCTGGAATCCAATCGGAAATCAACTTACAATCCCACTTACTCGGACATTGGCTTGGAGGGCAGAGCTAGCATCATAGGCGGCATTGCTGTTGTCATACACCACTATCAGTTGGTCCATCATTAGACCTGCTTAAAGCATGGCCTCCTTGCCAGCTCCTACTTGGTCTTCTAGGACATGATGAGTAACAAATAAAGGAGATGATGGAAACGATGACGTGGCCGGTGGAGCTAAAGCTTGAACCTACACAGTCGGAGCAGGGGCCGAAGAAGTCGATGCCGAGGGCTGGCCAATCGACAAAGGAACATCAAAAGAAACAGTAGTCCGTACTAGATCACCAAGTTGCTGATCGACAGGTTCTGATGCTGATGTCGAGTGAGATGCTTTGTTGGCAGGCACCCTCTTGCTCAGTGTCCTGCCCCTCCTCCATGTATCCCTTTGTGGCACTTCTTCATCATCGTCATTGTCTCGAAGTTGGATAACATGTGGTGCTGCAAAACACTCGACCATAAGAGTTCACTCAACCATGAAAATAGTTGGTAAAGTAAGAGCTTTGGTGTGGAGCCGTACCTGCCCGAGAAGTGGCCGCGTCTGTGGTTTCCGTGTCATCCTGCTCCTTGTCAATACCCATGGATGTCCCATAAGTAGCAGTGTTGATAGATCCAAACTTCACCCGGCCAGACAAAGAAAGAAGTTCCCAATCAAAACGAAGAAAAAAAGAAGAAACGATAAACTTATGCAGAGGCAACAAGAACTGCCACCTTGATCTATGGCAAGACCTTCCGGGGCTTCGGTGGGGCGACCTTGGGCTGCTTCGCGGCCTTCTCCGACAGCTCTAGAGTCAAGGTCCGAGTGTGCTTCGGAACTTTCATACCTGAAGGAAATGTTTTGCCGCGCCCGCCCGCAGGATCCTGCGACTGTTTGGAACGACGCTCTTAGCGGGGTGGCAATTCAACCTCATCGTCGCTGCTCGAGTCCTCACTGTCCTCGTCGTTGTCGTCCGCGTACTCCCATTCGGCACTATCAGCATGATGGTCTGCTCCCTCTTGGAGCTGATCCCCGTTCAGCATCGAATACATCTTGGTATAAACCTGCAAGACATAAGCTACAAGCATAAGTCGGATTCGGGAGCAATTGCAGATCGGAAGAAGAAAACACTCAGTATTTTGAGCCTGACCTCTTCCGGATCATGTTCGGCGTCGACTGGCTGAACCCTCCTAGACCCCCTGGGGTTATCTTTGTTCCCAGTAATGCTCCTCAGCCATTGAGCCACCGTATCCACGATGACCTCCTCTGGGTGGACTCGAGTGGTGTCTCCAGGGCCCGAGTACATCCACATTGAATGTTCACAGGCTTAGAGAGGCTGGATTCGCCGACCGAGGAACACCTCCAACAGATCCATGATAGTCACACCCTCCCGAACTAAGTTAATGACTTGGTTTACTAAAAGGGACACCTCGCCTTTCTCCTCTAGGGTCACAATCAGTGAAGAAGGTTGACGGAGTTGCTCCATAGTGAAAGGGGGGAGACCGGTCGACTAACCAGGAGTCGGGACGTCTTTGCAGTAGGACCAGGTCGACTGCCATCCTCGGACCGACTCGGGAAGGGTCATAGGAGGAAAAGAACTTCTACCCCTAGTTTGAATCCCTAAATCCCCACACATCTGGATCACATGCATCTTTTCGTCAGTCGGATTTGATTTCTTCACTGTTTGAGAACGACAAGTAAAGATGTGTTTGAAGAGATCCTAGTGTGGTTGGCAGCCTAGAAAGTTTTCACACAAAGAGATGTACGCAACGAGATATGTGATGGTTTTGAGGGGTGGCGAATCTGCCACCGAAAAAGTTCAAAAAACCCCGAAAGAACATATTCGGGGGAAGGAAAAAACCTTGATTGACGTGGGTGGTGAGAAGGACACGCTCACCCTCGCATGGCTGGGGATTGGATTCCCCCTCCGACAACCTCCAAGACTTGTCAGCAATCATGTCATCCTCGGCGAGCTTCTTCAAATCTTCCTGCATGACGATGGAACGGATCCAGTCCCCCTGGATCCAACCAGGTGGTAGACCGAACCACGACGACGACACTCGAACCGTCTTCTTGCCTTTCGCTGCCGCCGACACCTTGTCCACGCGGTCCAGAGCCGTGGTCTTGTCCTTCCCCATGGCGGTGGAGTGCACGCGGACTGGGCGGAAGCATCGATAGCAGAGAGATGCGTGGTGGAGAAGCAGAGGAGAAGAAGACCGAATGAGGAACACTGTGCATTTACATCGGCCCGAGTGCTCTTTATGGGGCTGCATCCGAGTGGCTGACCAGTGGGCCCAAGCGATCTTATCACACCCCGCAGCAGACACTCGGCCGATACGTGGCGAAAAATATGGCATGGAAATCGAGATGCTTATGTCTATGTGTTCTGCTTACTGCCCCACACTCTGTCCCGCGCGCTTCTCCAAAATTTCGAATCCCGTGAGATCCGGGAACCGTGGAGCAATCAATCACGCCAAGGATTTCACACTCTAATTCACTCGAAGATTCACGACGTAATTCACTCAGCGACCACAAAATCGATTGAGGCGACTGAGACAAGGTTAAAGTTCCAGTACGATTTCCAAACTCCGATGAAATGCCGCTGAAGCTTAGAATCGAATCGGAAACAGCTTCAACCTTACTTCACTCGGACCTCAATCCATTTGGGGGCTAATGACGATGCCATGTACTTAGGGTAGGGTCATAGGCATGACCTAGACGCCCTACCCAAGGACACTTCCCTAGGGTCAAAGTCATTTGAGGTACAACAGAAGATACCGACTGAAACAACTTTAGAGTGCAAGCCACTCGACCAGCTATTCCACTAGGATACCCCAATTCCACTCGACCAAGATAGAGTCACTCGACCGTACGAAGAATCGCTCGGACTACAGAAGATCTAAAGCCACCCCAAGATGGCAACGGTCAGGCGTTCACTCCGTTGTCTTAAAGGTCATTAATAGACATTATAACAGACATTACTAGTAATGCCCCTATCTTACCATACATTGAGCCTTGTGTAATTGAGGGCGGGAGAGGTCTGGCGCACTATATATAAGCCACCCCCTCCTCTGGCACAAGGGTTCCCTCCCCCTGTAACTCACACACATATTCCATTCGACAAGCCTCAAGGCACCGAGACGTAGGGCTGTTACCTCCTCCGAGAGGGGCCTGAACTCGTGAAACTCGTGTGTACAACCTCGCCGTAGCTATGGCCTTGTGTCGGTGTCAAAACCGGCGGATCTCGGGTAGGGGGTCCCGAACTGTGCGTCTAAGGCGGATGGTAATAGGAGGCAGCGGACATGATCTTTTACCCAGGTTCGGGCCCTCTTGATGGAGGTAAAACCCTATGTCCTGCTTGATTATTCATGATAATATGAGTAGTACAAGAGTTGATCTACCACGAGATCAGAGAGGCTAAACCCTAGAAGCTAGCTTATGGTATGATTGTATGTTGTCCTATGGACTAAAAACTTCCGGTTTATATAGACACCGGAGGGGGCTAGGGTTACACAAGGTCGGTTACAAAGGAGGAGATATACATATTTGTATTGCCTAGCTTGTCTTCCACGCCAAGTAGAGTCCCATCCGGACACGAGACGAAGTCTTCAATCTTGTATCTTCATAGTCCATCAGTCTGGCCAAAGGATATAATCCGGCTGTCCGGATACCCCCTAATCCAGGACTCCCTCAGTAGCCCCCGATCCAGGCTTCAATGACGATGAGTCCGGCGCGCAGTGTTGTCTTCGGGATTGCAAGGCGGATTCTTCTCCAAATTTCGAACGTTTGTTAAGCAGTGTCCGGCCCCATAAATGTTGGACCTCTTGGCTTCTGCGCCCAATTAGGGCTATCTCCCACGCGTCGAATGAATACGAGGCGCCAGGGCGTTTTTACATTCGTCCCCTAGCCAGATAAATAAATTGTCTATTAAAGGGATGGAGATTCTTAGATCCAATCCATATGATCCTCCCCAACGAGAATCCATCGGAGCACGCTTCAGAAAAATCCACTCCAACATGGCCGACCTCTGCAGCTCCTCCTCCCGCCCCCGTAGCCCTAAGCCCGGTGATTGGGGGAGGTGTTCAGTCCCACACAGTCGATTAGTTGAACTGCAGACTAAGGGATTTCTCCCTCCAGCGTATATGGTTCCCGTCCGAGCCGGGCTCGCCACCTACAATGGCGGGGAGCAAGCGGAGAGCTTCCCCAGCCCCTCTACGGGGGAGCGGGTATGCCTTGTTCCTTATTTATTAAGGGGACTCGGATTTCCAATTCATCTGTTCCTCCGCGGGCTCCTGGAGTTTTACGGCCTCCAACTGCACAATTTCACCCCTGCTTCCATATTACACATCATCGGCTATGTTGCCCTTTGCGAGTTATTCCTGGGCTACGAGGCTCATTTCAAGCTGTGGAAAAGGTTATTTTACCTTGTCCCCCGCACACAGAAGGGGTCACTTTATCAAGTGGGTGGAGCCAAAATATGGCGCATCACCGAAACTAGATACATGTCCGGTACTCCGAAGAAGACGTCCGAAGATTGGCCTTCGGAATGGTTTTATATGGAGGACGTCCCCCTTTCGGACCCTGTTCGGCGGGGTCTTCCTGAGTTCAACAATGCTCCTCTGAAGAAACGCCGAAGTTGGCACCCACGGAGCCCCCAGGAGGAAGACAACGGAGAAGTCCTTTACCTGATGAACCGGATTAAAGCGCTGGCTCAATCAGGATTGACAGTAATCGAGGTTATGTCAATATGCATAATGCGAGGAGTGCAGCCACTTCAATATCGAGGGCACCCCCTATGGTGTTTAAACGGGGAAGACAATGCCACCCGTCGCGGGCGTAAGGGTCCGGACAACGTTGTCGCTTTAGCAAAAATTCTTTCCGAGTTGTTCAAGGGAGAGGAAGAGGAGTTCGTCTACATCAAGCCACGGGATGGATTCTCTATGTACAACCCTCCAAGCTGGGTGAGTTATATCTCCCTACTCCCATTCTTCCCGCATTCTTTGTCATAGGTATTCACCTTGCCATTGTGCGGCAGGAACTGCGAAAAGCCACAAGGGAGGTCAACAGCCCATCCCCACAACCAGAGGACCCTAACTAGGCCCTTGGTCCCAGACTCGAAGAAGATCCAGACATATTCGTGGAGCTGATAGACCGGCAGTTCTATCAATTAAGCTGTGATGACGCCATGGTGGCCATTACGACCGACTATCCCGGACTGCTTCCTGTGTCGCACGTAAGAAAAACAAAAATCCCAACTCCAAAAACTAGGATCCCCTTTTAGACACTTCACCTACCATATACATATGGTGTTTTACAGGGAAGGTGATGCGGAGCATCATTCCATCATCCCCATGGACTCTACACCGACACATCAAGCCCCACGTGGACCTATGACAAGAGCGAGAACACGTGCTTTGGAAACCGAGGTGAACTCCTTCCTACTTAGCTTGCATATGGATACGAATGGAACATTGTTGCTACCTCACCAAGATACGCTATGTCTCATTAGGTACGAAGAGGAACACCACTAAGAGGCTCAGGAGCACCCCCAAGGAGAAGAGGAACCACCCCAAGGCCACGTGGACCAAGACGGAGTGCAACACCAGCAAAACTGGAAGTCCCAGGTGACCCCGTGCGCACGGGCCCCCGAGACCCCGTGCCCATGGGCTATCCAGGAAGTTGGCGCTGGAGCACCCAGTGCGCACGGGCCTGTACCGTGCCCACGGGACCCCCGTGCGCACGGGCCCAACTTACCCCGTGCGCACGGGCCTCCCAGGATGGACGGCTGAGATCCCCAAACCGAGCCCCTCTTCATCTCTTTCGACCCCAAGACTATATAAACCGTACCTAGGTCTATGTTTAGGGTTAGCAAAGTATGAGCAAAGTATGAGATGAGATATTTGTGAGCTTTGCTCCTTCTACCTTCCCATTTGTGGAATAAAGACCCCTTTGGGAAGAATCCTAGTGGATTTCAAGACCTCCTCTAGGAGAAGACTATCTTCAAGACCTCATCTCCTAGGAGTCGGAAGAACTTTGCCATTGTATCTTTCCTTAGATTGTGTTTGTGACTTGTGGATCTTGTGTTGCTATCTTAGCGGATGTGTAATTGGGGAATTGTTTGAGTGATTTCCTCTTTGTGTTCTTGAGAGTTTGCCCTTTTTCCCCTCCAAGTGTGAAAAGATCCCCCACTAGGATTTCATCCTATATCATTTTGGTATCATGAGAAAGGTTGATTCACATCTTGGAGTCCCATCCCCCCATTTCCTAGCTTGATTTTGTTGTTTTTTGTCCAAATTCGAAAATCCCCACAAAAATAGCCCAAAAAAAATTCTTGCAATTTGTTGGATCTTGTGAGATTTGGTTGTTTTGATCCACGAATTTGGAGTTTGGCAAGTGGATCTACCCATCTTCCTTCTTCCCCACCTTCCAAATCCTCGAAATTGTCCTTATCATGGAAAATCCCCATGGATCCGGAGCTGTTCTTCCGCTCCCAGCACACCCCATGCACACGGGACGCCGTGCACATGGGCCTCACTTACCCCGTGCGCATGGACCATCTAGAAACTTTCGGCCATCTTTTGTTTGCACCATTTTGCTTCCATACCAACACTCGTGTTCTTCCGCACTATTTCTCGTGGTTGTTTGAGTTTCGGACTGCGGTTTCACTTGTGTCCTAAGGTGTTTCGGCTACTTAGGCGCATTTGGACATCATCATCGCCGCCACTCGATCATCAACTCGGACACCACACTGGCTTCACCAACTTCATTCTTACCATACGATCGGACGGTAACCTCGACGACATCTCACCCTTGCTTTTGCATTGATACCCCAAGCCATTTCGCGCCTCTTACCCATCGAGACTAGCAATCTGAGAATTGCCGGGCCATGCTATTGTGCACCATAGTCATCGTGTTAACAACTTAGTGCCATAAGTCTCTCCCGTGCACATCTTACATACTTGTCTCATATCATACTTGGCTCTAGCTTCAAAAAAAACAAGAAAAGCTTTTAAGCAAAAGAGGAGCAACAAAGAGCTTGTAAGCAATAGCTTCGAGCCATTCTGTATATCATCTTCGACACCCCATACGTAGCATAGTTGGGATTGAATACGACACGTTTCTCTTATAGGTTGGTGCACATGCGTATCTAGCCCATTTGAGCAATCGAGCTAGAGTCTCTCTAGTATTCGCACAACAAGAGCATTTTCCGTGGTTGCACATTTTGAGCTCACCCCTTGGTTTTGCGGATCCCATCTATCTTCCATGTGTGTGTTCCTAGTGATATCATTGGGTTTGATCTATTTGTTTTTACTTGCATTTTTGTGAATCTTCTCAACCTTATCGATATCTTGAATAACATTTGCTTGAAATTTTTGCCACCATCCTAACCGAGCTCCTCCATAAGCCTTTTACTTGTAGGTGTGAGAAATATCCCGGTACCAATTCCCCTATTATAGCATCGTGAGATCGTACTTGTTACATCCACTATCTTCGGAAAAGGTAACTTTGGTTTTGTTCTCTCATTTTTCCTACTCACCACCACTTGCTCATGATGGATAGGCCAAGTACTTGTATCAACCCACTCTTCATGGAGCAAGACGACGACATGAACTCCTTCGTCACCAAGAGTCACCTCTTTGGTGCACAACGTGCCTTGCATCAAGAGCAAAATGCTATGAGTGATCGCATCGACAACCTTGCCGCGGACTTGCGACTTTCCAAGCAACGTACAAGGGACTACTTCGAAAACAAGCTCGACGATCCCAAGAAAGAGAATGACACAAGGATGGATGAAATTCGTGCTTTGTTGCTCGACCGCTCGTCTTCCACTTCAAGAAGGAGCCCTTCAAGCCGCCACTCCGACTTCACCCTCTCCGGTTCAAGTACACCGTCTTCGAACACTCTTCGACGTGCCACGCACAATGAGCATCACGAAAACCTTAATCCTCTAGGCGCCACCGACTCGCAAGAGAATCATGACGTCAAACCCAAGAAGCCTTTGCGCTAGCACGAGAACGGCAATGTCAACGCCAACATGAAGAGGAAGAACGCGCGCTTCTACACCAACATGCACAAGATGCCGAGACACAACATCAAGAACAACAACTCCGTGACGAGCAAGCACTTGCGGCACAACAAGCTCTATGTGATTCGAGTCGAGCCGTTGCCGACCGAAGCCGTCAAGCCCGTGAACAAGAGGAATCACTTCACGAAGAAATTCAAGAACAAAGATTTCAAGCTCGCGTGCATTGTTAAGTTCCTCCTCGAGCTCGCGAAGTTCCCCCCCAAGCTCGCCAACACCATCAAGTTCATCGAGAGCATGAAGACAATGGAAATCCTCCACGACAAGAGCAACATGAGGTTGACAACCTTACGCGTCAAGAGCACCACGAGGTTAACAATCATCTACAACATGGGCGTCATCATCCCCAACCCCAATATAATGAAGAGCAATGCTACGGCAAGCTCAAGTTCACCATGCCCAAGTTCAACGGAAGCAATGATCCCGAAGAGTACCTTTCATGGGCATTGAAAGTTGACAAGATCTTCCGTTTGCACAATTATGAAGAAGAGAAGAAGATCGCGATGGCATCCCTTGAGTTCCAAGACTATGTCCTTATTTGGTGGGAACAAGTCATTGAGCGCCAAGAGGCAAGAGGTGATCCACCCATCACTACTTGGGCGCAAATGAAAGATGTCATGAGAGCACGCTTCGTTCCTACCTACTACAACCACGACCTCTTCAAGAAACTCCAACAACTCAAGCAAGGAACCAAGAGCGTTGAAGAATACTACAAGGAGATGGAGATTGCAATGATAAGAGCCAATGTCACGGAAGACGATGAACAAACAATGGCACGCTTCTTGAATGGCCTCAACCATCCCATAAAGAAGATCGCCGACTTCCAACCATACTCAAATCTCATCGAGCTAGTGCACCAAGCCACCAAAGCGGAACGCCAAGTGCAAGATGATTTCAAGTATGCGAAGTTCTCGTCCAAGACCTACGGCTCCTCTTATCAAGCTCCCGCGACTTCGGCAACTCCTACCTCAACTAGAGCATCACCAAGTATCGGCGACAAGTCAAGTTACAAGAAGACTTTGGCAAGTGCAAGTCGTCCTCCTACTACAAGCAACTTCAAGCCGAAAGCTTCATCATCATCTACCCCAACCGATGAGACCATCAAGACAAGTTCCATCAAATGTTTCACATGCGGAGGCCGAGGCCACAAGTCCTTCGAGTGCACAAACAAGCGCACCATGATCCTGAGCGACGACGGAACCTACGACTCCATGAGTGAAGGAGAAATGGAAGCCCTTGAGCAAGTGGCCATGCACCGACAAGTGAACAACGAAGACGAAGATGATCAAGTATTTTGTGATGAAGATTCAAGTCCCGCTCTTGTTGTCTCCAAGGTATTGACTCTTCAACATCAACAAGACGAAGATCAAAGATGCCATATCTTCCACACAAAGGCCGGCATCAACGGACGGTCCGACAAGGTCATCATCCATAGAGGTAGTTGCCACAACTTAGCAAGTGAAGACCTATGCTCCAAACTCCAATTGGTCAAGACGAAGCACCCTCAGCCCTACAAGGTTCAATGGCTAAGTGACACCGGCACCATACAAGTCGAGCATCGAGTACAAGTCTCTTTCAAGATCGGTGCCTATGAAGACACTTTGGAGTGTGATGTCCTTCCGATGACCGTTTGCCACCTTCTTCTTGGACGGCCATGGCAATTTGACCGAGGTGTCATTCACAATGGGCGTACCAATCACTATAGCTTCAAAATGAAAGGGAAAGAGTTTGTACTACGTCCTATGTCCTCAAGCCAAGTGCTCGCCGACAAGCAAAACACCCATCATGGAGAGAATAGTGAGAGAGTGAGCCACCAAAAAGAGAGTGAGCGCCACAAGCCCAAATTGAGTGCCTCCATGATGAGCGACAAGAAAAACTTAGCCCTATTTGCCAACAAACGTGAGATGAGAGAAGTGTGTGAGAACCCATCAAGTGTCCTACAGTATGTCCTATTGTACAAGGACGAGGCACCAAACACTAACACCTCTCACAATCTACCTTTGGTGTTATATTCTCTATTGCAGGAATTTCAAGATGTTTTCCCTGATGAGCTACCTCCGGGACTACTTCCATTACGAGGCATTGAGCACCGCATCGACCTCATCCCCGGAGCGCCACTTCCAAACAAAGCTCCCTACCGCGTCAACCCCGAAGAAACCAAAGAAATTCAAAGGAAAGTAAAGCATCTCATAGACCATGGTCATGTGCGTGAAAGTTTGAGCCCTTGTGCCGTACCGGTCATTCTTGTGCCAAAACATGACGGTAGATTTCGCATGTGCTCCAATTGTAGACCTATCAATGCTATCACCGTTCGCTATAGGTACCCCATTCCACGCCTAGATGATATGCTTGATGAGCTTAGCGGTGCCACTATATTTTCCAAAATTGATCTTAAGAGTGGTTACTATCAAATCCGCATACAGGAGGGTGATGAATGGAAAACCGCCTTCAAAACCAAGTTTGGTTTGTATGAGTGGTTAGTCATGCCTATGGGTCACTCGGAAGCACCGGGCACTTTTATGCGCCTTATGAATCATGTCTTTCGCCCTTACATTGGTATATTTGTTGTGGTTTACTTCGATGACATTCTTGTGTTTAGCAAATCCATCAAAGAGCATGTCACCCATGTCCGCACCGTTTTGCAAACTCTTAGAAAAGAGCGCCTCTATGCTAATATGGAGAAATGCCTTTTTGGTGTTGATAGGCTCGTTTTCTTGGGTTTTGTAGTTTCTTCTAAGGGTGTTCATGTAGATGAGTCCAAGATCAATGCTATTAAAACTTGGCCGCAACCAACCAACTTGCATCAAGTGCGTAGTTTCCTTGGTCTTGCGGGTTTCTATCGTCGCTTTGTGAAGGATTTTAGCACCCTTGCTTCGCCTTTGCATGCTTTGAGCAAGAAGAATGCGCCTTTTGTTTGGGGACCATCCCAAGATACCGCATTCAATGAGCTTAAGAATTTTCTTACTCATGCTCCCATGCTTGCTTTACCAAACTTCGACAAACCTTTTGAAATTCATTGTGATGCTAGTGGTAACAGCATAGGAGATGTGTTAACGCAAGAGAAGCGCCCCATAGCTTACTTTAGTGAGAAATTTTCCGGAGCGCAACTCAATTACCTCATCTACGACAAGGAGCTACATGCTTTAGTCCGCATTTTGCATGAATGGGAACATTACCTTCGTCCCCATGAGTTTATCATTCATACCGATCATGAGACTCTCAAGTATCTTAAGGGTCAAACTAAGTTGAACAAGCGTCATGCTAAATGGAGTGAATTTATTGAGTGTTTTCCCTATGTCATCAAGTACATGAAGGGTAAAGAAAACATTATAGCGGATGCGCTTTCCCGTATATGCATGCTTGTGACCCAACTTGAATTGAATGACATTGGTTTTGACCATATCAAAGACTTGTATGAGCATGATGCAACTTTTGCCATTCCTTATAACAAGTGTTTGTCGCATGCATCTTGGGAATGCTATTACCTAAAAGACGGATATCTTATGAGAGCTAACGAACTTTGCATTCCCAAGTCCTCTCTTCGTTTGTTGCTTTTGCAGGAATCCCATGGAGGAGGCTGAATGGGACACTTCGGAAGCGACAAGACACTCGCTACGCTCTCCAAGAACTATTTTTGGCCAAAGATGGTTCGCGATGTCAATCGTTTCACCAACCGGTGTTCAACATGTCGCAAAGCTAAGTCCAAAGCTCAATCTCATGGTATCTATATGCCTTTACCAATTCCATACCAACCTTGGGAAGACATTAGCATGGACTTTGTACTTGGTTTGCCTAGAACTCGAAATGGGAAAGACTCCATATTTTTCGTTGTGGGCCGTTTCTCCAAAATGGCACATTTTATTCCTTGCAACACGATAGACGATGCGTCACATGTTGCAAATTTGTTTTGTAGGGAAATATTACGTATTCATGGAATGCCAAGGACAATTTTCTCGGACCGTGACGTCAAGTTCTTGAGTTACTTTTGGAAGACCTTATGCGCCAAGCTCAGAATCAAGTTACTCTTCTCCACGGCATACCACCCTCAAACCGACGGCCAAACGGAGGTGACAAACCGTACACTCTCCACTCTACTACGAGTCTTGATCACGAAGGACATCAAGGAGTGGGAGGAGTGTCTACCAATCGCCGAGTTTGCCTACAACCGTGCAAGACATTCAACTACCGACAAGTCCCCTTTCGAAGTCGTCTATGGATTCAACCCATTATCTCCATTGGACATTCTTCCTCTACCGCTACAAGAGCGCATAAACATGGACGCGAGCGACCGAGTGAACCACCTCACGAAGATGCATGAAGATACAAGGCACACCATAGAGCACCAAGTACAATGACTCGCGACCAAGCGCAACGCCAACAAGTCCCCAATGGTGTTCCAACCGGGTGACCTAGTTTGGGTACATCTCTGCAAGGATCATTTTCCCAAGGAGTGCAAGTCCAAGCTACTTCCAAGAGCCTATGGCCCATTCAAGGTACTCGCACACTACAACGACAACACCTACAAGGTCGACATCCCACGAGACAAGTACAATGTGAGCGACAGATTCAACGTCAAAGACTTGGACAAGTACCATGGTGACGAAGATCCCGATCCATGGACGAGTCTCTCCCAAGGGGGGGGGAAGATGATGCGGAGCATCCTTCCATTATCCCCATGGACTCTACACCGACACATCAAGCCCCACGTGGACCTATGAAAAGAGCGAGAACACATGCTTTGGAAACCGAGGTGAACTCCTTCCTACTTAGCTTGCATATGGATACGAATGGAACATTGTTGCTACCTCACCAAGATATGCTATGTCTTATTAGGTACGAAGAGGAACACCACCAAGAGGCTTAGGAGCACCCCCAAGGAGAAGAGGAACCACCCCAAGGCCACGCGGACCAAGACTGAGTGCAACACCAGCAAAAGTGGAAGTCCCAGGTGACCCCGTGCGCATGGGCCCCCGAGACCCCGTGCCCATGGGCTATCCAGGAAGTTGGCGCTGGAGCACCCAGTGCGCACGGGCCTATACCGTGCCCACGGGACCCCGTGCGCACGGGCCTCCAGGATGGACGGCTGAGATCCCCAAACCGAGCCCCTCTTCATCTCTTTCCACCCCAAGACTATATAAACCGTACCTAGGGCTATGTTTAGGGTTAGCAAAGTATGAGCAAAGTATGAGATGAGATATTTGTGAGCTTTGCTCCTTCGACCTTCCCATTTGTGGAATCAAGACCCCTTTGGGAAGAATCCTAGTGGATTTCAAGACCTCCTCTAGGAGAAGACTATCTTCAAGACCTCATCTCCTAGGAGTGGGAAGAACTTTGCCATTGTATCTGTCCTTAGATTGTGTTTGTGACTTGTGGATCTTATGTTGCTATCTTAGTGGATGTGTAATTGGGGAATTGTTTGAGTGATTTCCTCTTTGTGTTCTTGAGAGTTTGCCCTTTTCCCCCTCCAAGTGTGAAAAGATCCCCCTCTAGGATTTCATCCTATATCAGAAGGCCTTCGGGACGCCGTGCCAAACCCGTAGCAACTCGCCAACAAGAGGCACCAAGGTCGGGCAGGCCAAAAAGGAAGGCGGTCAGGACGGAGACGCCGGCACGGAGGTATGGAAAAACCCTGCTCTGTGGTTATCGTCTTTCTCAAAACGTAATGACGTCCATGTTTCTTTAACCGAAAAAACGCTCACCGGAATGTGTCCGGTGAGGCTGCCGATCATGCTTCCACCAGTCGGGCTCCAGGACCGGACATAGAGGTGGAAGCCGACATGGGGCAGACGCCGAATACTCCTCCTACAGAGGATGCAGATAGACTATCCGCTACAAATTCAGAAGTGGACAGCGCCTTGAATAATAGGCGTCGCTGAGCCGTACTCCGTGATGCTTGCTTCTCCCCAGAGGCATTTGATGCCTTCAATTCTGGAGACGCGTACCTTTGTGCTGCTCAAAATGGTCTATCCAGAGCTACTTACCAGTATGTAAGGGATGTACGGGTAAGAAAATCTGACGATTATATGTATCAGTAGCCCCTGAGACTTGAAATAGTTAGCAGAACTGATTTAAGGATCATCTATTGTGCAGGTTCTTACAGAGAAGAATACTTGACTGTCACAGGAGCTGGAGGAATGCAAGACCCAACTTCGGGCCACCGTTGCCACATGAAGGAACCTAAAAAGTCCCCAGCAGGTAACATTTGTTTCAAAGAATGATAGGTACCATATAACCTGCGGCGTGGCAGCAGATCTAATAATAGATATTGCAGATGAATCTGTAGAGAATCCGGAGGACCAGCATGCCGTACGACAGCTAAAGGCTGGAGAACGCGTGCTGACTAAGGTCAGGCGGGAGAAAAACAATCTCCAAGACGCCAATACCAAGCTGAGTGTGGAACTTAAATATGTTCGAGCCCAGCTTGCGGACTCCGAGAAGGAGAATAAGCGGCTTTGACACGGCATTTTTAGTAAGTGCTTCTGTGTAAGAAGCCCCCAGGTATAATGAGCGTGGTTAGAGCATCTATAGTGTTCAAGCGAGGCACAAGTTGGCCCTTGAAGGCCTTGAGAAAGAATAAAAGAAAGAGAGAGAAAAAAGACAGATAATGTATATGCAAAAAATGGACAGAGGAAGGAGACGAACATAGAGTCTGGCGCTAGGCGTAGAATCTTCGGAGCCTGGCTGCGTTCCATGGGTTTGGCTAAAGTCGATTATTCGATGCATCCCACAGACGGTATGCTCCACCGGTCAGAACTTGGTCAATAATGAAGGGACATTCCCATTTGGGCTCGAGCTTGGTCTTTTTCTTCTCCGGCAGGCGTAGAACTAACTCGCCAACGTTATAAGTTTTGGCCCGTACTTCTCTGCTTTGGTATCTGCGATCCTGTTGCTGATAGAATGCGGAACGGGCTTTTGCGATGTCGCGCTCCTCCTCCAATGTGTCCAGACTGTCCTGCCGATCGAGCTCGGCTTCTCTTTCTTCGTACATGCGCACTCGAGGTGAGTCATGAATTATGTCGCAAGGCAGAACCGCCTCTGCGCCGTACACCATAAAGACGGCTGTATATCCGGTAGTACGATTCGGTGTGGTCCGCAGCCCCCAGAGTACGGAGTCGAGCTCCTCTACCCAGTGTGTGTTAGACTCCTTTAAGGACTGCACTAGTCTAGGTTTAATGCCGCTCATGATAAGACCATTTGCTCGCTCAACTTGGCCATTGGTTTGTGGGTGATAGACTGAAGCATAATCGAGCTTGATGCCCATGTTGCTGCACTAGAGTTTTACCTCGTCGGCCGTGAAGTTCATGCCGTTGTGAGTGATGATGCTGTGGGGGACGCCATAACGGCGTACAACCCCGGATATGAAGTCTATCACTGGTCCGGATTTGGCCGTTTTAACAGGTTTGGCTTCTATCCATTTGGTGAATTTATCCACCATGACCAGTAAGTATTTTTTTTATGGGTTCCCCCTTTAAGGGGTCCAACCATGTCAAGCCCCCAGACCGTGAAGGGCCAGGTAATGGGGATGGTTTTGAGGGCAGTGGGTGGCATGTGGCTTTGGTTTGCAAAAAGCTAGCAACCGGGGCAGCGTTGGACCAAGTCCTGTGCGTATGCCTGGGCCGTCGGCCAATAAAAACCTATACGGAAGGCCTTGCTTACAAGGGCCTGAGGTGCGGCGCGGTGGCCGCCGATTCCGGCATGAATTTCTACCAAAAGTTTCTGCCCTTCCACTTCAGAGATGCACCATTGAAGGACTCCGGCAGTGATTTTTTTATACAGCTCTCCCTCGTGGACCCTGTAGGCTTTGGATCGCCGCACTATGTAGCGTGCCTCATTTTGGTCCTCGGGAACTTACTACCTAGTTAGGTAGGCCAAGAATGGTTCCGTCCACGGGGCGATGATGGCCATTATTATGTGGGCTGAAGGTGTTATTTCGGTGGCAGAGCCACCGATTATGTCAGAGTGTTCGGTATCAGGCATTTTGGCCGGATCCGGACTATTGTTACCGGTGTCCCCTTCCCATACCATGGATGGCTTAAACAACCTCTCCAAAAAGATGTTGGGGGGACCGCATCGCGTTTTGCGCCAATGTGGGCAAGGATATCCGCCGCTTGATTGTTTTCCCGAGCCACATGGTGAAATTCAAGCCCCTCGAACCTAGCTGACATCTTTAGGACGGTGTTTTGATAGGCCGCCATCTTTGGATCCTTGGCATCGAAATCTCCATTTATTTGGGATATTGCGAGGTTCGAATCCCCACGCACCTCCAGGCGTTGAATGCCCATGGAAACTGCCATCCGAAGACCATGTAGCAGGGCTTCGTATTCGGCTGCGTTGTTGGAGTCTGTATACAATATCTACAGTACGTATTGAACTGTATCTCTGTTTGGGGACGTCAAGAAGACGCTAGCCCGCAGACCAGCCAGCATTTTGGAGCCATCGAAATGCATGATCCAATTGGAGTATGCGCCGTATTCTTTAGGGAGTTCGACTTCCGTCCATTCGGCGACAAAGTCGGCCAATACTTGCGATTTAATGGCTCACCATGGTTTGTATGTTATGTCGAACGGGAGGAGCTCAACGGCCCATTTGGCAATCCGGCCTGTGGCATCACGGTTGTTTATAGTATCATTAAGTGGCACTTCCGAGGCTACTGTAATCGAACACTCTTGAAAGTAGTGACGCAGCTTACGGGATGCCATGAATACCGCATAGGCTATCCTTTGTTAATGTGGGTACCGTGATTTGCATGGAGTGAGGACAGTGGATACATAATATACCGGCTTTTGAAGAGGGAATTTATGTCCGTCCGCTTCTCGTTCGACGATGAGTACTGCACTTACAACCTGATGAGTTGCCGCAATGTATAACAACATTGGTTTGCCAATGTTTGGAGCGGCCAGGATTGGGTTGGTTGCTAGTATGGCTTTTATTTCTTCAAATCCGGCTGTGGCAGCGTCCGTCCACTCGAAGTGTTCAGTGCACCGAAGGAGGCGATAAAGGGGTAATGCCTTTTCTCCTAAGCGGGAGATAAAGCGGCTTAGAGCCGCCACACATCCAGTTAATTTGTGGATTTGTTTGAGGTTTGTTGGGGTAGCCAACTGTGACAAACTCGGATTTTGGCCGGATTAGCTTCAATTCCTCTACTGGAGACAATGAAGCTCAGGAGCTTTCCGGCTGGTACGCCGAAAACGCATTTTTCTTGATTGAGCTGGATGTCATATGTTCGGAGGTTGTCGAATGTGAGCCTCAAGTCGTCTAGTAGAGAGTCGATGTGTTTGGTTTTGACGACCACATCATCTACGTATGCCTCTACTGTTTTGCCGATCTGTTTCTCCAGACATGTCTGAATCATGCGCTGATATGTTGCGCCGGTGTTTTTGAGCCCAAAAGGCATTGTGTTGAAACAGAAGGGGACGTATGGTGTGATAAATGCCATTATGGCTTGGTCGGACTCCGCCATCTTGATTTGGTGGTAGTCGGAGTATGCGTCGAGGAAACACAATGACTCATGTCCCGCGGTAGCATCGATAATTTGATCAATGCGGGGGGAGGGGGAAGGGATCCTTTGGGCAAGCCTTGTTGAGGTCCTTGAAATCGACACATAGGTGCCAGGATTTGTCCTTCTTTGGTACCATCACCAGGTTTGCTAGCCAGTCCGGGTGTTTTATTTCTCTAATGAATCCGGCCTCCAATAACTTGGCTAGTTCCTCTCCCATAGCCTGTCTCTTAGGTTCAGAGAAACGCGAAGAGCCCGCTTGACCGGCTTGAATCCCTTTAGGATATTGAGGCTATGCTCGGCCAGCCTACGTGGTATTCCTGGCATGTCTGAGGTGTGCTAGGCGAATCTGTCCCAATTCGCGCGTAGGAACTCTCGTAGTGCGGCGTCCACGGCGGGGTTTAACTATGCCCCGATGGAGGCTGTTTTTGTAAGGTCCGTTGGGTGGACTTGGAATTTGACTATTTCATCCGCTGGTTTAAAAGAGGTGGACTTGGATCTCTTTTCAAGTATCACGTCATCCCTGTCCACTTTGGAGCGTAGCGCAGTTAATTCCTCGGCCGAAAGGGCTTCGGATAATGCCTCGAGAGCCAATGCGGCTATTTTGTTTTCGGCACGGAGTGCTATATCCGGATCACTAGCGAGAGTGATGATTCCATTGGGCCCGGGCATTTTGATCTTCATGTACCCATAATGGGGTATGGCTTGGAAGATCGTGAACACCTCCCGTCCTAAAAGGGCGTGGTATCCACTACTGAACGGGGTCACTTGAAATGTAATTTCTTTGGACCTATAGTTCTCCGGCATGCCGAATACCACATCTAGTGTGATTTTCCCAGCACAGCGTGCTTCCCGACTGGGGATGATTCCTCTGAAGGTTGTGCTGCTTTGCTCAATGCGGTTCCAGTCTATTTCCATTTTTTGAAGAGTTTCCTCATAGATGAGGTTTAATCCACTGCCGCCGTCCATGAGTACTTTGGTGAGTCGAAAGCCGTCCACAGTTGGACTGAGGACCAGTGCAGCTGGTGCTCGGGCTGTTCGGAATGTATGTTCGTCACTGGCATTGAAGGTAATAGCCGTGTCACTCCATGGATTTATTGCTTCCACGTGGAAGATTTCGGCGAGGCTGCGGAGTGTTTGCTTGTGCCTATTATTTGATGCGAAGGTTTCAAAGACTGTTAATACCGTATTGTTATCCACGGGATGGTGCTCTATGGCATTTGGGATGAGAAGATCCTCACCACTTTTGGCCACCTGCTGGAGTATCCAACATGCTCTAAGGCTATGTGTTGGTATGGTATCCGTTGTACTATGAATTTTGCAGGGTTCGTTAAGCCATCCCTCCAATACGGTTCTATGCCCTGTAGTGGGTTTTTGTTTCTTTGTAACTAACTCGGGTGTCTTATGATAGTGCACCCTTTTACTTCGGACTGGGTGTATATTCTGAGCCGGAAAATCCCAAAATTTTGTTTCGGTTTTCTAGGCGCTTTCCATCGCACAATACTTTTGTACTATGGACGCCAAGTCGGCGAAGCATGATATGTCACGGCGACTTACGGCATTAAGGATTCCCTTGTCCATGCAATTATTGCAGAAAAATGAGACTGCGTCTTCCTCACGACAGTCCTTAACCTTGTTCATCACAAGGAGGAATCTGGCCCAATAATGATGAACTGTTTCATGGGGCTCTTGCCTGATGTGGGAAAGATCGTTTATGTCTGGGTGGGTGGGTGGATTTGAGTCCGAACCCCTACCCGATCTAAGACCCAGGGGCCGAGGAGTTTCCAGTCTTGGAAGCTCGGATTCTGGAGTGTTTCCCGACAAGTCTGGCCCGCTGCCTGACTCTAATTTTAGGGCTTGGGTGATGTCCTCCCGTAAACGGGTATCCGGCTCGAAGAACTCAGGAATCCGGACATAGTTAGTCCTCAAGATAGAGGAAGAGTCGCCGCATTGTTCCTCCACCACCGCAATATGATGGGTGACCGGTGGAGAATTAATCTCCCTTTGATCTGGTTTAAGCCCAATCCGATCATAGTCTGTAGCGAGTCCCAAGCCAGCGATACGATCCAAGAGCTCGTTTAGGGAAGAGAGTTCCATTGGATCCATCTGCTCGGCGAATTCCGAGCCGACGTGGAGGCTCTTTTTGATGACCCGAGAGGTCATGGTCGGTGCAGCAGCCGAACGAGCGGGCATGATGAAACTGCCAAGCCGGAGAGTTTGGCCGACAGCCAGGGCTCCGCCGGCGGTAATGTTATTTTTAACAACGAGACGAGGCATCCTTCCTTATGGAGACAACACAGTGGAACTCTCGATGAAAGCAGCAATGTCGGTGTCAAAACCGGCGGATCTCGGGTAGGGGGTCCCGAACTGTGTGTCTAAGGCGGATGGTAACAGGAGGCAGGGGACACGATGTTTTACCCAGGTTCGGGTCCTCTTGATGGAGGTAAAACCCTACGTCATGCTTGATTATTCTTGATAATATGAGTAGTGCAAGAGTTGATCTACCACGAGATCGGAGAGGCTAAACCCTAGAAGCTAGCCTATGGTATGATTGTATGTGTCCTACGGACTAAAACCCTCCGGTTTATCTAGACACCGGAGGGAGCTAGGGTTACACAAGGACGGTTACAAAGGAGGAGATATACATATTCGTATTGCCTAGCTTGCCTTCCACGCCAAGTAGAGTCCCATCCGGACACGGGACTAAGTCTTCAATCTTGTATCTTCATAGTCCATCAGTCCGGCCAAAGGATATAATCCGGCTGTTCGGATACCCCCTAATCCAAGACTCCCTCACCTTGCGTCCTCCTTTGTACCCCCTATCCCTTACTGTCAGACTTACTCCCACGACAGATGGCAAGGTTAATGTCCGGATATGTTGTTTCCTTCTCACAAAAGCCAACTCTGTTCAAACCTAGGCCCCCTCGTGTGTATATAAACTGGAGGGTTTAGTCCAAAGAGGTTATCATAATTTTCCTAGGCTAGACAACTAGGGTTTAGCCATTACGATCTCGAGGTAGATCAACTCTTGTAACCCATATACTCATCAAATACAATCATGCATGACGTAGGGTTTACCTCCATTAAGAGGGCCCAAACCTGGGTAAATATTGTGTCCCACTTGTCCCTTGTTACCATCAATCCTCAGACGCACAGTTCGGGACCCCCTACCCGAGATCGGCCGGTTTTGACACTCACATTGGTGCTTTCATTGAGAGTTCCATTGTGTTTTCGATATAAGGATCGATGGCTTGCCTTGTCATCAACGATGGTATAACTTCTGGAAGGAACCTAACTTCAGGACACGTCCTCCAGCTCGGCAGTTCCACCATGGGCGCGCGCACGGCCGTTAAGCCAATGTCGGCACCCATGATCGCCAAACATCACCTCCGCATCGGCCTAGAACACTTTGAAAAGACAGATCTGGTGGATATCTCATCCTTGAACGAGCTGCTAGATCGCATCGCTGCCCTGGGGCTTGCAACGGACTATGATCGGATCAGGCTCAAACCCGATCAGAGGGAAATCAAGTCCCACCGATCACCCATCCGGTAGCGGTCGTTGAGGAACGAGCCTAAAACACCTCTTCCCCTAAGTGAAAAACCAGCTATGTTCGGATCTCCCAGCCCCTCGAGCTAGACACCCTCCCTTCGGACGAGACTTCATGTCCTCCGAACTTACGGTCGGACATAGAGCCCGGAAAGCACCTGGATCTTCCCAGGGCCGAACTAGTGACCTCGGAGATTTTTCAAGCTCTAGATTCAATCTTGGGCCAGTATTCGGGTTTTAACCCACCCAGCCACCACAATCAATACTCTCCAAATAATTCAGGCCCTGTAGACATATGTGACCTAATGTATGTTCATCAGCAACCTCTGGAAATAGTCCATCACTTCTGGGCCAGATTCCTCCTTGTTAAAAACAAGATCAAAGATTGTTGCGATGACGAAGTAGTTCTGGATGTTTATCGTAATTGTACGGGCGAGGGAATTCTGAACGCCCTCAACCACCGCCACATACAGACCTTCACGGAATTATCACACTTAGTACAAAAGTTGTCAGATTTCGGGTTTCGGCAGACCCTTCAGGTTCGAACACTGGGGTGCGTGCGAAGATTTTGCCTTCTACCTACCTGCACCCCTCCGCCTCGCTAAGATCTAAGCTATGGAAAGAACAGCACAAGAGACACAGGGTTTATACTGGTTCGGGCCACCGTTGTGGTGTAATACCCTACTCCGGTGTGTGGTGTGGTGGATTGCCTCTTGGGCTGATGATGATGAGCAATACAAGGAAGAACAGCCTCGCGAGGGTCTGTTCTCGGATGAGGGGATGAACTGCTAGGAGGAGTTCAGTCACCCTTCTCTCTCTCTCTCTTCTCGATTCTCTCTCCGATTTCCATCATAGCTAGTTTCTCTCTTGGCTTCTAGATTCTCCCTTCTTGATTCCGATTCTCCTACCCTGGGGGTGGCTAGTCCTATTTATAGGCAAAGGCCCTGGGCCTCTTCCCAAATATTGAGCGGGAAGGGCGCCAACAATTGGCCATTTTGAAGGGGAACATCTGGTACACTTATCCTGACTAAAGTTGGTCCTCGCCTGCCAAAGGCTCTGGTGGTGACGCTGGCTTGGGCTCCACAATGACTTCCTCCCTGCCGTTGGACTGGTCTTGGTCTCGTTGCACCGAAATGGGTGCCTTTGCTTGATGCTCTCACCTGCGCTTGCTCCCTTTGCACCAAAGAGGAAAGGAGGACACTGCGCGGGCTGACGCCCGCCTGGCACCCTTGGTCGTCATGGCTTGCATCACGGGCACCTCGTGAGGTACCCCGCCTTGATCTCTCTGCCTCCTCGTGAGCCAGCCTGATGAGGCCGTGCCTGAGGAAGCTCCGTGTCGTCCGCCCCGCGAGGCTTGGCCCCTCGCGAGGGTCTTGGGTCTATGTTGATGAAGATGGGCCGCGCTGGGCCCCCTTTTGAGCCACGCCGCAGGCCGCAGGCAGGCAAGTCTGGGGACCCCCGTTCCCAGAACGCCGACAGAAGTACTGTGCGATGGAAAGCATATGGAAAGCCCAGAAAGCCCGGTTGGAACCCACTGCCTTTAAGCGGTCCACCACACGGGCAAAACGGATACACCCCTATGAGGTATCTGACCATAAGCCTGTTGGCATGAAAAACAAACCCCTCACAGGGCACAGAACAATTTTTGACAAACTCCTCGACAAACCCTGTCAGATACATGCGACGCCGAGTACTGAACCAACTCACAGCCTGCGGGCATGATGGATACTCCAGCAAGTAGCTAAAAGCGGTGAGGCTATCCTCACCAAAATTACTCTAGAGAAGCATTCTTTGGAGGATGACGATGTTAACTTATTTATGATCTTCGAGACCTTCTCTTCAAATAATCGGGGCAAAAGGATGCTCCGCGAACTCGCCGAAATCAACCAAGTAACCACAATGAACCCTTGGAACGATGCAGCCATAACTTTCACTGCCGACGACAAACCAAGGGCCCGATCAGTCCGATCACCAGCCGCCTTGGTCTTAAACCTGATCTTGGATGGCTTTTGACTCACCAAAGTGCTCATGGACGGCAGTAGCAGACTTAACCTCATCTATGAGGACACGCTCAACAAAATGCAAATTGATAAGGCCCGCATCAAGCAAAGCAGTATGACCTTTCGAGGCATCATACCTAGTCGAGAAGCATGATGTTCGTGGAAAATCAAACTCGATGTAGTATTCGGCACGCCTAAGAATTATAGGTCCGAAGAGTTGCTCTTCCACGTGGCCCTCTTCAATAGCGGATATCCCGCCCTTTTTGGGCGGGACACCTTCTCATGCTTCCAAGCCATACCCCATTACAGGTACATGAAGCTTAAAATGTCGGGGCCCAACGGAGTAATCACTCTCACCAGTGATCCGGATATAGCACTCCGTGCCGAAAACAAAACTGCATCCTTAGCCCTCGAGGCACTATCCGAAGCAATTGCGGCTAAAGAACTGACCACCTTGAGATCCACGGTTGATAAGGATGATGTGATCCTCGATAAGAGGCCCATATCTACCTCTTTCAAACCAGCAAATGAAATAGTTAAATTTCAAGTGCACCTGATGGATCCCAACAAACAGCGTCCATTGGAGCACAACTTGATCCAACGGTCGATTTTGCTTTACATGCAGTCCTGCGTGAAAATTAAGACATCTTTGCCTAGCACCCTACAGTCATGCCCGGAATCCCATGCTGACTGGTCGAGAATAGCCTCAATACAATCAAGGGGGTTCAAACCAGTCAAGCAAACACTACGGCGATTTTTCGAACCCAATTGACAAGCTATGGATGAGGAGCTAGCCAAACTACTCGAGGTTGGGTTCATTAGGAAATCAAGCAACCCGACTGGCTAGCCAAGCTGGTCATGGTACCGAAGAAGGATAAATCCTGGCGCCTTTGTGTCGATTTCAAAGACCTTAATAAGGCTTTCCCTAAGGACCCTTTCCCGCTGCCCCGCATTGACAAAATTATTGACGCAATGGCGGGACACGACTCATTGTGTTCCCTCGATGCTTACTCCGGATACCATCAGATTAATATGCAGGAGTCTGACCAGGCTGCAATAGCATTTATTACCCTGTACGGGCCTTTTTGTTTCGACACTATGCCCTTCGGGCTTAAAAATGCCGGTGCCACTTACCAACGCATGATTCAAACATGCTTAGAAAAACAAATCGGAAAAACTGTGGAAGCATATGTGGACGATGTGGGCATCAAGACTAAACATGTCGAATCATTGGTGGACGATCTCTGCCTCACATTTGACAACCTCCGAACATAAGACATAAGGCTTAATCCGTGAAAATGTGTTTTCGGCGTTCCAGCTAGGAAACTGCTCGTATTCATTGTTTCCAGTAGAGGAATTGAAGCAAACACAGCTAAAGTCCGAGCCCTGTCACAATTGGCCATGCCAACAGACTTAAAACAGGTCCAAAAACTAGCTGGGTTCGTGGCAGCCTTAAGCCGCTTCATCTCCAGATTGGGAGAAAAGGCATTACCACTTTATCGACTCCTTTGACGCACCGATCACTTCGAATGGACAGATGCGGCCACAACCGGATTGGCAGAAATAAAAACCTTGTTTGCAGGCAACCCAATCCTAGCCACCCGGGGCGTTGGCAAGCCTATGTTGCTCTATATATCCGTGACTCACGAAGTAGTGGGCGCCGTACTACGTATCGCCGGTTCTTACACCATGCAAATCCCGATACCCTCACTATCAGAAGAAAGCTTATGTAGTCTTTATGGCATCCGAAAGCAGTGGAACTATTTTCAAGAGTGTTCGATCACAGTGGCATCCGAAGTACCACTCAATGAAATCATAAATAATTGGGATGACACCGGTCGCATAGCCAAATGGGCCATCGAGCTCTTACCATTTGACATAACATACAATCCATGCCGAGCTATTAAATCTCAGGTGTTGGCCAACTTCGTCGCCGAGTGGACGGAAGCCGAGCTCCCTAAAGAGTACAGCACATACTCCAAATGGATCATGTACTTTGATAGCTCTAAAATGTTAGCCGGACTGGGAGCCGGTGTCATCTTGACATCCCCATCAGGGGACACAGTCCGCTACGTGCTTCAGATCATGTATATGGACTCGAACAATGCAGCCGAATATGAGGCACTCCTACATGGTCTCCGAATGGCTATCTCGATGGGCATACAATGCCTAGAGGTGCGAGGTGATTCAAACCTCGCCATATCCCAGATAAATGGAGAGTTTGATGCAAAAGATCCCAAAATGGCGGCATATAGAAACACCGTACTAAAAATATCGGCTCAATTCGAGGTTCTCGAGTTTCATCAGGTTGCTCGAGACAGTAACAGGCAGCGGACATCCCTGCTCGGATGTGTTCCAAGCACGATCCCGTCCCGCCTAATACCTTTGTGGAAAGGCTCTTTAGGCCATCCGTGGTGTGGCAGGACGAGAGCGGAAAAATTAGTCCAGACCTGATAACACCCCCGGTAGCCGAACAAGATTCAGGTATCATCGGGGGTTCGGATACTGAAGTAACAACCTCTGCTCATGAAATCATGGCCGTTATTGCTCCATGGACCAAACCCTTCATGGCCTACCTTAATAGGTAGGAACTTCCTGATGATCAAAACAAGGCCCGTCGCCTAGTTCGACGTTCTAAAGCCAATAAAGTTCATGCAGGTGAACTATTCAAGAAAAGTACCACTAGAGTCCTCCAAAGGTGCATCTTCGAAGAGGAGGGACAACAACTCTTGGCTAAAATACATGCTGGTCTGGGCGGCCATCACGTCGCAGCTCGGGCCCTTGTAAGCAAGGCCTTCCGGACATGTTTCTTCTGGCGGACGGCCCGAGCAGACACACATGCCCTTGTGCAACTTGCATAGGATGCGAGCTCTTTGCCAATCAATGTCACATGCCTCCCACAGACCTACAAACAATCCCTATCACGTGGCCTTTTGCGGTCTAGGGGCTGGACATGGTCGGACCCCTTAAAGGGGGAGCCACAAAAAGAAATATTTACTGGTTATGGTGGACAAATTCACTAAGTGGATAGAGGCCAAACCAGTGAAAATGGCTGAAGCAGTGCCAGTTATTGAATTTATATCCAGCTTGGTACACTGTTATGGTGTCGCACACAGCATCATCACTGATAGCGGCTCCAATTTCACATCCGATGAGGTAAAAAAACTGGTGTGCAAACTTGGGCATTAAGCTCGATTATACATCCATCTACCACCCTCAAACTAACAGTTGGGTTGAACGGGCCATTAGCCTAATAATGAGTGGCATTAAACCCAGACTGGTGCGCTCCTATAGGAGTCAGATAAGCATTGGGTTAAGGAACTCGATTCCGTGCTCTGTGGGGTGCGGACTACACCAAATGGCATGACCAGATACACACCTTTTTTCATGGTGTACGGCGCAGAAGCTGTCTTGCCCTGTGACATTATTCATGACTCACCTCGAGTGCGCATGTATGAAGAGAGAGAAGCCAAGATCAATCGGCAGGACGACCTGGATGGCCATGAAGAGGAGCGCGATATTGCACGAGCCCGTTCCGCATTTTAAAAACAACAGGCTAGGAGATACCAAAGCAGAGAAGTGCAGGCCAGGACTTATAATGTCGGCAAACTTGTTTTGCGCCTCCTCGAGAAGAAGAAGGGTAAGCTCAAATCAAAATGGGAGGGCCCCTTCATCATAGACGAAGTTATCACAGGAGGAGCCCATCGCCTTCGTAATGCATCAGACAATCGCCTCAAGCTGAACACTTGGAACGCTGCTCGGCTCCGAAGATTCTACGCATAATTCGGCCATATCCTATTCTTTGTCCTTTTCTTTCCCCTCTCTTTCTCTCCTCTTCCCTTTTTTCCTATATCCTTCCCAGTGTATGATCGGATATGCCGAACTATTAGGGGTACACATCTTTAAATGTATACACCCCACTATGACTGGGGGCCTCTTTGACGAAGCTTATTATTAAAAGCTTGGAGCTAACATTAAATATGCCTTTTATTATATACCCTTTTTTCCATTATATGCACCTCTATGACTTAAGTTTTTGCCAAGCTAGGATGCCTCGCTCCTGTGTTTATACCTTACGATCCCGATTGTTCGGCTAGGGTGTAAAGGAAGCACCTCTGCGATTGTTACAAACGGGTAATCTAGACCTGTACCTCGGACGGGTGAAGCCGAAAGCTAGCATTCTTAAGGGAATAATTGGCCGGCAAGCAACGAAAGAATGTATATGTTTCTGTAACTCTCCTCAGAAGGGAAAATATACGGGGTTGGATCCCCATAATTAGGATCAAATCCTAGGTAAGCATAATTAAGCATGCCAGCCCAAGGAAAGGAACCCCTAATGGAACTATTTTCCTTGGAAGATGTTTCTTATGATAATTAAGTAATATAACATAACTCGCCCAACAAAAATTGGTCTGTTTGAGCAATATGGCTGGATTGCCTGGTTTCCGGACATAGTGCATGTTTTTTGCATTCCTACATATATCTGGATAAACTCCACATTCCTGGTTCGGAGGTTAAAGCCAAAGGCCGGCGATGATAATTTTTTTACATGTTCAGTTGGAGACAAGGTTGATCAAAAAGTACATTGATACATTGAATCAAATGCCTACTCCTTATCTATACCATCTGAAAGACAGTCTAAGCTATAGTCTTCTTGCGAATACTTTGCAGCTATCATTACTTGGTCATACACCAAGTTCACCGGAATCTCTTTCCCATTTGGTCCCTGTGGTCCAACTCGGGACATATGATTCGGATCTAGCTTGGTATAGCATGTTTTCACCATTGCCTAGGCTTCTCGTGCGCCTTCACGACATGCGGACGTCTTCCATAGCTCAAAGCTGCGCTGAGCACGTTTGAACAGGCTCGTCAAACCCTCCATACTTTCTAGAGGGATATTAGATGGCCATAAAGCCTTGGACATACTCCTCATGGCTTTCCGAGCCTGCTCATGCACCACGGATAGCTCCTTAAGCACGTCGCCTCGAAATCTGGGTACTTCTTCTTCAGGCTGACCAGTTAATAGACCTGCATCAACAGAGTTAGGAGATTCCAAATTATGGCATAATATGAGTCTCTCTGATGGTTCTAAAAGTCATACCGAATATGCCGCCTTTCATCTTCTCATTCTCTTTTCGTGCGGCCGAAAACTGAGCCTTTAAGCTCTTTATCTCTTTGAATTGTTTGAATTTTTCCTCCTCATGTTTATTCTTCTGACCAGTGGTCATTGCGGCCTTTTTAATCTCTACAAGTTCAATGATGACGGCATTCATCTGTGTCAGGTTTGTTTTCAGTTCATGGGACATCACACCATTCTTCTCCTTGAGAACCTACAGGTCATATCGATACTTAAATCGGTTGGCCTCACCGGTTCCTGTCTCAGGGGCTACTGGCAAATATCTATTAAATTCTCATATACTCTTACTTGCATATCCTTTGAGAACAGTTAACTAACTCCGGCAAGTCCGTCTCGAGCGGCTCAGATATATGCATCCACGGAGCTGAGTGTTGTAAATTCCTGCTCAAAAAAAGCTGGAGCACGCATGGCCTCTTTCAGTAGACGATGATTCATTATGCTCTCCACCTCAGAATTCATGATAGATATGTCATCCGATTCCTCATGAGGGGGAAGATCTAGCACTACATCAATCCTCGTCCTGGTTGACGAGTCCGGTGTCGGATGGGCTGACATTTGGCTAGCAGGGCGTTTTCCCACTGTCTGCCACGTGCTCCTCCTGAAACAAAAGGTAGAAGGGAAATTTAACAATCCAAACTTATGCTTAGGCACATGTCAACGGACATACCCCTTTGAAGATGGAGGGGGCTCTATATCATTGTTGGTTTCCTTTCGTTTTGAATGATTACCCTACATAGGGGCCGCTCTCGAGGGAGTGCGGCCTGCCTAGCGCCGATCCTATGAAGTACAATTTAGTATAATGGATAAGGTGCAAGTAGGGACCTCTTCTCGAGAAAGATCTTTGAATACTTACAATGGAGAAGGGGTAAAGGCGCGGGTAGTCGGCCGCAATAGCCACTTCAGAGCCATCAAGGCTCGCTTGATAAAATACTCCATCATCGAACTCTATGTATATATCCGGATCCTCGTAGAAGCCAGGGTCTTCGGCCCGATTATGATCCTCTGGCTGTGGAGCGGGACAGTGAAAGTCCTCGATCATCTTCCTCCATGATTGTTTTAAGACAAAAAATAATAATTTTTGATTAGTGTGGCATGATAGCAGTAAAGCAGCACTGATGATCAAAATCTTACCCATTCAATGGGCTTGTACATGGAATAACCTTCTTGGCTGTTTAAGCGGAGGAAGTCTTCTTTTTCCCCCTTATATAGATCGACCAAGATCATGGCCAGTTCTTCAGGGGTGTCCGGACCCTTGCGTCTGTAACGAGATGCATCGTCTTCTCCGTTTGAGCACCATAAAGGAGTCACTCTGGACTAAAGGGGTTGGATACATAGTTTCATTGCAATGGCCATGACTTCGATTATCGAGAGCTCGGTGAGAGCTAGCAATCTAACCTTGCTCACCAACCTTTTTATTTCCATGCTGTCTTCCTCCATGGGACTTCGGGGACGCCAATTGAGGCGTTTCTTCAAAGGAGAGCTGGAAAATTCGGGGAGGCCGCACCGAACTAGGTATGGAAGTGGGACATCATCAATATAAAACCACTCCGAAGACCATTCTAGGCATACCTCTTTGGGAGTTCCAATAGGATAGCCTGATCTGGCTATGCGCCATACTTCGACGCCACCCACTTGAAATATGGAGCCCCCTCGATGGTGAGGGACGAGGCAAAAGAACTTTCTCCATAATTCCAAATGGGCCTCGCAGCCTAGAAATAGTTCGTGAAGAGCGATGAAGCCTGAGATGTGCAGAATTAAACCTAGGGTGAGGTTGTGCTGCTGGATATCATAAAACTCTAACAGACCCCTTAGAAAGGGATGGATCGGAAATCCTAAGCCTCACAAGAGGAACGAAATGAAGAACACCCTCTCCTCCTTATTGGGGTTGGGGAAGTTTTCAGCCCGTACATCATTGCCAATCGAAGCTAATCCCGCTCGTACGGGGACTAGATCTGAGGGGGAGATATCCTTGCATCTGGAGTCGACTCAACTGAAGATGAGACACTGAACAACTCTGCCAATCACCATCTTGAGGGACATGGGGGCGCGGAGAAGAGCCTGGGGCGCTGGCCATGTTTTGTTTTTCGTGGCTAGACCTGGTATTCTCTTCGTGATGTGGATGGTGCTTGGGGATCTAACCTCTTTATATAGGCGTCGTCCCTGTCTGGCTAGGGGTTTTCTTTTTTGGGTAAAAGTTATTATGGACTGTCCCCATTTGCTCAGCGCATGGAAATCGAGGCGACGACTGGGAAGGAGTCGTAAAGGTAGAACGTGGAAGGCAGGGACGAGTTTTTATCCGTCCAAGGAATGATGAAGAACTAACCTTGCAAAAGCCAAAGACATAAGCTAGATACTGCATCGTCATTTGAAGACCCGTTCGGGGGCTACTGAGGGAGTCCTTGATTAGGGGGTCCTTGGGTGTCTGGGCTATTTGATACGGGCCGGACTGATGGGCCATAAAGATACAAGAAGAATACTTTCCCTAGTGTCCGGGTAAGACTCTTGTATGCGTGGACGGCAAGGTCGTTGGGTTCCAGGGAGTCGCCACTCCTACTGGAGGAGCTGCCGGCGGGGCCAGGGGCAAGTTCAGCACCCATGGTCGCGCCGCATGGACTGCCTCTCCCGAAGTAACACTCCAGGTGCTGGCCGTCCTCGTCAAAGACCTTGAAGAACAGCGTGGAGGCACTTTCGTACTCGAAGTGGATGGCAAGGGCTCCCTCTGGCCAACAGGCGCAGGCAACCTCGCCCCAACCATGGGCCGTAAAGATGTCACCCGGGGGGACGACCTCGACCTCCGCCTCCTTGGCCAGGCTACAACACCTGGCGTGTTGCAGCCACAACTCGAGTGGCCCCCTTGATGGCATCTCCTCGGCGAAGAACCTTGGGAGCTCGATCCACGTGCGCTGAGGCATTGCCGCCCACACCGCGAACTCCCGCGAGGTGCCCTCGGCGTGGGTTCGTTGGTCGGTTGGCCGCGCAGCCACGGCCAGCCCGCCGTGATCCCACGCCGAGCGGTGCTGGGCACTGTCACCCTGCCCGCAGATCTGCGCGTGGGCGTATAGAGGGACCGGGAAGTCAGGCGGAGGTCGCTCGTACCAAGGGCGCGTCACCTCCTGCCCCTCGCCAGCGTCGCGAGGGCACCCAAGCCTCTTCTTCGGTGGAAGAGACCCAGGCTCTACTCAAGGGGTTTTTCTGTTCTCTGCCATGGTGAACCTCCAGATTGGTGCCACGGATCCTACGACAAGATGGCGAGACGAACAAGAAGGAGCGGGCTACGAGGAGAGGCCAACAACTGGCCTCCATGATCCCACGCAATGATGATGTTTCTCTGCATGCAGCAGGCTCTTGTCAAGTCAAATGGTTGCCGAGGTAGCGTGGGAAGAGGAGACGCCCACGCCCCAGCAAGAGCCATGCGCCGACCAAGGCCGCATGCGGTTAGGGCCTGCGGCGCTCTACACTTGCCCTTTGGCTTTGCCTCAAAGCCAAGTTCGAGCGCGCCTTGGGCCCTGGGGCTAATGTCGGCATTCTTGGAATGGGGGTACCCAGACTTGCCGGCGTGCAGCCCATGGTGTGGCCCCACCGACGGCCTAGTACGGCCCACCTTCACCATCAACAACTCAAGACCCTCGCGACGGGCCAAGCCTCGCGAGGCAGACGACGCCAAGATCTCCAGTAGGAGCGGCCCCCTCAGGGTGGCTCCTAAGGAGCGGAGATTCCTATGCAAGCCTCACCTCGCGAGATTCAGGTGACGTGAGCCATGACGATCAAGGATAGGCGGGCGCCAGGGGGCGCAGGGCAACAGTTTCCTCTTTGGTGCTAAGCAGGCAAGTGCAGGCGCGGAGTCCCGAGGAATCAGCCAAAGGTTTCCATTCCCGTGCAACAAGACCAAGACCGCTAGGACGGCAGGATGACAGTCATCCCCGGGCCAACCATGGCGTCACGACCAGAGGATTTTTGTAGGCAAAGACCACTTTTGTCTAGATAACATGTCCTAGCTGTCTCCCTTCGCATTTGGCCGTTGTGGGATCCCTTCCCGCCTTCATTTGGGAAGAGGACCAAGGCCACTATTAATAGGGCCTAGCCACCACCATATAGAGGGATCAGAACCCGATTGGATACATTATATCCTTGCTAGCTCACCAGCCCACTCGAGCACAAGAACACGCCTCCTCCTGAGGTTGTTCTCCCACTGTACTAGTTCATCCTCAGCCCCTTCAGGCCAATCCACCACAGGATTAGGGTTTTACAACGCAAGGTGGCCCGAACCTGGGTAAACTGTGGTGTCCCATTTCCTTCCAGTTCATCGAGCTAGGTCGTGAGATAAGTGAGTAGGTAGACTAGGGAGGTTGATTTCCTCGCACGCACCCCAGAGTCCGAACCTCTCAAGGGTCTGCGGAGCCCGAAATCTGACATTTGGCACACCAGGAAGCGGTGCGTTGGAGCCTCTGTTCTTCTAGATGATCCGCCACCGCCCCGCAGTTCCGATGGCCGATGCTCTGAGGGTTCATGTCGAGCACTGGGTTGCTTGGCCTACTCGAGCAGTGTCGTCCGCCCAAGAGGATCTCAACTCCACGCTCCTGCTGGCCCACACGTCGCCCAATGTCGTCGGTCGTGAGAGGCGTCGGTCGCCGCCGCCTGCCCTCACGCCACGTCATGCGCGCGCCACCACATGGTATTCGAGCTATGCCGCGACGATGGCGCCACACACTCAGCAGGAGCAGGCAAACATGCGACCCGCGCTCATCGTGGCGCGGGAACTGCTATGATGCAAGTTGGTGGAAGGCGACCGTGACTCCCTACTGGAGCGGGTCGCCGAGCTGCTTGATGCCACCTGTAGGGGTGCGACACCCTTCTGCACCCTGCCTACGTCACAAATGACATTGGGGGCGCGTGCTGGTGATACGTCTTCATCGTATCTATAATTTTTCATTGTTTTATGCAAATATTATATGTGATTTATTGGCAACTTTTTATATGATTTATTGGACTAACCTATTGATCCAGTGCCCAATGCCAGTTCCTGTTTTTTCTTGTTTTTTGTATCGCAGAAAATCCATATCAAACAATGTCCCAAGGCAATAAAAATTTACGTAGAATTATTTTGGATTATATGTGATTTTTAGGAGGTGGAATCACCGCAAACGGGGGCCCACAGAGCCCACAACCCACCAGGGCGCGCCAGGCACCCCCTGGCACGCCCAGGTGTCTTGTGCCCTCCTCGAAGGTTGGTTGGGGCCCTTTATCTGGCACAAGAAAGATAATTTATGGAAAAAATCATGTAAAAATTTCTGTGCAATCGGAGTTACAGATCTCCAGGAATTTAAGAAACCGTGAAGGGCCAGATCTCGGGAACACGAAACAAAAGAGAACAAAGAGGGAGATCCAATCTCGGAGGGGTCCTTGTCCCTCCGCTACCATGGACACCAAGGACCAAGGAAGAAGAAGAAGGAGGGGGGGCTCTCCCCCTTGCTTCCGGTGGTGCCGGAGTGCCGCTGGGGTAACGATCGGGACGGTGATCTACATCAACAATCTTGTTACCGTCAACACCAACTTTCTCCCCCTGTATGTAGCGGTGTAACACGTCTTCTCCCTGCTATAATCTCTACTCAAACATGGTTCTCAACTCCATATATTATTTCCCAATGATCTATGGTTATCCTATGATGTTTGAGTAGATCCATTTTGTCCTGTGGGTTAATCGTGATCTTGGTTGGTATGACTGTATATTTTATTTATGGTGCTGCCCTAGGATGCCCACCGTTCTCACGCGAACATGAGTGGCCCCTGCTGCAGGGTGTTTCAATATGTTCATGGTTCGCTTATGGTGGGTTACGAGAGTGAAAGAAGCTTAAACCCGAGTAGGTGGGCTACGGCATATCGGATAAAGAGGACTTGATACTTAATGCTATGGTTGGGTTTCACGACCTTAATGATCTTTAGTAGTTGCGGATGCTTGCTAGAGTTCCAGTCATAAGTGCATATGATCCAAGTAGACAAAGTATGTTAGCTCATGCCTCTCCCTCTTATAAAATTGCAAGAATGATTACCAGTACTTGTTATCGATTGCCTAGGGACAAATAACTTTCTTGTTGACACAAACCCTTTCTACTAAACACCTAACTTTTATTATCTCGCAAAGTAATTCTAGTTTTATTCTTGCAAAGTAGTTCTAGCATCACACCTACAAAATAGTTTCATACTTGTTTCCAGTAAAGCAAATGTCAAGTGTGCATAGAGTTGTATCGGTGGTCGATAGAACTTGAGGGATTATTTGTTCTACCTTTAGCTCCTCGTTGGGTTCGACACTCTTATTTATTGAAGAAGGCTATGAACGATCCCCTATACTTGTGGGTTATCGAGACCTTTTTCTGGCGCCGTTGCCATGGAGCAATAGCGTGGGGTGACTATTCTTGTGTGTGCATGTTTTCTTTATCATTAAGTAGTTTTTATTTCTTGTTCTAAATTATTCTCTATCTTTAGTTGTGGATATGGAACACGAAACACCAAAAAAATTAGTTGTACTTTCTACTCATGGAGATGGGGAACCTCCTAAAACCCTCAATGCTCGTTATGTGAATGATATTATGCACTGCTTTGATAATCCTGAGAAAAACCCATTCAACTATTTTGTAACACCCCGGATGTAACATTCTGTAATTCTAACTCCAACTCTTGCCATTTCCGGCTATGTGATATGGTATTCCCTTGTGGTTGGGTTTTTTTCTTTGTTTTTGCATTTTGTTCATGTCATGCATTTCATCTCATGTCATCATGTGCATCTCTTTTGAAGTCGTGTTTGTCTCATGCATCCGGTCATTTTCCTTGTTCTCCGTTTCACAATCCGACACTCCCACATGCACCCGTTGCACCCCTCAAATCTCGTTTCATGAGCGGGAGAAAAACTATCTCGGAATTTGTCGAGATTTCCGAGTGGCCTTGGTACATCACCGATAGGCCGCCTGTCAAATTTTGTTCCATTTGGAGGTCGTTTGATGCCCCAACGGTTAACCAGGTAACTGTAAAAGCCCCTCTCTTGTTGAAGCCCAACACCCCTCCAAAACAGCCCACTAGCCCATCTAAACCCCATCCATGCTATCTGTCATTGGATCACGATCGTGTGGGCAAAACCCGCACCCCATTTGGAGTCTCCTAACTCCCCCTACCTATAAATATGCCTCCCCCTGCCAAATTCGCAGATAAAACCATAACCTTCACCCCCTCGCGCCGCCGGACACGTTGCCCCGGCCAACCGGGAGGCGACATGTCACCCCGCCACTGCCTGGACCCAGTCGCTACGCGTCCCCTCACCTGGGCCGCCCCACATCCCTGTGCCTCCACCGCTCAGGCCCGCCGGGCACGACCGCAGCCCTCCCGGCCCGAACCGCCGCCGCCGTCCATGGGCGCCCCGCACCCCCCCCCCGCCCGAGCTCCCCCTCCCACCATCCTCGTCCGCCACCATCGAGCACCATCGCCGACGTAACCCGCTGCACAGCCACCGCTACCTCGCCGTCGACCCACGCCACCTTGCCGCCAACCGCCGTCGACCCCGCTGTAATTTTCATAAATGTTACTGTCCATATTGAGGCCCTAATCTTCGTTGCAAAAGTGCAATATGATGTTGTCTGCTGGAATTTATCATAACTTGCTGATTTGTCATTTTCATTGCATTTTGTGTGTGCATCCTATGAGCGTGATGTATAGATGTTTTCGGAGCATCTCCATGCCATATTTACATAGGTGCAAGCCTTGTATTTTTATGAGCTACATGGTGACTAGCACAAGCATGCATAGTAGGCCTCATGATGTTGCTGATTTCAGACAGTAATTTTGCTATGTTATCATTTTGCTACCAGTAGTTCCATGCACATTTTGAGTTAGTTCAGTAAGAGTGTTTTAAAGCTATGTTACATTTTGAAGCTATGTTGTCATGTTGCTAACAGTAGTTCCATGCACATTTGGAGTTAGTTCAGTAAGAGTGTTTTGAAGATGTGGTATTGCGCTATCCTTTCATGCCTCTGGTTGTAATTATGGAGTAGTGTAGCATGTCATTTCCATGCTCTACTTTTGCTAAATATTGTTCCTGGCAGATTGTTAACATGAAGTTCAATTTTGCCATGTGTGTTGCTGGTGATACATGTACCCTATGAACTTGCTCTTTCAATGCTTAGCTTCATGAATATGTCTACTTACTGTTGGTTACCTTGTGATGCCATGAAATGCTTTGCGGGGAGTGGCATGTGCTTGCAAAGTTGCTATCATGAATCTATTTCTGCCATGCTCTGTTTTCTACAAAGTCTGAAACAGATCATATCACTTGCCATGTGTTGCATTGGTGCTACCATCTTATCCATGCATCTATGGTTAAAGTCCAGTAAGGGAGTTTTGTTCTTTGACTTTAGTACTAGCATGCCATGCCTTTGTTTGCCCTGATATGGTCCTATATCATGTTGTTTGCTAGCTCTAAACATTGTTACCCAATGTTGTTTTTGACATGTTTAGTATTTTCTCAGTCTGTGAAGATGTTATCATTTGCATTTTTGACATGCTATTTTAGGATTGTTCTAGTGAGTTGTAGCAGGATCTCAGTGTTCATGATTTGTAGAGCTTCACCTGTACTTGAATGCCATGTACTTTGTTGCTAAGTTGAAGTGTTGTAGCATAGTTCTTGTTGCATCCTAAGTGCTATGATGTTGTTAATCGCAGTTTTGCATCATTCTTGTTTTGCTTGTCATTTGCAAACCGTGCATCCATTTCTGGTGATCCTTATATGAATTTCGACCGAAATCACTCACTCTTCCCAGCGACATACTTGGTTTGCCAAGTTTATGCCTTGATCATACTTTCCCTTCTAGAGTACCCATATGCATTGCACGTCATATCTTGCATTCCATGCCATGTCTTGCATCATGTTGCTTGTGCATTGCACCGTGATTGATTGTTGTTCCGTTGCTTGTGTTCTTGCTTTGGGTAGAGCCAGGAGATGAGTACGTGAGCGAGAAACCTGTTGAGTACACTAACGAGGAGCAAGCTTTTGACAACTCTGATAACTTTGCAGGCAAGATGACCATTACCCTCGATATCACTTCTAACTTTTCTTGCTAGTTGTTTGTTCTATCGCTATGTCGCGCTACCTACCACTTGTTTATCAAGCCTCCCATACTGCCATGTCAAGCCTCTAATCCACCTTCCGAGAAAATCGTTGTTTGGCTATGTTACCGCTTTGCTAAGCCCCTCTTATAGCGTTGCTAGTTGTAGGTGCCTAGGAGGTTGTTCCATGTTGGAACATGATTATGTTGGGATATCACAATATCTCTTATTTAATTAATGCATCTATATACTTGGCAAAGGGTGGAAGGCTTGGCCTTTTGCTCGGTGTTTTGTTCCACTCCTATCGCCCTAGTTTTCGTCATACCGGTGTTATGGTCCTTGATTTGCCTTCCTTACGCGGTTGGGGTTATGGGACCCCCTTGACAGTTTGCTTTGAATAAAACTCCTCCAGCAAGGCCCAACATGGTTTTAACATTTTCCTAATAACAACCTAAACTTTTCCCTTGGGAGTTATAAACCCGAGGGTCATCTTTATTTAACCCCCTCGGGCCATTGTTCCTCTGAGTGCTGGTCCAACCTGGGCGATGTCCGGTGCCCCCTGGCAACTAGGGTCTCAGCCAACCCGACGTCTTGCCTATCCGGTGTGCCCTGAGAATGAGATACGTGCGACTCCTATCGGGATTTGTCAGCACATCAGGAGGTCTTACTGGTCTTGTTTTACCATTGTCGAAATGTCTTGTAACCGGGATTCCAAGACTGATTGTGTTTTTTTGGGAGAAGTAATATCCTTCGTTGATCGTGAGAGCTTGTGATGGGATAAGTTGGGACACCCCTGCAGGGTATAAACTTTCAAGAGCCGTGCCCGCGATTATGTGGCAGATGGGAATTTTTTAATATTGGGTTGTAGAGAATTTGACACCTGACTTAATTAAAATGGATCAACCGCGTGTGTAGCCGTGATGGTCTCTTTTCGACAGAGTCCGGGAAGTGAACATGGTTTGGGTTATGTTTGAATGTAAGTAGTTCAGGATCACTTCTTGATCACTTCTAGCTTCACAGCCATTGCCTAGTTTCTCATCTTACTCTTGTACTCATATGTTAGCCACCATATTTGCTTAGCGCTTGCTGCAACTCCACCTCATTACCTCATCCTACCCATAATCTTAAATAGTCTTGATCTCATGGGTTTTGAGATTGCTGAGTCCTCGTGACTCACATTTACTACCAAAACAGTTGCAGGTACCAATGATACCAGTTCAGGTGATGCTACCGAACTCAAGTGGGAGTTCGACAAGGACCTTGGTCATTACTATGTGTCGTATCCTGATGATCAGTAGTGGTGCCCAGTTGGGACGATCGAGGATCTAGTAGTTGGGTTTATCTTATTTTCATTTGGATTGTCCGTAGTCGACTATGAGTGTACTCTGATGATGTATGAAATATTTCATCATTGTGTGGCGTGGCTATTGTAAGCCAACTCTATTTATCCCTTTCTTGTTCATTACATGGGATTGTGTGAAGATGACCCTTCTTGCGACAAAACCATAATGCGGTTATACCTCTAAGTCGTGCCTCGACACGTGGGAGATATAGCCACATCGTGGGCGTTACAACTTGGTAATCAGGCCATCCCCGACTTAGGAGCCCCCGTGCTTGATCGAATCATTGATGTTGTTGAGTCCAGAACAAAAATGTTTTGAGTCTTAGGATAATATATATCGGAGAGTAGGATTCTTTTTACTCCTTAGTCCCCTTCGTCGCTCTGGTGAGGCCTCCTGACGTGGATGTTTTGTCTTTCCTCTCCTCAATTTCACTAAAAAATTAGGATCACGCGGGTATCCTGGGATCGTTCCGATATTCTTGTGATGAGTACATTGTTCTTGGTGCCTCTTGACATTTAGGGGTGTGGCAGTGTCCCGGGGAGTTGAGCTCCGAGGTGTTGTCGTCAAAATTTTATCGTTGCAGTTAGTGGTGAGATAACCTCTTTTATGCAGTTAGTGGTGAGATAACCTCGATGCCACCTAGTACTAGGGAGGGAGTTGGGGAGTATTGCCATAGCTTATATAACGGATGCTTTTCGAAATTTGAGGTACACAATTTCTGGAGTTTTCTTGGTTATGTGTTAACTGATTGATACAGTTGGCGCATAGGGCTTGTTAGTTGTGTGATATATACTGTGCCTCCCTATATCCCCAACACCAGATTACATAACCAGAAAGTTTTAGGAGTTAATAGGTGGGAATTCAAGTAGCTCTAGTTATTCTTCCGGCATATATTTGGTATGTGATTGGGCGATCATTATCACTTATTTGTTCCAGTCGTACCTTGTTGTTTCATTCATCAACCTTTATCTAAGTGGCTTCTCACCTTAATGGTCGTGTAATGTGAACTTTGGAATTCATTCGTTGATTCTATGTTCGAATGTGTATTGTGAAGACTATATGCTGTAATTTCTATCCATTGATTTAGCTTGTATATCTGTCTATCATGGTTATAATGCATGTCACCCTCTTTAGGATGGCTCCTCCAACGCGTCTAAATCTGGACCGCAATGATGGGAGTTAGGCGAACCCTCCACCTCCGCCACCACCTCTGCCTCCGGAGGCATGGAAAGCTATCATGGCAGCCACTAACGCCAACACCCAGATGCTTTTGCAACTCTTGCAAGAGCGCAAGAAATGGCAAGGAAACCAAGGAAATCAAGGTCAAGGGCAGTTCAACAACTAGCCTTACTTTGCTACCCTCAACCAGTTCCTTGCAAATCAGCCAAAGTCTTTCAGCAACTGTGCCGAGGCCACGGACGCCGATGATTGGCTCATGGATATCAGCAAGCATTTCGAATGTAGCAATGTCAGGCCTGAGGACTATGTCTAGTTCGCTTCGTTTCAGCTCAAGGACCAAGCTGCTGATTGGTATCAAGAATACAAAGATTCCAGAGGAGGTCGAGTGATTACCTGGGATGACTTCTACCGGGATTTCAAAGCTCACCACATTCCAACTAGTGTTGCCGAGAGCAAGCGTAAGGAATTCCGCAGTCTCAAGCAAGGAAGCATGTCTGTGTACCAATACAACATCCAGTTTCAGAAACTTGCTCGCTTTGCAAGGCAGGATGTTCCTGACGAAAAGAGCATGATCTATCACTTCAGAGGTGGCCTCAGAGAAGATCTGCAGTTAGATCTCATTCCTGTTGAGCCTACTACGTTCGATCAATTCTATAACATGGCCCTCAAGAAAGAAGGTGCTCAGCTCAAGTGTGAGGCTTCAAAGAAGAGAATCAGGGATGCAGTCCAGTCTTCTTCTTACTCATAGGTGGCAGCTAAGCAACAGAAGTTCTGGCTTCCTCCTCCTCTGTTTCGTCAGTCCTACCAACAGAAGAACAAAGTTGGCCATGGATCTTCCCACCCACCCAACCCAGGCTATCAGAACGAGTCTCAGACTCAAGCTCCAAGGTCAAGTGCTCCTCCTTCTTATCATCGTCCACTCTCAGAGGTGACTTGCAATAAGTTTCAGTAGAAAGGTCACTATGCAAACAAGTGCTTCAACCAAAGGCGCCTTCCTCCTCCTCCTCCTGTGAGGTCTTCAAGCAATGCAGTGGTCAAGCACAATCCCAAGTATGCAAGGGTGAACATGATGAATGGAGCTCAAGTAGAGGATTCTTTAGAAGTGATCATGGGTAATTTTCTAGTTAATGATATTCATGCAAAAGTTGTATTTGATACTGGTGCATCTATTTCATTCATATCTAGACCTTTTGCATCGATTCATCTATTTCGTCTCCGAGTTTGTTCATGAATACCAAAATGATGGCTCCGAATGTTTCCATCAAGATGGGCAACTATAAATTTCTGTCTTCTCCAATGGTTCTTGGCGACTCTGCTATTGATCCAATTCTAGGCATGGACTGGCTTTCTAAGCACAATGCTCAACTTGATTGTGTTGTTAGGGAGATTATGTTGACACACTCTTCTGATAATGTAGGGACCCGACCTAAGGCGATCAAGTCTCTGTGCTTCAGTGTCATCCCTGGATCGGTAATGCTGACACACACAATACTTGAATGGATTTATAACAGAGTAGAAATCACACACATATTACATCGATAGTCTCAAGAGAGAACTTAATACAATAAATATGTCTTAAGGCCATCTAATTAAGATAACAGCGGAAGGCTCGGATGATAATGTGAGTCCATCAACTCTAACGGCATAGTTGAGTGCATGACAACGACCTAGCACACCATCCTCCTCATCTGAAAAGTCCGCAACATGATATTTTGCTGCCCGAAATGGGTCACCACATGGAATATGCTAGCAATATAACATAGTAGAGCAATGAACAGATAAATGATATCACTACATGCATATATGGCCGGTGGAGGCTCTAGGGTTATATTGTTTTTGCGAAAAGCCAATTTTCCCTACAACAAAGGAATATATTTTATTTAACTATCTTGGTGGTTGAAACATCATTGAGAAGGTTCCTCCAACTCAATCCAAATTAAAGTAATCATTAACATCCCAACAAATTAATTTTAGAGTGATGAGATCCAATCAATAATTCAAGTACCATATACTCAAGATGTCCATAACCGGGGACACGGCTAACCATGATTAGTTTGTACACTTTGTAGAGGTTTGCACACTTTTCCCCACAAGACTCGATCTCCTCCATTGGATTTCTCGCACTACAGGGTGTTTGAGAAATGGATGACAGAGACACGGTATTTCAGAAGCATTAACTCTTTACTCTGGGTAGAGAGTTACACCTACTTTCGCCTACATCTGCTAGCCTACCACTGAAAGAGGTCACACAACATACTCAACTATGCCAGAGCCCATAATGGCTTGTGGCTGCACACAGAAGTTTCTAGCATGAATAATCTCATGATCCCTTTGAGCCTGGGTGGCGGACCGTAGGATGATCACACGGGTACTCCGGGATATCCTAGGACAACACTGGATTCTCCACGTGCCCAAAAGCAATCCACCGAGATGTCTATTAAAGTTGCCACCTTAAGTTGAACCATTAATTAACAAACTCACATCTGTCATGGATCCACTCAAACCGAAACCACGTTTGTGAGCATAGCATAGCAATATAAGCATAACGTAGAAGTAACTCCCAAGGGTTTAATAGTAAAACAGGTAATAGGTTCTACCTCATCATCTACTTCCTAGACCCACATGTTAAGAGATCCTACACATGCAATGTGCGAGGGTTGAAACTAATGCAAAAAAACTGGGTAATAAAGGGGTACGATCAATGTGTTACTTGCCTTGCTGACGATCTGCAAATCCTAGAGACTCATAGTAGCACGCTTCACACTCCGGGAATTCTATCGCAAAGAAACAATAGCATACGTAAGCAATCAAGCAAAGATGCAGGGGTAAAACTCAAATAAGAAGGTCGAATCTGAAAACTCAACTGAAGAGATTCGATTTGCAAAAAATATCAAACCAACCGGAGCAACGAAACTCAAACTACGAAAGAAACAAGATCCGTTTACTAATCTAGACTAAATTCAAATTTTATGATACCAAAATCTTTTTCAAGTTGCTTAAACAGAAAGTGGACTTCGAGACGAAAATCTAGGCGCTTGTTTCACCTGATTTGTATAAACGACCAAAAAGATAAACTAAAATGAAGAATTAGGGTAGAAATCACGATCAAAAATAATCGCAGAGAAACCTTGGAAAATAAAACGAGACGAACAGGCTAACGAACGAAAGTTTGCTGCCTGCGGCTAGCTGACGAACAACGTTCGTCAGAACGAACATACGGACGAACGTCCGGTAGATAATAAACTGACGAATAACCGAACCGAAATGTAAAAACACGAATCTAGGGTTTACTAAAAAACTGATCGGTTTTTCCTGAGAAAAACCGGACGGCGGCGGCAGCTACCTCGGCGGCGGGGCGACGGGGTCAGCGGCGGCAGGCGGCGGCGTGGGCTGGCGGCGGCACACGGATCGAGGCGATGGCGCAGCGGCTAGGGTTTGGGGTGGTGGGGCTGGTGGCAGGGTCGGGTTGCGGCTTATAAAGCCTGGTCGGGCAGTGTCCGGATCGGGCATGACCCGGTTAGGTCGGTGCACTTTTTTTAAAAAATAATCCTGATATGGAAAAACAAATAAAAGAAATACTAAACGGAGTCCAAAAATCCTGAAATAAATTTTCACGGTCCTCTTATAATATTGCACATAAAGTGAACACTTATTTGGTCCTCTAATGCAATTTTTAAAAACACATATTTTTCCTAATTCAAATAAAATAGCAATAAAAGTCCAAAAAGAAATTATTTGTTTGATTTTAACATTTTTCCTCCTATATTCCCTTTATTTTGGAGAATTCATATTATCTCCTCTCATATATTTTAATATGAAATATTTTCGGAGAGAAAAATAATTAAAATCAAAGTGATCCTTGTTTCGATATTTGATAAAAGTCAAATATGAAAAACGTGAAATCCCCAACTCTCTCTGTGGGTCCTTGAGTTGCTTAGAATTTCGAGGATCGCAAAGCAAAAATGCAGCAAAATATGACATGCATGAATGACCTATTTATAACATTCCAAATTGAAAATTTGGGATGTTACAAACCTATGCCCCTTAAGATGAATCTCGTCCTCGAGATTCGGGTTGGCTAGAAAATAGGTGTGGGTGGTCTCTGCGTAGATCTTCCTCTCGTTCCCAGGTGGGTTCATCCTCGGTATGTTGGCTCCACTGAACTTTGCAAAACTTGACAACCTTGCTGTGTGTAACTCGGCTGGCAAACTCGAGAATCTTGACTGGTTTCTCCACATAGGTCAAATCACTATCCAACTGAATTGCTTTGAGGGGCACTGTATCTCTCAAAGGAATATCAGCCATCTCTGCATGTCACTTCTTCAACTGGGAAACGTCAAACACATTATGAACTCCTGACAGTCCCTCGGGTAACTCGAACTTGTAGGCAACCTCTCCCATGCGTTCCAAAACACAGTACGGTCCTACAAATCTCGGGGCTAACTTTCCCTTAACTCCAAAACGTTTAACTCCTCGCAGTGGTGACACACGGAGATATGCTCTATCTCCGATTTGATAGACTACCTTTGAGGGATTCCTGGATTAGGGGGTGTCCGGATAGCCAGACTATATCCTTTGGCCGGACTGTTGGACTATGAAGATACAAGATTGAAGACTCCGTCCCGTGTCCGGAAGGGACTTTCCTTGGCGTGGAAGGCAAGCTTGGCGATACGGATATGTAGATCTCCCACCATTGTAACCGACTCTATGTAACCCTAACCCCATCCGGTGTCTATATAAACCGGAGGGTTTTAGTCCGTAGGACAACATACACATCAACAATCATACCATAGGCTAGCTTCTAGGGTTTAGCCTCCTCTCGTGGTAGATCTACTCTTGTACTACCCATATCATCAATATTAATCAAGCAGGACGTAGGGTTTTACCTCCATCGAGAGGGCCCGAACCTGGGTAAAACTTCGTGTCCCTTGCCTCCTGTTACCATCCGGCCTAGACGCACAGTTCGGGACCCCCTACCCGAGATCCGCCGGTTTTGACACCGACATTGCTGATTTCATTGAGAGTTCCTCTATGTCGTCCCCATCGGGAAGGATGCCTCGCCCCGTCTTTAAAGACGGCACCGTTGCTAAGGGAGCTTTGGCTGCCGGCCAAACCCTCTGGCTAGGTGGTGTTCTTATGACCGCCTGTTCGGCTTCTGCGCCGACGATGACCACTCGAGCCATCAAAAACAATCTTCATGTCAGCTCAGAACTCTCCGAGCAGTTTGATCCAATGGAGCTCTCCTCCATAAACGAGCTCTTGGATCGCTTCGCCGCCCTGGGAGTCGTCACGGATTACGACCAGATTGGGTCTAAACCCGATCTGAGAGAGATTAACTCTCCCCAAGTCACCCATCACGTTGCCGTGGTAGAGGGACAGTGCGGCGACCCTTCATCTATCTTAAAGACTCGCTACGTCCGGATTGCCGATCCCTCCAAGCCAGATACCCGCGAAGGGAAGGATATCACTCAAGACCTGAATTTAGAGTCAGGCGACGGGCTGGATTCATTGGACAACATCCAGGAATCCAAATTTTCGAGTTCGGAAATTCCTCGGCCTCTGAGCCTTAGATGGGGTGAGGCTTCGGATTTAATTCCACCCACCCACCCCAACATCAGGCAAGAACCCGATGAAACAGTACATCATTACTGGGCCAGATTCCTCCTGGTTAAGAACAGGCTAAGGGATTGCCGCGAGGAAGACGCAATCTCAACCTTCTGCAATAATTGCACGGACAAGGGAATACTCAACGCCATAAGTCGCCGTGATATTACACGCTTCACTGACTTGGCGTCCATTGTACGAAAATACTGTGTGATGGAAAGCGCCTAGAATACCGAAATAAAATTTTGGGACAATCCGGCCCTGAATACAAACCGAGCCCGAAATAAAAGGGTGCATCATCACCAGTCACCCGGGTCAAGCACTAAAAAGCAAAAACCCTCTACAAGGCATGGATCCGTACTGGAAGGATGGCTTAATGGGCTCTGTAAAATTCACAGTACAGAGGACGCCACACCAACTCACAGCCTTAGAGCATGTTGGATACTCCGGCAAGTGGCCAAAATTGGCAAAAATCTCCTAATTCCGGAGGCCATAGAAAGCCACCCCAGAGACACCAATACGGTATTAACAGTCTTCGAGACTTTCGCATCAAATAATATGCAAAAAAGAACACTCCACAGCCTTGCCGAAGTCTACCAAGTAGCAACAATAAATCCATGGAGTGACACGACTATTACCTTTAACGCTAGTGATGAACCTAAATTCCGAGCAGCCCATGCACCAGCAGCATTGGTCCTCAGTCCAATAGTGGACGACTTTCGTCTTACCAAGGTACTCATGGACGGCGGCAACGGATTGAACCTCATTTATGAGGAGACCCTTCAAAAAATGAAAATAGACTGGAACCGCATTGAGAGAAGCAGCACAACCTTTAGAGAAATTATCCCCAGTCGGGAAGCGCGCTCTACAGGAAAAATCACACTAGATGTGGTGTTCGGCACGCCGGATAATTACAGGTCCGAAGAGGTCACATTCTAGGTGGCTCCGTTCAGCAGCGGTTATCACACTCTGCTAGGGCGGGACGCATTTACAATCTTCCAAGCAATACCCCATTACGGGTACATGAAGCTCAAGATGCCCGGGCCTAACGGGATCATCACTCTCGCTAGTGATCCGGACATAGCACTCCGCGCCAAAAACAAGACAGCCGCACTGGCCCTCGAGGCACTATCCGAAGCCCTACCGGCTGAGGAGCTGACTGCGCTGCTCTCTATGGTGAATAGGGACGATGTGGTACTCAACAAAAGATCCAAGTCCACCTCCTATAAGCCGGTGGACGAAATAGTCAAATTCCAAGTCCATCCAACAGACCCCAATAAAACAGCTTCCATCGGGGCACAGTTAAACCCTAATGTCGACGCCGCACTGCGGGAGTTCCTACGAGAGAACTGGGACATTTTTGCCTGGCACCCTTCAGACATGCCAGGAATCCCACGCAGGCTGGCCGAGCACAGCTTTAATATCCAAACAGGATTCAAAACTGTCAAATAGGCTCTTCGGCGTTTTTTCGAACCTAAGAGACAGGCCATGGGAGAGGAGCTAGCAAAGCTATTGGAGGCCAGATTCATCAGAGATATAAAACATCCGGACTGGCTAGCAAACCTGGTGATGGTACCAAAGAAGGACAAATCCTGGCGCCTGTGTGTTGATTTTAAAGACCTTAACAAGGCTTGCCCAAAGGATCCCTTCCCCCTCCCCCGCATCAATCAAATTATCGACGCTACCGCAGGACACGATTCGTTGTGTTTCCTCGACGCATATTCCGGCTACCATCAAATCAAGATGGCAGAAGCAGACCAAGCTGCAACGGCATTTATCACACCATACGGCCCATTCTGCTTCAACACGATGCCCTTCGGGCTCAAAAACGCCGGCGCAACATATCAGCACATGATGCAGACATGTCTGGCAAGCCATATCGGCAAACCAGTGGAGGCATATGTAGATGATGTGGTCGTCAAAACAAGACATGTTGAATCTCTAGTAGACGACTTGAGGCTCACATTTCATAACCTCCGAACATACGACATCAAGCTCAACCCGGAAAAATGCGTTTTCAGCATTCCAGACGGAAAGCTCTTGGGCTTCATTGTATCCGGTAGAGGAATTGAAGCAAATCCAGCCAAGATCCGAGCTCTGTCGCAACTGGATATCCCAAAGGACCTCAAACAAATACAAAAAATAACCGGATGCGTAGCGGCTCTAAGCCGCTTTATCTCCCGCTTGGGAGAAAAGGCCCTACCCCTTTACCGCCTCCTTTGGCGCACCGAACACTTCAAATGGACGGATGCAGCCACAGCCGGACTCGACGAAATAAAAGCCATACTGGCAACAAACCCAGTCCTGGCCGCGCCAAACATTGGCGAACCAATGCTATTATACATTGCAGCAACACATCAGGTTGTAAGCGCAGTGCTTGTCATCGAACGAGAAGCGGACGGACACAAATTCCCCCTTCAAAAGCTGGTCTATTATGTGTCCACTATCCTCACTCCCTGCAAATCACGGTACCCGCATTATCAAAAGATTGCGTACGCGGTATTCATGGCATCCCGGAAGCTACGACACTACTTTCAAGAGTGATCAATAACAGTAGCCTCGGAAGTACCACTTAATGATATTATAAACAACCGTGACGCAACGGGCCGGATTGCAAAATGGGCCATTGAGCTCCTCTCGTTCGACATAACTTATAAGCCACGGTGAGCCATCAAGTCGCAAGTCTTGGCCGGCTTCGTTGCAGAATGGACGGAGGCCGAACTCCCTAAAGAGTACGACACATATTCAAATTGGATCATGCATTTCACGGCTCCAAGATGTTGGCCGGACTGGGGGCTGGCATCTTTTTGACGTCCCCCACAGGAGATACAGTTCAATACGTACTCCAGATTATGTACACGGACTCCAACAATGCAGCCGAATATGAGGCCCTTTTACATGGTCTCCGGAGGGCAGTATCCATGGGCATCCAACGCCTAGAGGTGCGCGGGGACTCGAACCTCGCAATATCCCAAATAAATGGAGACTTCGATGCCGAGGATCCAAAAATGGCAGCTTACCGCAACGCCGTCCTAAAAATGTCAGCTCGGTTCGAGGGGCTTGAATTTCACCATATAGCCCGGGAAAATAATCAGGCGGCAGATGTCCTGGCACGCATCGGCACAAAACACGATGTAGTCCCCCCCAACATCTTCTTGGAAATGCTGTTCAAGCCATCCGTAGTATGGGAAGGGGAGCCGAACAATAACAGCCTGGACCCAACCGCACTGCCCGACACCAAACATTCTGACACAATCGGAGGCTCTGCCAATGAAATAACACCTTCAGCCCACGGAATAATGGCCGTCATCGCCCCGTGGACAGAACCATTCCTCGCCTACCTTACTAGGCAGGAACTCCCCGATGACGACAATGAGGCACGCTGCATAAGAAAAGCACTACCGGAGTCCTTCAAAGGTGCATCTCCAAAGAGGAGGGGCGGAACCTCATGCCTGAAATTCATGCCGGACTCGGCGGTCATCACGCTGCAGCCTGGTCCCTTGTAAGCAAGGCCTTCCGTACAGGCTTTTATTGGCCGACGGCCCGGGCAGACGCTCAGGACATAGTCCAACAATGCACCGGTTGCCAGCTCTTTGCAAACCAAAGCCATATGGCACCCACCGCCCTCCAAACTATCCCCAATACTTGGCCCTTCGTGGTTTGGGGGCTTGACATGGTTGGACCCCTTAAAGGCAGAACCCACAAGCAAAAATACTTACTGGTCATGGTGGATAAGTTCACCAAATTGATAGAAGCCAAGCCTGTTAAAACGGCCGAATCCGGACCGGTGATAGACTTTATATCCAGGGTTGTACACCATTACGGCATCCCCCACAGCATCATCACTGATAACGGCACGAATTCACGGCCGACGAGGTAAAACTCTGGTGCAAAAACATGGGCATCAAGCTCGATTACGCTTCCGTCTATCACCCACAAACTAACGGCCAGGTCGAACGTGCAAATGGTCTTATCATGAGCGGCATCAAACCCAGATTAGTGCGGTCCCTCAAGGAATCTAACACGCACTGGGTAGAGGAGCTCGACTCCGTACTCTAGGGGCTGCGGACCACGCCGAATCGCACCACCGGATACACACCATTCTTTATGGTGTACGGCGCAGAGGCAGTTTTGCCTTGCGACATAATTCATGACTCACCTCGAGTGCGAATGTACGAAGAAAGAGAAGCCGAGCTCGATCAGTAGGACAGCTTGGACTCATTGGAGGAGGAGCATGACGTGGCAAAAGCCCATTCCGCATTCTATCAACAGCAGGCTTGAAGATACCAAAGCAGAGAAGTACGGGCCAAAAATGACAACGTTGGCGAATTAGTTCTATGACTACTGGACAAGAAAAAGGACAAACTCAAGCCCAAGTGGGAAGGTCCCTTCATAATTGACCAAGTCCTGACTGGTGGAGCGTACTGCCTGCGGGATGCATCAGATAACCAACTCGAGCCAAACCCATGGAACGCAGCCCGTCTATTTTTTATATATTTTCTGTCTTACATTTCTCTTCGTCTCTCTCTCTCTTTTATAGCCTTTAAAGGCTCATAAAGTGACGCGCTATCCGCGCTCATTAAACCTGGGGGCTTCTTTACACAGAAGCTTATTCATACAGGCTTCATGCCCAACACATGTGTCACACTTCCGCATGTACCTTTTATTCACCATTATATGCATCGATATGACTTAAGTTTTTGCCAAGCTGGGTTGCCTGGCTCCTGTGCTTACCCCTACGTTTCCGATTGTTCGGCTAGGTGGTAAAGGGAGCACCTCTGCGATTGTTACTGCCGGGTCAGCCGGACGTGTACCTCAGACTAGGTGAAGCCGAAAGCTAGCGTTCTTAAGGGAATATTCGGTCGGTGAACTAAAGATGATCTTTTTTATTTTTATCTATACGCCCCTAGATGTTTTTCCTGCGTTTCTTTTCGCAGCATGGACATGCACCTTAGGGCATGCCTCCCAGGGAAAGGAACCCCTAACGGAACTATTCTCCCTGGAAGATGTTTCTTACTAACCATGTAATATAACATAACTAGTCGGGCACTTGTCTGTTCAAGCCCTAATGACCCCTATGCCTGGTCTCCATGCATTCCCCGTTTCCTATATAACCGCATGGGAATTCAGACACACTCCGGACCGTCAGGTCCCGAGGCTGAAGCAAAAAGGTCGGCCATGACAAATGATCTACAATCCGGCTAGAAGGCATTATAAATGTCAATTAAATTACATAGTCATTTTGACTGATTGTATTCCTCTTCAATACCATCTAACAGGCTGTCTAATTTACAGTCCTGCTGGGAATACTTTGCGGCCAACTCTACTTGGCCGTATACTAAGCTTACAAGGATCTCCTTCCCATCAGGCCCTACAGGACCAACCTCGGCCATGTGGTTGGGGTCAGCCTTTGCGTACCGCGTCTTCACGATGGCCCAGGCCTCCCTAGCACCTTGACGACAGGCTGATATCTTCCACAAGCGGAAGCGCCGCCGTGCTCCCTTTAGCTTCTCCGCAAGCTCTCCAAGACCTTTGGGCATGGAGATGGATGGCCACAGGGCCTGGGCGACGCCTTGCATCGCCTGCCGAACTCGATCGAGCAGTTGCGAGAGCTCGGGAAGAAGGTCACCCGTAGAACCGGGCATCTCCTCTACAGGAAGACCTGTTAGCACACCTACAGACATTGCTCTGTTAGTCGACTTCCCTGCCGAACTTTCTTTCAATGGTTCGTTCAAGCACTTACTAAATATGCCGTGCCGAAGCCGCTGATTCTCCTTCACGGAGTCTGACAGCTGGGCACGAACATCTTTCAGCTCGATGCCCAGCTTGGTGTTGGCATCTTGGAGATCGTTCTTCTCCTGCCTCACCTTTGTCAGCACCTTCTCACCAGCCTTTAGCTGGCGTAGGAGTTGTTGTCTTTCCGGATTCAATCCGGCGCCATCTGCAATTTCATCTGTCAGATTTGCACCTATGCCGTGCTTCGCAAAATCCTTATCTTTCGAAGTGTATGTTACCAGAGGGGGTCTCCTTGGGCTCCCCTGCCGCGGCTAGTGTGGCCTCAAGTTCGGCTTTGCACTCTTCCAGCTCCTTGGACAGTAGGGAATTCTTTTCTGTAAGAACCTGCATAACAAATGATCCTTTAATCAGTTATTCTAACTGTTTCAAGTCTCGGGGGCTACTGGTATATACATATAATTACCAGAATTTTCTTACCCATATGTCTTTTACATACTGCTCCATGGCTCTGGCTAGACCATTTTGAGCGGCACGGAGATACGCATCTCCCGAGTTGAAGGCATCTAACACCCCTTGGGAGAAACAAGCGTCGCGAAGAATTGTCCAGCGACGCCTGTGGTTCATGGCACTCTCCACCTCAGAGTTGGTGGTAGACAACCCGTCCACATCCTCCATCGGAGGAGCGTCTGGCGCACACCTTGCGTTCGCCTCGGCCTCCTGACCAGGCTTTGGAGCCTGGCTGGTGGAGGCGTGATTGGCAGCCTCTCCGGATGTAGTCCGACGAGGTCTCTTTGTCCTGAAAAGAGCGCGAGTGTCAATATGCCTCGAAGGTATAACACCTGGGATAAGGGGGCGCGCCATACCTTTGCGCTGACGCCTCGGTCCGGACTGCACTTCTTTTCTGCCCGCGGGGCCCTACGGCACCTCGTTGGCTTGTCACCGCAGGTTTGGCCTTCCGCCTTAAATACCTCCCCTGCAAAGTTCGGTTGCAATCAGGAAACTGAACACGAGTCGGCGGATACCTATTCGGGGTACTGGGACTTTGATCTCAGGTACCTGGGTGGTCAGGATTAGCCCTGGGTAATCGGCCGTAATGGCCACCAAGGCGTTGTCCTCGCTCAATTGATGGAACACTCCATCAATCAGCTCCACAGATATGTCTGGATCCTCTTGGGAGGCCGGGTCGAGGGACCATGCTGGGTCCTCGGGTTGTGGAGGAGGGCTGCTTATTTCCTTAACAGCCCGACGCAGTTCCTGCGTTCAAGTCGTCAGACTGAATATTTAACAATGGGAATACAGAACGGATGGACAAGTAAATACGGCCGCTTACCCAGCTTGGGTGATTGTGCATGGAGAATCCACCCTGAGGGTTGAAGCGGAGAAATTCCTCCTCTTCTCCCTTATACAAAGTGGACAAGATCTTCAGTAGAGCGGCAGCTGAATATGGCCCCTTACGGCCGTAGCGGGTGGCGTCGTCCTCCCTGTTGAAGTCCCACATGGGGTGGCTTCTATACTGAAGCGGCTGCACCCCCCGCATAATGCATTCGGCCATAACCCCGATCATGGTTAGTCCAGAATGGGCTAACAATCTAATTCGGCCCATCGGGTAAATGATGTCCCTGTTACCTCCCCTCTGAGGGCTTCGTGGGCGCCAGCTTAGCCGCTTCTTTAAGGGAGCACTATTGAATTCAGGAAGGCCGATCCAGACAGGATTCGGCAGGGGGACATCTTCTATATAAAACCACTCCGAGGGCCAGTCTTTGGACACCTTCTTTGGGGTTCCGGACAGATATCCGGTCCCGGCGATGCGCCACACTTCGGCTCCGCCCACTTGATACATTGACCCCTTCTTGGAACGGGGCACGAGGCAAAATAGCTCCTTCCACAGTCCGAAATGAGCTTCAACACCCAAGAACAGCTCGCAGAGGGCTACAAAGCCCGCGATATGCAGTACTGAGGCAGGCGTGAGATTATGTAGCTGGAGGCCGTAGAACTCCAGCAACCCCCGGAGAAATGGATGGATTGGAAATCCGAGCCCCCTTATTAAGTAAGGGACGAGGCACACCCGCTCTCCTTTGGAGGGATTAGGGGCATTCTCCGCTTGCTCTCCGCCGTTGTAGACGGCAAGACCGGCTCGAACCGGGACCATATAGGCCGGGGGGAGAAATCCCTTGGTTTGGAGTGTCACTAGCTCGCTATGCGGGATGGAACATCTCTCCCAATATCCAGGCTTAGGGATGGAAGGGCAAGAGGAGGAGTTGCGATGGCTGGCCATGGTGGAATGGACCTTCGTCGGATGCGCTCTGATGAACACTCGCGGAGGGGAGAAGGTGTGGATTGGATCTAAATCCTCGTCCCCTTAAATAGGGCAGCTCATTTACGCGGCTAGGGGTGTGAATGTAAAAACACTCAGACTTTTCATATTCGTTTAACACATGGGAAGCGGCCATTATTGGGCGTAGAAGCCAAGGAGCGCAACATCTACAAGAAACCGGACTTTATTCAAACAGGTACACGGAATTTGGAGGAGAACCCGCCTTGCAATGCCGAAGACAATCTGCGCACCGCACTCATCGTCATTGAAGCCTGGTTCGGGGGCTACTGAGGGAGTCCTGGATTAGGGGGTGTCCGGACAGTCGAACTATATCCTTTGGCCGGACTATTGGACTATGAAGATACAAGATTGAAGACTCCATCCCGTGTCCAGAAGGGACTTTCCTTGGCGTGGAAGGCAAGCTTACCGATACGGATATGTAGATCTCCCACCATTGTAACCGACTCTATGTAACCCTAACCCCATCCGGTGTCTATATAAACCGGAGGGTTTTAGACCATAGGACAACATACACATCAACAATCATACCATAGGCTAGCTTCTAGGGTTTAGCCTCCTCGATCTCGTGGTAGATCTACTCTTGTACTACCCATATCATCAATATTAATCAAGCAGGACGTAGGGTTTTACCTCCATCGAGAGGGCCTGAACCTGGGTAAAACTTCGTGTCCCTTGCCTCCTGTTACCATCCGGCCTAGACGCACAGTTCGGGACCCCCTACCCGAGATCCGCCGGTTTTGACACCGACAACCTCCTTGCGTTTTGAGTCTGCATAGCTCTTCTGTCTGGTCTGAGCTACCTTCAGTCTATCTCGAATCAGCTTAACCTTATCTTCAGATACCTTAATCAAATCCGGTCCAAACAAATGGCGGCCTCCAAGTTCATCCCACATCAACGGTGTTCGGCATCTTCTTCCATACAGGGCTTCGAACGGTGCCATCTTCAAACTGGCCTGGTAGCTATTGTTGTATGAGAACTCCGCGTAGGGCAAGTTGTCATCCCAACTAGATCCATAATCTAGCGCACAAGCTCTCAGCATGTCTTCCAAAATCTGATTGACTCTCTCGGTGTGTCCATCTGTTTGCGGATGAAAGGCTGTGCTGAACTCTAGCCTGGTTCCCAAAGTCTGGTGCAGCTGGTGCCAAAACTTTGAAGTAAATTATGTTCCTCTATCTGATACGATGGTCCTCGGAACTTCATGCAGACATACGATCCTGGTCATATATATCTTGGCCAACTTTGCACTGGTATAGGTGGTTTTTACTGGGATAAAGAGAGCTACCTTGGTCAAGCGATCCACTACTACCTAGATAGAATCATATCCCGATCGGGTCCTGGGTAATCCGGTGATAAAATCCATGCCAAGCTTGTCCCACTTCCATTCGGGTATCAGCATAGGCTGCAGTAATCCTGCTGGCTTCTGATGTTCTGCCTTCACTCCGTGACATACATCACATATGGCTACATACTCGGCAATGTCCTTCTTCATTCCAGTCCACCAGAAATGCTCCTTCAAATCCAAATACATCTTGGTGTTTCCGGGGTGTATCGAGTATGGCGAGTCAAGAGCTTCCTGTAGCATCAACTTCCTGATCTCAGCCTTATTGGGCTCATATACACGGTCCTCAAACCACAAGGTGTCGTGCTCATCCTCACGAAAACCTTTGGCTTTTCCTTCACTCATCATCTCCTTTATCTCGGCAATTTCTTTGTCATCCTTCTGTGCTTGTTGAATCTTTTCCAATAATGTTGACTGAACCTCCAGTGCCGCAACAAAACCTCTAGGAACTATATCCAAACTAAGCTTGCTGAGATCTTCTGCTAAATCCTTTGGCAATCCTTCGCTTACGATGGTATTGACATAACTCTTCCGGCTCAAGGTGTCTGCTATGACATTGCCCTTGCCTGGATGATAGTGAAACTTCATATCATAATCCTTTATGAGCTCCAACCATCTCCTCTGCCTGAGGTTCAGCTCCTTCTGAGTAAAAATGTACTCCAAACTCTTATGATTCGTGTACACATCACAACGGTTTCCAATAAGAAAATGTCTCTAGGTCTCGAGCGCATGCACTATAGCTGCTAACTCCAAATCATGCGTGGCATCACTCCAACTCATGCGGTCAAAGGTGACGTGAGGCATACGAAACAACTCTTCCATCTTGCATAAGTACTCCTCCAAGTCCAAAGCGAGAGGCATCGCAATACAATTGGACTCCATGCGTATATCCGGCAGAATCAGCACTGGGGTTGTAGTTAGACGTTTCTTCAACTCCTGGAAACTTGCTTCACATTCTTCAGTCCAATGGAACTTGGTGTCCTTCTTCAACAACACCGTCATGGGCTTAGCAATCTTAGAAAAATTCTCAATGAATCTCCGGTAATATCGCGCGAGTCCAAGAAATCTGCGGATCTCTCCAACTGAGGTGGGTGCCAACCATTCAGTGACTGACTGAACCTTGGTAGGATCCACTTTTATACCTTCTCCTGATATAACATGTCCAATAAATCCAACTTCCTTCAATCAAAACTCACATTTGCTAAACTTGGCATATAACTGATGTTCCCTGAGCTTCTCAAGAACCAAACGCAAATGTTCCTTGTTTTCCTCCTCATTCTTCGAGTATACCAAGATATCATCAATGAACACCACAACAAACTTATCCAAGAACTCCATGAACACCTTGTTCATCATACTCATGAAATAGGCAGGGGCGTTAGTCATTCCAAATGACATAACCATATACTCATACAACCCGTACCTTGTGGTGAAAGCTGTTTTTGGTATATCCTTTTCTCGTATCTTCAGCTGGTGATATCCCGATCGCAGATCGATCTTCGAAAACACCTTAGCTCCTTGCAACTGGTCAAACAAATCATTTATCATCGGCAGCGGGTACTTGTTCTTGATCGTCACTTCATTCAACGCACGATAATCAACAACCATTCTTAACGATCCATCCTTCTTCTCAACCAAGAGCACTGGGGCTTCCCATGGTGATGAACTTCGTCGAATGTAACATTTCTCCAATAACTCCTTAATCTTCCTCTTGATCTCTTCCAGATCATTTGCGGGCATCTGGTATGGTCTCTTCAATATCGGTCCAGTGCCTGGCAATAGTTCTATCAAAAACTCGATGTCTCGATCTGGCGGCATGCCTGGTAGCTCGTCTGGAAATACATCTAGGTAATCCTTCACTACAGGCACTTCCTCCTGAACAACTCCCGAGAGAGAATTTAGTTGAAGCCTCCTAGGCGCATGCCTAGATACATACTTGATCCTTTTTCCCTCCAGGGTGGTGAGTAAAATCGACTTACTAGCGCAATTGATGTTTTGCCCATACATCGATAGCCAATCCACGCCTAGTATCACATCCAATCCTCGTGACTCCAAAATTATCAGATTTGAGGGGAAAACATGGCTTCCAATGGTCTATGGTATCTGAAAACATCCTTGAGTTGCCATATACTCTGCTCCTGGTGAGCTTACTAACATTGGTGTTCTAAGTATTTTAGTGGGAAACTTATATTTATCCACAAATCCCCTTGAAATGTATGAATGCGATGCACCAGTATCAAAAAGAACAATTGCATTAGATGACTTAACCAAAAACTTACTGACAACTGCATCAGGCTGCTCTTCAACCTCCTCCATGTTCATGTGGTTCACTTGTCCCCTGTTGAAAGGGTTGGGCTTCTTCCCAGAGCTTCCATTGCCATTCCCATTCTTCGCTTCAGGGCACTTAGTGGCATAGTGTCTAGTCTTCCCGCACTTGAAACAAGTGATGTGACTTAGATCCTTCTTGGCTGGCGTTGCTGGGTTAGAGCGGTTCTGATTGTTGCCTGCTCCATTCCCGTTTCCATTGTTGGGGCCACTGTGGTTATGCGAACTTCCTCCATTGTGAGTATGGCCTCCATGGTTATGGGTAAATCCTCCCGAGTTCGGGGTGAAACGGGGCTTCTGCTGAGCTCCAGAATTGTACTTGCCTTGTCCATACTTCCTTTTGCGGCTCTGTATCTCCTGCTGCTTCCCTTCAATCATAAGAGCCTTGTCTACCATCTCCAGGTAGTTGTTAAATGTTTCCACCATCAACTACATGCTCATCTCATCATTCAGCCCTTCCATAAACTTCTCCTACATCGCGACATCTTTGGCCACATCATCAGGGGCATAACGAGATAGTTTACTAAACTCATCTACGTATTGAGCCACAGTACGATTTCCCTGGCGCAAGTTGCGAAACTCGCGCTTCTTCATGCTCATAGCTCCAGTTGATACATGGGTTGTGCAGAATGCTTGCTGAAACTGATCCCAAGTGATATTGGCTACAGGGAAAGTGGCTGTATAATTCTCCCACCATGAGGCTGCTGGTCCATCCAATTGATGTGGGACGAAACGCGTTGTCAGCATCGGTGCAACCTACGGTGGTCAACTCCCTTCCAATATTGCGTAGCCAGTCATCTGCAACTATTGGCTCGGTGCTACTGGAAAACACCGGCGGCTGCAACCTCAGAAAATGGGCTAAGTTATCAACTGGTGGTGGTGGCGGAGAGTTGTTGTTGTTGTTGTTGTTGTTATTGTTGTTGTTGTTGTTGCCTTGGTTCTGGACTAATATCTGCATCAAGGCATTCTGCTGCTGGATCAACTGGTTGTTCTCCGGTGGGAAGACAAATCCGGTATCACGTCTCAGAGGCATCTGATGGGTTTAGAGGGGATAGATTAGAATAGAATGAGGTCTAGTGAGAAAACACTACCCATATGCACATGAGACAAGCACAATCATATCACACCAACAATTCAAGCAAGGGCATACAATCAGACTAGAACTATCGTTACAAAAGTGCTCGGAATACTACTATATACATGGGGGGACTACTAGAAATTTTGATCGGTGGAAGACTCCATGATATCCACTCCAGCTTCGTCTTCATAGTCATCATCACTACCATCAGGATCGGAGTAAGTGTCGTCGATGATGATGTAATCTTTAGAACGAATTTCCTTGGGTTCGTCGTCTTCTCCTCCTGGTGCGGGGTCTCCCATGAAAACTCCTAGCTTCCTCGTCAGGTTGTCATTCATCTCCGTTAGTGTTGTAATTTCCTCCTCATATCCAACGCGTGTAGACTTGAGTTCCTCTTCTAGTAAAGTGGCGGTGTAGGTCCCGGTGAAGCTGGGTATTCTGATGTTCAGGTACCTAGTGACTTCCTTCAAGTGTCGTCCAAAGGGTGTGTATTCATCCGGTTGAGCAAACTTGTTCCTTGAGTCCGCCATCCTAAAGAGTATAAAATGGAGAGAAGTCAGAAATAAATAGAGAAGAGTGACCTATGGCTCATCTTAGTGGTCGTGTCCTACATTCAGCATGTGCTCTGATATCATCTTGTAGCGACCCGACCTCAGACGGTCAAGTCTCTGTGCTTCAGTGTCATCCCTGGATCGGTAATGCTGACACACACAGTACTCGAATGGATTTATAACAGAGTAGCAATCACACACGTATTACATCGATAGTCTCAAGAGAGAACTTAATAGAATAAATATGTCTTAAGTCCATCTAATTAAGATAACAGCAGAAGGCTCGGAAGATAAAGTGAGTCCATCAACTCCAACGGCATAGCTGAGTGCATGAGAACGACCTAGCACACCTTACTCCTCATCTGAAAAGTCTGCAACATGATATGTTGCAGCTCGAAACATGTCAGCACATGGAATATGCAGGCAATATAACACAGTAGAGCAATGAACAGATAAATGCTATCACTACATGCATATATGGCTGGTGGAGGCTCTAGGGTTATATTGTTTTGCGAAAAGCCAATTTTTCCCTACAACAAAGGAATAGATTTTATTTAACTATCTTGGTGGTTGAAACATCATTGAGAAGGATCCTCCAACTCAAACCCAATTAAAGTAATCATTAACATCCCAACAAATTAATTTTAGAGTGATGAGATCCAATCAATAATTCAAGTACCAGATACTCAAGATGTCCATAACCGGGGACATGGCTAACCATGATTAGTTTGTACACTCTGCAGAGGTTTGCGCACTTTTCCCCACAAGACTCGATCTCCTCCGTTGGATTTCTCGCACTACAGGGTGTTGGAGAAACGGATGACCGAGACATAGTCTTTCAGAAGCATTAACTCTTTACTATGGGTAGACAGTTACACCTACTTTCCCCTACATCTGCTAGCCTACCACTGAAAGAGGTCACACAACAAACTCAACTATGCCAGAGCCCATAATGGCTTGTAGCTGCACAAGGAAGTTTCTAGCATGAATAATCTCATGATCCCTTTGATCCTGGGTGGCGGACCGTAGGATGATCACACGAGTACTCCGGGATATCCTAGGACAACACTGGATTCTCCAGGTGCCCACAAGCAATCCACCCCGATGTGTATTAAAGTTGCCACCTTAAGTTGAACCATTAATTAACAAACTCACATCTGTCATGGATCCACTCAAACCGAAACCACGTCTACGAGCATAGCATAGCAATATAAGCATAACATAGAAGTAATTCCCAAGGATTTCTATACTACATATAAAAGAGCAAACATTATCTTCTCTAAGTTCACCCCACAAAATGTACACAGATATATTACCACCGCATGATTAGTCCCACTAAACTCAATCTAACGGCTAGCCTTAACCTAATTTGTTCGCTGTGTGCACTTAGCAATTTACATTGACTGACCGTACTCCACCGCGGAGGAAAATATGAAAGTCCACGTCTGGTCAATTAGGAAACTATATTCACGGACACTCCTATTAAGAAACTAATCACAAGCGCATCTAATTATTAGAAAACTAATCACAAACGCATCTTATTATTAGGAAACTAATCACGGGTGCATCCTATTATTAGGAAACTAATCACACACGCATCCTATTAAGAAATTAATCATGGACGTATCTAATTATTAGGAAACTAATCACGGACGCATCCTATTAGATAACTAATCATGAACGCATCTAATTATTAGGAAACTAATCACGAGCACATCCTATCGTCTCAGGAATCATGATCGCGAGTCGCCTGCCGTCACCAGCCCACCACCCACGCGAGCCACAGTGGGAGACACGCGAGGAGGAGCTGCGGCTTCCTCCGAACACACACACACACACATGACGTAGCCGCTTTCATCTTCTGCATGGAGGCCAGGTCACTTTTCTACTAACTGCAACGACACCGTCCACGTCCTGGCATGCTCTCCGGGAACCACCGGCATCCGCGTCGACTTCAGCTCCGTCCACAATACCCACGCTGACAACCACCCATCGCCGACACCCTTCAAGTGGGGGCAACGTAAGTATTCTGGACCAGTATAAGCGGGCCAAAAAATCGAGTGGGGGCGCTTCGGTGCATGGAGGGCGCCACCTCAAAGCTGGATGACTGATTCACCCGCGTCGACAACGCCGCCCAGCTGGTGAGAGGACACGGTCGCCGCGGCCGCTCGCAGGCCTGAACGACAGAGACGCTTGCCTTCACGCGAATGCGCCGCACGCACGCACTAATCAGGTAAGCACCGAGTGTTGTTTTTTTACTATCATCGCTACCTCGCTAGTGGTGACACATCTAGAAGTGCAGGAACTAGAGATGAGGAAATGAGAAACAGAGGCGCTCTGGAGCACACACAGTTGGGTTTTAGGCAACCAATGCCTTTTTCTTTCTTTATGTTTCACTGATTTTCACATACCTGCAACAGACATCCCTGTTTTTTTAAGTACAAACTACCGGTTATTACATGGCCAACTCACGACTACATAGTGAACTCACAGACAAATTCGTTGAACCAAGACCTTACTTGCAGTCATGAAATTAGGTGAAAAAAACCCAGAAGTTTGCATAAGTTTTAGTGAAAATAAAATAAAGTTCGCATAATTTTTACTAAAAAAACCCGAAGTTTGCATAAGTGTATTTGTTTGTCCAGCAGATACATGGCAATTGTAATTTTACATGAGCATTTTCATACCGTCCTTATCTACAGTTGAGTTAACATGTTTTCCTGATAGAAAACTTGGACCACATACAAGAGAAGCAAAAAATGCATGTTGATTATGATGATGACGAATGTAGGATATTTTGTGGTCATGGTAAATTCTCATATCATTTATTTTATTTCATTATTGCACTCTACATTACATACTACGCACGACCACTTTGGTAGAGGTGACGAGTTCGCATCATACAGAGAGACCAACCATGTTTCTTCGAATATCTTGAATCATGATCCTTCCGACTTCATCTCTACTACTTATAAGAAGTACATTTTTTTCATTTGACTATTTCTTGACTTGAGATGTAAGGTATGTTTTATCCACTAGAGTTGCTAAAATTGGAAGCATGTCTGGAGTTTTTTTCTTTCTAAACCGGCATTTGTTGGCCTTTAATTGCCACTTTTATTCTTACAAGTGGTAGCCTATGCATGTTGAATACCATTTCCAAATTATTTATCTTTGTATCATTATTACTACATACTGAGAGGATATTTGTTATATTGTCAAAATTTTAGAATGCTGAGCCCTTAAAGAAATGTGTAGTACTCAAGTAACTGTTCCAAGTTGTTATATTAATGATTTTGTCCAGTGACTAACAAGTATAATTATGCAATTTATCACTGTAATTTTTATTTGGTTTACATGTTTTATTTTCATAATAAAGTAAGTCACTTTTCTTGCTTCCAGACATTACGATACTTGTGTGCAATAGTAGAATCGGATGGTCCAACTAGCATTTTTTGTCTTGCTTCACAGCTGATTCTATGCAGTCAAGACATCTCTACACTTCTCTGTCTGACAATGGCTTCCTCTTTTCAACAAACCATAGAGGTCTCTTCCCACTATTGTGGTTGACACTCAATTGTAATAATAATTCTTGACTGAAGTTTGTTGGCACTAAAACGGTTCCTTAGCTTGTCCTAAGTGACATTTTCATGTGTGATTATACTTGCATAAATGTGTGCATATGGAGAATCATGATGAATCTTCTAAATAATTTTGAGTTTTATACATTGGGAACACTTGATGGTCTTTTAATATAGGAGACATGTTGATTAAGGGGAAACGATATTTCAAATTGTTTGTACGAGTAGGGAATAAAAGATTGTGTATTTTATAGGGAAAATTCAAATTTATGAATAAATTGTCTTGTATTAAGTTTAGTATAGTGTGTTAATCCAAATAGACGCGTGTTGCACGTGCACACTTATTAGTTCAAATAGACATGTATTGCACGTGCACCACTTACTAGTAATAGTAAAACAACTAATAGGTTCTACCTCATCATCTACTTCCCAGACCGACATGTTAAGAGATCCTAATGTATAAACTAATGCATAAAAATTGGGTAATAAAGGGGTATGATCAACGTGTTACTTGCCTTACTGACGATCTGCAAATCCTAGAGACTCGTAGTAGCACGCTTCGCACTCCGGGAATTCTATCGCAAACAAACAATAGCATACATAAGCAATCAAGCAAATATGCACGGGTAAAACTCAAATAATAAGGTCAAATCAGAAAACTCAACTGAAGAGATTCAATTTACAAAAAGAATCAAATCAAATGGAGCAACGAAACTCAAACTACTAAAGAAACAAGATCCGTTTACTAATCTGGACTGAAGTCAAATTTTACAGTACCAACATCTTTTTCAAGTTGGTTAAACAGAAAGAGGGCGTCGAGACGAAGATCTAGGCGCTTGTTTCACCTGATTTGGATAAACGAGCGAAAAGATAAACTAAAACGAAGATTAGGGCAGAAATCACGATCGAAAATAATCACGGAGAAACCCTGGAAAATAAAACGAGACGAACATCCTAACGAACGAACGTTCGCTGTCTGCGGCTAACTGACGAACAGTGTTCGTCAAAATGAACGTACGGACGAACGTCCGGTAAATAATAAATCGACGAAAAACTGAACTGAACCAAAATCTAAAAAAACGAATCTATGGTTTACTAGAAAAAAACCGATCGGTTTTTCCCATGAAAAACCGGACGGCGGCGGCGGCTACCTCTGCGGCAGGGTCGGCGGCGGCGGGAGGCGGCGTCGCGGTGGTGGCACGGGCTAGCTGCGGCATGCAGACCGAGGCGGCGGCACGCCGGCTAGGGTTTGGGGCGGCGGGGTCAGGCTGCGGCTTATAAAGCCTGGTCGGGCAGTGTCCGGATCGGGCACGGCCCGGTTAGGTCGGTGCACTTTTTTTTAAATAATCCTGACGCGGAAAAACAAATAAAAGAAATACTAAACGGAGTCCATAAATCCTGAAATAAATTTTCGCGGTCCTCTAAAGATAATGCGGACAAAGTGAACATTTATTTGGGCCTCTAATGCAATTTTGAAAAACGCATATTTTTCCTAATTCAACTAAAATAGTAATAAAAGTCCAAAAAGAAATTATTTATTTGATTTTAACATTTTTCCTCCTATATTCCATTTATTTTTGAGAAGTCATATTATCTCCTCTCATATATTTTAATATGAAATATTTTCGGAGAGAAAAATAATAAAAACCAAAGTGATCCTTGTTTCAATATTTGATAAAATTCAAATATGAAAAATGTGAAATCCCCAACTCTCTCCATGGGTCTTGGAGTTGCTTAGAATTTCGAGGATCACAAAGAAAAAATGCAGTAAAATATGATATGCATGAATGACCTATGTATAACATTCCAAATTGAAAATTTGGTATGTTACATGCCGCTCGTGATGAGACTATTTGATTGTTTTCTCTCAATGAGAAGGGCGAGTTAGACGCTATTTCTCAGATTCCAGTCGTTTGTGAGTACCAAGATGTCTTTCCAGAAGAGCTTCCGGGAATGCCTCCTCACCAGCCAGTTGAGTTCGTTATCGATCTTGAGCCTAGTACTTTACCCGTTTGCAAGCATCCATACAAGCTTGGACCTAAGGAGCTGAAGGAATTGAAGAAACAGCTCGATGAATAAGAGCTTCTAGGTCTGATCAGACCGAGTTCATCTTCATGGGGTTGTGGTGTTCTTTTTGTCCAACTTTGGTTGTTATGAATATACTGTCATGTCTTTCGGCCTTGTCAATGATCCTCCAACATTCTCTCGCATGATGAACTTCATCTTCAACCCCTACACAAATGATACGTCCTGGTGTATCTTGATGATATCTTGGTGTTCTCCAAGAATAAGAAGGATCATGCCAAGCATTTTCGATTGGTGCTCGACAAGCTCAGAGAGTATCAATTATATGCAAAGTTTCCAAATGTGAGTTTTGGCTTGATGAAGTTCTTTACCTTGGCCACATCATCTCAGCCAAAGGCATAGCTATTAATTCGGAGAAGGTTTCTGCAATTGTGAAGTGGGAGCCTCCTCGGAATGTCAAGCAGCTCCGCAGTTTCCTTGGGCTTGCAAGCTATTGATGAAGATTCGTTGAGAATTTATTTAAGATTGCAAAGCCTGTTTCCAACCTCCTCCAGAAGCATGTCAAGTATGTCTGGATGCCTGAGTGTGACATTGCTTTCAACACTCTTAAAGAGAAGCTAGTCTCAGCTCCTTTCTTAACTCCTCCTGATGAACCAAGCCATTCGAAGTTTTCTGTGATGCCTCTTTGCAAGATCTCGGCGCTGTGTTAATGCAAGAGAAGAAAGTTGTGGCCTACACCTCTCCTCAGTTGAAGCCCAACGAAAGGAACTACCCCACTCATGATCTTGAGTTGGCGGCAGTTGTCCATGCATTAATAACATGGAGACGTCTCTTGTTGGGAAGGCAAGTGGACATTTTCACCAATCACAACATCCTCAAGTATATCTTCACTCAACCCAACCTCAACCTCAGGCAAACTAGTTGGGTCGAAATTATTCAAGTGTACAATCCAAGTGTTGAATATACTCAAGGCAAGGCCAATGCGATTGCAAATGCTTTGACCAGGAAGGCTTATTGCAATAGCTTAATCCTCAAGCCTTTTCAACTGGTTCTTTTTGAAGCTTTCCGCAAGCTCAATCTCCAAGTTGTTCCTCAAGGTTTTCTTGCCAACCTTCAAGTCACTCCAACTTTGGAAGACCAAATTCGTGAGGCACAACTCCTTGACACCATGGTGAAGAAGGTTAAACACGATATTGCCAAGGGCTTATCCAAATACAAGTGTTATCGCATTGATGACAAGGACACCTTATTCTTCGAGGACCGGATTGTGGTTCCTAAAGGTGATCTAAGGAAGGCCATAATGAATGAAGCGCACAATTCTCTTCTTTCCATTCATCCAGGCAGTTCGAAGATGTACCATGACCTCAAGAAGTCGTATTGGTGGACTCGAATGAAGTGAGATATTGCTCAATTCGTGAATGAATGTGATGTCTATCGGAGGGTGAAAGATGAACACCAACGACCATATGGTCTCCTCCAACCTGTTGCTATTACAGAATGGAAGTTTGATCATATCGAGATGGACTTCGTTACTGGATTTCCTAAGTCCAAGCGTGGGAATGATGCTATATTTGTTGTCATCGACAAGCTTACAAAGGTGGCTCATTTCCTTCCAATCAAAGAACCTATCATAGCAGCTCGGTTTGCAGAGCTATACACCTCCAGAATTGTCTCGTTGCACGATATTCCGCAATTGATCTCTTCATACCGCGGAAGCATTTTCACTTCTAAGTTCTGGGACTCGTTCCAAAAGGCCATGGGCACCAACATTCGCTTGAGCACGGCTTTCCATCCTCAAACAAGTGGCCAAGTCGAGCGAGTCAATCAAATCCTCGAAGACATGCTCAGGGCTTGTGTCATCCCTTTTGGTATTAAGTGGGAAGATTGTCTCCCATATGCCGAGTTCTCCTACAACAATAGCTTCTAAGAAAGTTTGGGCAAGGCCCCATTCGAAATTCTATATGCCATAAAGTGCCATACTCCTCTCAATTGGTCAGAGACTGGTGAACGCCAACTTCTTAGCAATGACTTGATCACAAAAGCTGAAGAAATGTGTAAAGTCATCCATGAAAATCTCAAAGCTGCGTAATCGCACCAGAAGAGTTACTATGATAGCAAGCACCGTGACTTGGCTTTCAAGATCAGAGACCATTTCTACCTCCACGTCTCTCTAACGAAAGGCACTCGACGCATCGGTATCAAAGAGAAGCTTTCCCCAAGATACGTGGGTCCTTTCAAGATCATTGGAAAAAGAGGCAACCTAGCCTATCAACTCGAGCTTCAGTCCAACTTCGAAAATGTGCACGATGTGTTTCACGTGTCATAGCTTTGCAAGTGCTTCAAGACGCCTGAGCTCACTATCAACTTCAAAGAGATTGTTCTCCAAGAAGACTTGTCTTATCATGAGCATCCCATTGCTATTCTCAAAGAAACTGAGCGCAAAACTCGCAACAAGTCAATCAAATTCCTGAAAGTTAAGTGGTCGCACCATTCCTATCGAGAAGCCACCTGGGAGCGCAATGATCACCTCCGTTCCAAATATCTAGAGTTCTTTCAGTCCTAGATCTCGGGACGAGATCGTCTTGTAGTGGTGGAGTGTTGTAACACCCCGGATGTAACATTCGATAATTGTAACTCCAAATCTTGCCATTTCCGGCTATGTGATATGATATTCCCTTGTGGTTGGGTTTTTGTCCTTGTTTTTGCATTTTGTTCATGTCATGCTTTTCATCTCATGTCATCATGTGCATCTCTTTTGCATTTGTGTTTGTCTCATGCATCCGGTCATTTTCCCCGTTGTCCGTTTCGCAATCTGACTCTCCCACAAGCACCCGTTGCACACCTCAAATCTCGTTTCAGGAGCGTGAGAAAAACGTTCTTGGAATGGGTCGACAGTTGTCGAGTGGCCTTGCTACATCACCGGTAGGCCGTCTGTCAAATTTCGTTCTATTTGGAGGTCGTTTGATGCCCCAATGGTTAACGAGGTAACCGAAAAAGCCCCTCTCTTATTGCAGCCCAACACCCCTCCAAAACAGCCCACTAGCCCATCTAAATCCCCTCCTTGCTCTCCGTCGTTGGATCACGATCGTGTGGGCGAAAACCGAACCTCATTTGAACTCTCCTAGATCCCCTACCTATAAATATGCCTCCCCCTTCCAAATTCGCAGATAAAACCCTAACCTTCATCCCCTCGCGCCGCCGGACAAACCTACCGCCTCCGGACGTGTCCGCCAGACACGTCGCCCCGGCCAACCGGCAGTCGACACGTCACCCCGCCGCCGCCTGGAGCCAGTCATCACACGACATGTCACCCAAGCCGCCCCACTTCGCCGCGCCTCCACTGCGCGGGCCCGCCGGGCCCGACCGTGGCCCTCTCGGCCCGATCCGCCGCCGTCGCCGACCGCAGGCGCCCCGCGACCCGCGCCTGAGCTCCGCCACCCGCCTTCCTCGTCCGCCGCCGTCGAGCACCGTCGCTGACGTAACCCGACGCGCCGGCCACCGCTGCCTCGCCGTCGACCCCGCCACCAACCGCCGCCGCCACCGTGGGACCTCGCCACTACTCTGGCCAGATCTGACCTCGCCGGCGCCCTCCTCTCTAGTGACTCCTTCCTCTACTCCGGCCACCGCTCCTTACATTTCCGGCAAGACTCCGGTGACTACTCCGACCGCAACGCAATCCGTGCCAGCAACCCTATATCTGAGGTTGACCTCGTTTTTTCCAAGTCCCAAAATCTTCATATTATGGGCCCATGTTCATCATGTCATATCTCCATGCTCATAACTCCATTTTGCGCATATGATATATCAAAATGTTTGTCTCATGATGCTCTTCATGTTAGTGTCATTTGTATGCATGTTACTGTCCATATTGAGGCCTTAATCTTCATTGCAAAAGTGCTATATGATGTTGTCTGCTGGAATTTATCATAACTTGTTGATTTGTCATCTTCATTGCATTTTGTGTGTGCATCCTATCATATTGATGTCTACATGTTTTAGGAGCATCTCCATCCCATATTTACATAGGTGCAAGCCTTGTATTTTTATGAGCTACATGGTGACTAGCACAAGCATGCAAAGTAGTCATCATGATGTTGCTGATTTCAGACAGTAATTTTGCTATGTTGTCATTTTGCTACCAGTAGTTCCATGCACATTTTGAGTTAGTTCAGTAAGAGTGTTTTGAAGCTATGTTACATTTTGAAACTATGTTGTCATGTTGCTACCAGTAGTTCCATGCACATTTTGAGTTAGTTCAGTAAGAGTGTTTTGAAGATGTGGTATTGCGCTATCCTTTCATGCCTCTGGTTGTAATTATGGAGTAGTGTAGCATGTCATTTCCATGCTCTACTTTTGCTAAATATTGTTCCTGGTAGATTGTTAACATGATGTTTAACTTTGCCATGTGTGTTGCTAGTGATACATGTACCCTAATAACTTGCTCTTGCGATGCTTAGCTTCACCAATATGTCTACTTATTGTTCATTACCTTGTGATGCCATGAAATGCTTTGTGGTGAGTGGCATGAGCTTGCAAAGTTGCTATGATGAATCTGTTTCTGCCACGCTCTGTTTTCTACTACGTCTAAAACTGATCATATCAATTGCCATGTTCGCTTTGGTGCTTATCCATGCATCTTTGGTTAAAGTTCAGTAAGGGAGTTTTGTTCTTTGCCTTTAGTACTAGCATGCCATGCCTTTTTTCCATGATATGTTCCTATAGAATGTTGTTTGCGAGCTCTAAACATTGTTACCTAATGTTGTTTTTGACATGTTTAGTATTTTCTCAGTCTGTGAAGATGTTACCATTTGCGTTTTTGACATGCTATTTTAGGATTGTTCTAGTGAGTTCTAGCAGGAGCTCAGTGTTCATGATTTGTAGAACTTCACCTGTAATTTAATGCCATGTACTTTGTTGCTATGTTGGAGTGTTGTGGCATAGTTTCTTGTTGCATCCTAGGTGCTATGATGTTGTTAATCGCAGTTTTGCATCATTCTTGTTTTGCTTGTCATTTGCAAACCGTGCATCCGTTTCCGGTGATCCTTATATCGTTTTCGACCAAAATCACTCACTCTTCCCAGTGGCATACTTGGTTTGCCAAGTTGATGCCTTGATCATCCTTTCCCTTTCGGAGTACCCATATGCATTGGACGTCATATCTTGCATTCCATGCCATGTCTTGCATCATGTTGCTTGTGCATTGCACCGTGATTGATTGTTGTTCCGTTGCTTGTGTTCTTGCTTTGGATAGAGCCAGGAGACGAGTATGTGAACGAGGAACCTGTTGAGTATGCTAACGAGGAGCATGCTTTCGACAACTCTGTGAACTTTGCAGGCAAGATGACCATTACCCTCGATATCACTTCTATCTTTGCTTGCTAGTTGTTCGTTCTATCGCTATGTCGCGCTACCTACCACTTGTTTATCATGCCTCCCATATTGCCATGTCAATCCTCTAATCCGCCTTCCTAGCAAACCGTTGTTTGGCTATGTTACCGCTTTGCTCATCCCCTCTTATAGCGTTGCTAGTTGCAGGTGCCTTGCTGGTTGTTCCATGTTGGAACATGATTACGTTGGGATATCACAATATCTATTATTTAATTAATGCATCTATATACATGGCAAAGGGTGGAAGGCTTGGCCTTTTTCTCGGTGTTTTGTTCCACTTCTGCCGCCCTAGTTTCCATCATACCAATGTTATGTTCCTTGATTTGCGTTCCTTACGCGGTTGGGGTTATGGGACCCCCTTGATAGTTTGCTTTGAATAAAACTCCTCCAGCAAGGCCCAACCTTGGTTTTAATATTTTCCTAATAACAACCTAAACTTTTCCATTGGGAGTCATAAACCTGAGGGTCATCGTTATTTAACCGCCCCGGGCCAGTATTCCTCTAAGTGCTAGTCCAACCTGGGCGATGTTCGGTGCCCCCTGGGCAACTAGGGTCTCAGCCAACCCAACGTCTTGCCCATCTGGCGTGCCCTGAGAATAAGATACGTGCAACTCCTGTTGGGATATGTCGGCACATCAGGCGGTCTTGCTGGTCATGTTTTACCATTGTCAAAATGTCTTGTAACCGGGATTCCGAGGCTGATCGGGTTTTTCCGGGAGTAGGAATATCCTTCGTTGATCGTGAGAGCTTGTGATGTGCTAAGTTGGGACACCCCTGCAGGGTATAAACTTTCGAGAGCCGTGCCCGCGGTTATGTGACAGATGGGAATTTGTTAAGAACTTGACACTTGACTTAATTAAAATGGATCAACCGCGTGTGTAGCCATGATGGTCTCTTTTCGGCGGAGTTCGGGAAGTAACACGGTTTGGGTTAAGTTTGAACGTAAGTAGTTCAGGATCACTTCTTGATCACTTCTAGCTTCATGGCCATTGCGTAGTTTCTCATCTTACTCTTGAACTCCTATGTTAGCCACCATATTTGCTTAGCGGTTACTACAACTCCACATCATTACCTCATCCTACCCATAAGTTTAAATAGTCTTGATCTCACGGGTTTTGAGATTGCTGAGTCCTCGTGACTCACAGTTACTACCAAAATAGTTGTAGGTGCCAATGATACAAGTGCAGGTGATGCTACCGAACTCAAGTGGGAGTTCAATAAGGACCTTGGTCGTTACTATGTTTCGTTTCTTGATGATCAGTAGTGGTGCCTAGTTGGGACGATCGGGGATCTAGCAGTTGGGTTTATCTTATTTTCATTTGGATTGTCCGTAGTCGGACTATTAGTGTACTCTGATGATGTATGAAATATTTGATCATTATATGACGTGGCGATTGTAAGCCAAGTCTATTTATCCCTTTCTTGTTCATTGATACGTCTCCAACGTATCTATAATTTTGTATTGTTCCATGCTATTATATTCTCTGTTTTGGATGTTAATGGGCTTTATTTATACTTCTATATTTTTTTTGGGACTAACCTATTAACCCAAGGCCTAGTGCTAATTGTTGTTTTTTTGCCTATTTCAGTGTTTCACAGAAAAGGAATATCAAACGGAATTAACCCAAGGCCCAGCTCACGAGACTATGGAATAAGGAGAGGCAAGAGCCTAAGCTTGGGGATGCCCAAGGCACCCCAAGGTAAAATCCAAGGACAACCAAAAGCCTAAGCTTGGGGATGCCCCGGAAGGCATCCCCTCTTTCGTCTTCGTCCATCGGTAACTTTACTTGGAGCTATATTTTTATTCACCACATGATATGTGTTTTGCTTGGAGCGTCTTGTATGATTTGAGTCTTTGCCTTTTAGTTTACCACAATCATCCTTGTTGTACACACCTTTTGGGAGAGACACACATGAATCGGAATTTATTAGAATACTCTATGTGCTTCACTTCTACCTTTTGAGCTAGATAGTTTTGCTCTAGTGCTTCGCTTATATCTTTTAGAGCACGGTGGTGGTTTTAATTTATAGAAATTATTGATCTCTCATGCTTCACTTATATTATTTTGAGAGTCCCTTAGAACAGCATGGTAATTTTCTTTGGTTATGAATTTAGTCCTAATATGATAGGCATCCAAGATCGGTATAATAAAAACTTTCATAAAAAGTGCATTGAGTACTAGGAGAAGTTTGATACTTGATAATTGTTTTGAGATATAAAGGTAGTAATATTAGAGTGTGCTAGTTGAGTAGTTGTGAATTTGAGAAATACTTGCGTTGAAGTTTGCAACTCCCGTAGCATGAACGTATGGTGACCGTTGTGTAACAAATTTGAAACATGAGGTGTTATTTGATTGTCTTCCTGATGAGTAGCGGTTGGGGACGAGCGATGGTCTTTTCCTACCCATCTATCCCCCTAGGAGCATGCGCGTAATGCTTGGGTTTTGATGATTTGTTGATTTTTGCAATAAGTATGTGAGTTCTTTATGACTAATGTTGAGTCCATGTATTATACGCACTCTCACCCTTCCATCATTGCTAGCCTCTTCAGTACCGTGCATTGCCCTTTCTCACCTTGAGAGTTGGTGAAAACTTCGCCGGTGCATCCAAACCCCGTGATATGATACGCTCTGTCACACATAAACCTCCTTATATCTTCCTCAAAAACAGCCACCATACCTACCTATTATGGCATTTCCATAGCCATTCTGAGATATATTGCCATGCAACTTTCCACCATTCCATTTATCATGACACACATCACCATTGTCATATTGCCTTGCATGATCGTGTAGTTGACATCATATTTGTGGCAAAGCCACCATTCATAATTTTTCATACATGTCACTCTTGATTCATTGCCCTTCCCGATACACCGCCGGAGGCATTCATATAGAGTCATACTTTGTTCTAGTATCGAGTTGTAATCATTGAGTTGTAAATAAATAGAAGTGTTATGATCATCATTAAAAGAGCATTGTCCCAAAAAAGGGAATAAAAAGGGAGCAATGCTACTATCCTTTTTCCACACTTGTGCTTCAAAGTAGCACCATGATCTTTATGATAGAGAGTCTCTTGTTTTGTCACTTTCATATACTAGTGGGAATTTTTCATTATAGAACTTGGCTTGTATATTCTAACAATGGGCTTCCTCAAATGCCCTAGGTCTTCGTGAGCAAACAACCTGGATGCACACCCACTTAGTTTCTTTTGTTGAGCTTTCATACATTTATAGCTCTAGTGCATCCGTTGCATGGCAATCCCTACTCCTTGCATTGACATCAATTGATGGGCATCTCCCTAGCCCATTGATTAGCCACGTCGTTGTGAGACTTTCTCCTTTTTTGTCTTCTCCACATAACCCCCATCTTCATATTCTATTCCACCTATAGTGTTATATCCATGGCTCACGCTCATGTATTGCGTGAAAGTTGAAAAAAGTTTGAGATTACTAAAGTGTGAAACAATTGCTTGGCTTGTCATCGGGGTTGTGCATGATCAGAGCATTCTTGTGTGACGAAAATGGAGCATGACCAAACTATATGATTTTGTAGGGATGAAAACATTCTTTTGCCATGTTATTTTGAGAAGACATAATTGCTTAGTTAGTATGCTTGAAGTATTATTATTTTTATGTTAATATTAGACTTTTATCTAGAATCTTTCAGATCTGAATATTCATTCCACAATAAGGAGAATTACATTGAAAATTATGCTAGGTAGCATTCCACATCAAAAATTCTGTTTTTATCATTTACCTACTCGAGGAAGAGCAAGAATTAAGCTTGGGGATGCTTGATACGTCTCCAACATATCTATAATTGTTTATTGTTCCACGCTATTATATTATCGGTTTTGGATGTTAATGAGCTTTATTTTACACTTATATATTATTTTTGGGACTAACCTATTAACCCAAGGCCTAGTGCAAATTGTTGTTTTTTTGCCTATTTCAGTGTTTCGTAGAAAAGGAATATCAAACGGAATGAAACCTTCGGGAACGTGATTTTTGGAACAAACGTGATCCAGAGGACTTGGAGTGGACGTCAAGAAACAAACGAGGAGTCCACGAGGCAGGGAGCGTGCCTACCCCCCTTGGGCGTGCCCTCCCCCTCGTGGGCCCTCGTGGCTCAACCGACCTACTTCTTCCTCCTATATATACTCATATACCCTGAAAACATCTAGGAGCACCACGAAACCCTATTTCCACCGCCGCAACCTTCTGTACCCAAGATATCCCATCTTGGGGCCTTTTCCGGAGCTCCACCAGAGGGGGCATCGATCATGGAGGGCCTCTACATCAACTCCATGGACCCTCCGATGATGTGTGAGTAGTTTACTTCATACCTTCGGGTCCATAGTTATTAGCTAGATGGCTTCTTCTCTCTCTTTGAATTTCAGTACAAAGTTCTCCTTGATCTTCTTGGAGATCTATTCGATGTAACTCTTTTTGCGGTGTTTTTGTCGAGATCTGATGAATTGTGGGTTTATGATCAAGTCTATCTATGAACAATATTTGATTATTCTAGGAAATCTTTTATGTATGATTGTTTATCTTTGCAGGTCTCTTCAAATTATTATTTTGGTTTGGCCTCCTAGATTGATCTTTCTTGCAATGGGAGAAGTGCTTAGCTTTGGGTTCAATCTTGCGATGCTTGATCCTAGTGACAGAAAGGAAAACATCACATATTGTATTGTTGCCCTCGAGGATGAAAAGATGGGGTTTATATTATATTGCTTGAGTTTATCCCTCTACATCATGTCATCTTACCTAATGTGTTACTCAGTTATTATGAACTTAATACTCTAGATGCATGCTGGATAGAGGTCGATGTGTGGAGTAATAGTAGTAGATATAGGCAGGAGTCGGTCTACTTGTCACTGATGTGATGCCTATATACATGATCATGCCTAGTTATTCTCATAATTATTCGCCTAGTGAAACCTATGGCCCCCGGGTCTATTCTCCATCATATTAATCTTCCGTCAACAAGCTATTTCTATTACCTTTTATTTTGCAATCTTTACTTTTAATCTTTATCATAAAAATACCAAAAATATTATTTTATCATCTCTATCAGATCTCACTCTCGTAAGTGACCGTGAAGGGATTGACAACCCCTTTATCGCGTTGGTTGCGAGGTTCTTATTTGTTTGTGTAGGTACAAGGGACTTGCGTGTGGCCTCCTACTGGATTGATACCTTGGTTCTCAAAAATTGAGGGAAATACTTATGCTACTTTGCTGCATCACCCTTTCCTCTTCAAGGGAAAACCAATGCAGTGCTCAAGAGGTAGCATTCATTACATGGTATTGTGTGATGATGACCCTTCTTGTGACAAAACCACAATGCGGTTATGCCTTTAAGTCATGCCTCGACATGTGGGAGATATAGCCACATCGTGGGCGTTAAATATATAATGGGAGTAATGTTGGATCAATGTGAATACTTTAGGGATTATCACTTGACTCATAAAGGGAAATTTTTATGGGATCAAATTCATACATTGAAATGTTATGCTCGGAATTTATGCCAGAGATATGATTATACTTGTTGCTCTAGGATGAATGCTCCACATCTTCCCTTTTCATGTGAATTTAATGATAATGAAACCTTAGCTTCTTATGCTAATGGTATATATGATTACTATGATGTGGAACGAATAGAAGAATTTGTTGCTTTTAAGGGTGCATATGAAATTGAATCTTTGTTTAAATTTTTTGATGATTTTGATGATTCAGTTTATAGATCTGAAAATCTTGCTATCCTTAAATATTGCTATGATAATTATAAATACAATTACGATATTGATGTATTTATTGAGAATAACTCTGCTGTCCAAGAAGAGACTAATATTTTGCAGGAATCTATGGAAGAAGAAATTCATGAAACCGCGAGCTCATTGGATGAAAAAGATGATGAGGAGAGCGAAGAACAAACGGAAGAAGAGCGGATTCATTTAATGCCCCTTCGTTCTTACCGAAGGATGAATGATGTGATAATTGCTATGATCTCGTTGATTCATTTGAAATATCCCTTTTTGATAAACTTGATGCTTGTTATGCTTGTGGCCAAGGCGCCAATATGAATTATGCTTATGGAGATGAACTTGCTATAGTTCCTTCAGTTAAGAATGACATTGTTGCTATTGCACCCACACATGATAGTCCTATTATGTTTTTGAATACTCCCAACTACACTATATCGGAGAAGTTTGCTCTTGTTAAGGATTATATTGATGGGTCGCCTTTTACCATTGCACATGATGATTTTGATGAATATAATATGCATGTGCTTGCTGCTCCTACTTGCAATTATTATGAGAGAGGAACCTGCTTATGTTATGTATAGGAAGAGAGTTAGACTTTGTCATTGCATAATATATGTTGTTCTTGTGCTCACTGCTAAATTACAAATCATTGTTGATTCAAATTGGCTTTGATATACCTTGGGATCCGGGTGGATTCATTACTTGAGCACTTTATGCCTTGCTTAATGTCTTTAAAGAAAGCGCTGCCAGGGAGACAACCTGGAAGTTTTAGAGAGTCATTTGTTTCTACTGAGTGCTTTTATAAAGTTTAAAAACAAAAAAATAGAGGGGAACCAAAAACTTTTGAAAAAGGAAAGTAAAAGTGAGAGAGACAAGCATTGTTGAAGTGGGGGAGCTCCTTGAACTTTGTTCATGCTCACGGAAACTTTGCGAATCTTAAATTAAAGAAACTTTTCAACAAAAATAATTATCCCCTTGTACAATTCCACTGTGTTATAAGAATAATGTGCCAAGGTTTGCCTTTAGGATGTTTAAATTGCTTGTTGGTTTGTGCCGTGCAAAACAGAAACTTTGGCTGTAGTGCGTGATTTTACGTTTTTTACTGGAATGTCAAACGGTTCTGAAACATTTTGCACTGTCTTGATATACAAAATGTTTACTTTTCCTAAACTTTTCAGAATTGTTTGAGTTACAGAAGTATGGTGGATGTTCAAATCTTTACAAACTGTCCTGTTTTCACAAATTGCTGTTATAGCTTCGTTATTTGCAAATGTTTGAATTCTTGTTGAAGCCTCCTTGACTTGTGGCCATAGGATTGTGAGAGCATAGAGTGGGTAATTTTTTTATAATTATAAAATAATGTTGTAGCAGTACATGATGGGATTTCATTGCCATATTAACTAACCCCGCCAATAAAAGTTCAGTTAAGTTTTGTGTGGATGAAGTGTTCGAAGATCGAGGAGGTCTTGATGTGAGGAGAAGGAAGAGAGGCAATAGCTCAAGCTTGGGGATGCCCAGGGCACCCCAAGTAAATATTCAAGGAGACTCAAGAATCTAAGCTTGGGGATGCCCCAGAAGGCATCCCATCCTTCTTCAACAAGTATCGATATGTTTTCAGATTCGTTTCATTCATGTGATATGTGCGAATCTTGGAGCTTCTTTTGCATTTAATTTTCACCTTTATTTTATGCACCATGCTGGTATGAGATAGTCCATGGTTGATTTATAGAATACTCATTGTACTTCACTTATATATTTTGAGTGTGGCTTTATAGATTGCTTCATGTGCTTCACTTTATCATTTGAAGTTTGGATTGCCTGCTTCTGTTCACATAGAAAACTGTTGTTTGTAAAATGCTCTTTTGCTTCACTTATACTCTATTGTTAGAGCATGGTATTTTGTAGAAAGAATTAAACTATCATGCTTCACTTATATGTATTTAGAGAGTCAACAGGAATTGGTCAATTGCATGGTTAGTTATAAAATCTTGCATAAAACTTATGGATCACTGAATATGATATGTTTGATTCCTTGCAGTAGTTTTGTGATATAGAGATGATAACATGTTGGAAGTACTAGTAAATGGTTGTGTTTAGTAGGAATATTTGTGTTAAGGTTCGTGATTCCTGAAGCATGCACGTATAGTCTCTCGTTATGCTATGAAGTTGGAGCATGATTTATTATTGATTATCTTCCTTATGAGTGGCGGTCGGGGACGAGCGATGGTATTTTCCTACCAATCTATCCCCCTAGGGGCATGCGTAGTAATACTTTGCTTTGAGGGCAAATAAACTTTTGTAATAAGTATATGACATCTTTATGACTAATGTGAGTCCATGGATTATACGCTCTCTTACCTTTCCACAATTTGCTAGCCTCTATGGTACCATGCATTGCCCTTTCTCACATGGAGACGTGGTGCAAACTTCGCAGGTGCATCCAAACCCCGTGATATGATACGCTCTATCACACATATGCCTTATTATATCTTCCTCAAAACAGCCACCATACCTACGTATTATTGCTTTTCCATGGCCATTATGAGATATATTGCCATGCAAGTTCCACCGCTTCCGTTTGATGACTTGAGCATTCATTGTCATATTGCTTTGCATGATCATATAGCTGACATAGCAGTTGTGGCTCAACCACCGTTCATCATATTTCATACATGTTACGCTAGATCATTGCACATCCTGGTGAATTTCCAGAGGCATTCATATAGAGTCATATTTTGTCATAGGTATCGAGTTTTAATTTTTATTTCTTTTGAGTTATAAGTAAATAGAAGTGTGATGATCATCATTCATCATTTTTAGAGCAGTGCCCCAGTGAGAAAAGGATGATGGTGACTATGATTCCCCCACAAGTCGGGATGAGACTCCGGACAATGAGAGAAAAAGAAAAAATAAAAGAAAGAGAAAAGAAAGGAAACAAAGAAAAAAAAAGAAAAAGAAAAAAATAAATAAACAAAGAGAGAAGGGGCATTGTTAGTATCCTTTACGACACTTGTGCTTCAAAGTAGCACCATGTTTTTCATATGGAGAGTCTCCTATGTTGTCCCTTCCATATACTAGTTGGAATATTTCATTATAGGATTAGATGCACACCCACTTAGTTTTCATATTGAGCTTTCATACACGTATATCTCTTAGTGCATTTGTTGCATGGCAATCCCTACTCCTCACGTTGATATCGATTGATGGGCATCTCCATAGCCTGTTGTTAAGCCGCATCGATGTGAGACTTTTTTTTGTCTTCTCTATATTTACCCCTATCATTATACTCTATTACACCAGTAGTGCTATATCCATGGCTTGCGCTCATGTTTTGCGTGGGGGTTGAAAAAGATGAAGCGTGTTAAAAAGTACGAACCAATTGCTCGGCTTGTCATCGGGGTTGTGCATGATAAATACTTTGTGTTAAGAAGACAGAGCATGACAAGACTATATGATTTTGTAGGGATAGCTTTCTTTAGCATTGATATTTTGAAAGACATGATTGTTTTTTGGGATGCCTAAGTATTGATGTCTTTATGTCAAATTATAGACTATTTCTTTGAATCACTTATGTCTTAATATTCATGCCATGATTAGATATATGATCAAGTTTATGCTAGGTAGCATTCCACATCAAAAATTAACTTTTTATCATTTACCTACTCGAGGACGAGCATGAATTAATCTTGGGGATGCTAATACGTCACCGTCTTATCTATAATTTTTGATTGTTTCATGCCAATATTACAAAACTTTTATACACTTTTGGCAACTTTTTATATGATTTATTCGACTAACCTATTGATCCAGTGCCCAGTGCTAGTTCCTGTTTTTGCATGTTTTTTGTATCGCAGAAAATCCATATCAAATGAAGTCCAAACGCGATAAAATTTACGGAGAACTATTTTGGAATATATGTGATTTTTAGGAGGTGGAATCAATGCAAACGGGGGCCCACAGAGCCCACAACCCACCAGGGCACGCCAGGCACCCCCTAGCGCGTCCAGGTGTCTTATGCCCTCCTCGAAGGTTGGTTGGGCCCTTCTTCTGGTGCAAGAAAGATAATTTATGGAAAAATCATGTAAAAATTTCAGCGCAATCGAAGTTACGGATCTTCGGGAATTAAAGAAACCGTGAAGGGCCAGATCTCGGGAACACGAAACAGAAGAGAACAGAGAGGGAGATCCAATCTTGAAGGCGCTCCCGCTCCTCCGCTGCCATGGAACCATGGACCAGAGGGGAACTATCCTCCCATCTAGGGGGAAGGCCAAGGAAGAAGAAGAAGGAGGGGGGTCTCTCCCCCTCGCTTTCGGTGGCGCCGGAGTGACGCCGGGGCAACGATCGGGACGGTGTAACACCTCTTCTCCCCGCCGTAATCTCTACTTAAACATGGTGCTCAACTCCATATATTATTTCCCAATGATCTATGGTTATCCTATGATGTTTGAGTACATCCATTTTGTCCTGTGGGTTAATCGTGGTCTTGGTTGGTATGATTGTATACTTTATTTATGGTGCTGTCCTACGGTGCCCTCCGTTCTCACACAAACGTGAGGGGCCCCCGCTGTAGGGTGCTGCAATATGTTCATGGTTCGCTTAAGGTGGGTTGCGAGAGTGACAGAAGCTTAAACCCGAGTAGGTGGGCTATGGTGTATGGGATAAAGGGGACTTGATATTTAATGCTAGGGTTGGGTTTGACGACCTTAATGATCTTTAGTAGTTGCATATGCTTGCTAGAGTTCCAATCATAAGTGCATATGATCCAAGTAGAGAAAGTATGTTAGCTCATGCCTCTCCCTCATATAAAATGGCAAGAATGATTACTCGTACTTGTTATCGATTGCCTAGGGACAAATAACTTTCTTGTTGACATAAACCCTTTTTAATAAACACATAACTTTTATTATCTTGCAAAGTACTTCTAGTTTTATTCTTGCAAAGTAGTTCTAGCATCACACCTACAAAATAGTTTCATACTTGTTTCCAGTAAATCAAATGTCAAGTGTGAGTAGAGTTGTATATGTGGTCGATAGAACTTGGGGGAATATTTGTTCTACCTTTAGCTCCTCATTGGGTTCGACACTCTTATTTATCAAAGAAGGCTACAAATGATACCCTATACTTGTGGGTTGTCAGCCGGCCACCGTCACGCCCAGGCTCCCCTCCTTGGAGGGCCTGGGGGACCCAACGGCACCGACCCGACCTGTGGCACCGCCCATCCTACCCAGGGAATGCCACCTCCGGGCGAGGCAAGCTCGGTCGGCCCCTCCTAGTGCCGCGCCGAGACATCACCCTACGGCCGCCGAAACCTGGCGCCGAGCCTGGTGGCCAACGACGCGGGACAACCAGGTGACGATGCTGTCGCCGCAGCTTCGGATGCCTACATGCCTCCCATGATGGACCTACAGTACACGCCAAGAGAAGACCCCTGCGTTTTCCCCTCACCGGGCTTGGTATCGGGGGCACACGGGGCCGAGGCTCTCCGCGAACCGCCGGGGAGCTTCACCAGCACTGTCAACGACAATAGCCACTGGGTACCCTCGATATCTTAGGAGCACGATTACGCTAATCATGGACCGCCTATAAGACAAGTCACGATAGTAGCCAGAGGCCCCAAGATGATGGCCTCGCTGCAGGCGGGTGGAACACACTAGGGGCTGCGCAGGGAGGGAGCCCAGTGCCAGGGTGCCCTCCTGCTCCAGTTTCTCACTTGATTTCAAGTCTCTCCTGAACTGTCGGTGTTCTGGGAATAGGGGTACCCAGACATGCCTGCCTGTGGCCCACGGCCTGGCTCCATCAATGGCATGGTATGGCCCACCTTCCACATCAACAACTCAAGACCCTCGCGAGGGGCCAAGCCTCGCGAGGCGAACGACGCCAAGACCTCTAGAAGGAGCAGCCTCCTCAGGCTTGCTCCTGAGGAGCGGATATTCCTATGCAAGCCTCAGCTCTCGAGGTTCAGGTGACATGAGCCATGACGACCAAGGCCAGGCAGGCGCCAGCGGGCGCATGACAGTAGTTTCCTCTTTCGTGCTAAGGAGGCAAGCGCATACGCTTAGTCCCGAGGAATCAGCAAAAGGTTTCCATTCGCGTGCAACAAGACCAAGACCGCCAGGACGGAGGTCATGGCCGAGCGCAGCACGGCGTCACGACCAGAGGCTTTTGCAGGCGAAGACCACTTTTATTAGGATAACATGTACTAGTCGTCTCCCTTTGGATTTAGCCATTGTGGGATCCCTTCCCGCCTTCATTTGGGGAGATCACCAAGGCCACTATAAATAGGACCTAGCCAGCACCATAGAGGGGGGAACCCGATCGGATCCATTCCATCCTCACCAACTCGCTTGAGCACAAGAATACGCCTCCTCCTGAGGTCGTACTCCCACTGTACTAGTTCATCCTCAGCCCCTCGAGGCCAATCCACCACAAAGCAGGACTAGGGTTTTACACCGCAAGGTGGCCCGAACCTGGGTAAACTGCTATGTCCCATTTCCTTCTTATTCATTGAGGTAGGCCGCGAGATTGGTGAGTAGGCAGACTGGGGAGCTTGAGTTCTTTGCACGCACCCCAGAGTTCGAACCTCTCAAGGGTCTGCGGAACCCGAAATCTGACATAATAATATTAATTTTATTAGTACTCCTATTGCTCCTTCTGCCACTAGTGCAGAGTCTTATGATATTAGTGCCGCTTTGTTGAATCTTGTTATGAAAGAACAATTTTCTAGTAATCCTAATGAGGATGCCGTGTCCCATCTGAACACTTTTGTAGAATTGTGTGATATGCAAAATAAAAAGGATGTGGACAATGATATTGTGAAATTAAAAATATTCCCTTTCCCTTTGCCTAGTCATGCAAAAATATGGTTTTCATCTTTTCCATGAAATAGTATTGATTCTTGGGATAAGTGTAAAGACGCTTTTATTACTAACTATTTTCCTCTCGCGAAAATTATTTCCCTTGGAAATCAAATTATGAATTTTAAGAAACTTGAGCATGAACATGTTGCCCAATCATGGAAAATGATGAAATTGATGATAAGAAATTTCCCTACTCATGGTTTAAACTTTTGAATGATCATACAAAAATTTTATGCATGATTGATTTTTGTTTCTCGAAATATTTTAGATTTTGCCACGGGTGGTAATTTTATGGAGATTACTTTGGGGTAAGATACTAAATTGCTTGGTAATACTATGGCAAACTATTCAAAGTGGCATACCAAAAGAGCTCCTACTAGTAAAAAAGTGAATTCTATTGAAGAAATTCGTACCTTGAGTGATAAAGTTGATGCTGTTATAAAATTGGTTGCTAGTAAAAATGCTCCTATTGATCCTAATGATGTGACTTTGTCCACTTTTATTGAGCAAAATAATGATCCAATAGATGTGAATTTTGTCTCGCGAAACAATTTTAATAGTAATTCTTACAGAGGTAATTTTAATCCTAGGCCGTTTCATGGAAATTCCTCTAATAATTATGGCAATTCTTATAATAATAATAGGATGCCCTCTGATCTTGTAAGTAATATTAAATAATTTATCAATGCTCAAAAGTTTTCAACACTATATTAGAAGAAGAATTGGGTAAACTTCATGATATGTCTAGGAGCATCGATAAAATTATTCATGATGTGGAAAATCTTAAGACTAAAATTTTGCCACCCAAGGTTGATATTAATTAATCAATTAAAGCTTTATATGTCTCTATCGATGAAATTAAGAAAAGAACTGCTATGCTTAGAGCTCAAATATAATTTTTGGAAAAAGTGTTTCCTCCTAGTTTCTTTCATAGTAATGATGAAGATATTAAAATGATCTATGTTTCTTCTATTGATTCCTTGTTTAGTAATGTTATACTTGATGATAAGGGGACTGAACTAGAGTCAACTTTAGTTAAAAGGCATCCCCATGATTCGGAGGGTAAAAATCTTGATGGAAAAATTGCTAAAAGTGGGTTTGGCGAGGTAAAAACTTTAACTAGTGATGTGCCCACTCTCTTGGATTACAGAGATTTTAATTATGATAGTTGCTCTTTGATCGAGTGTATTTTTTGTTACAATCCATGCTAAATTCACCCAATGCCTATGAACAAAATAAATCTTTCACTAAACATATGGTGTGATGATGAAAGCTTTAGAAGAAAAGTTAGAACTAGATATTTCAATTCCTAGAAAATTATATGATGAATGGGAAACCACCATTAAAGTCAAGATTAAAAATTATTAATGCGATGATTTATGTCATTTGGGTGCTAGTGTTTCCACTATTTCAAAATATCTATGTCATGTGCTAGGTTTTATCAATATGGATGATGTTCTCTTAATTTGCACTTGGCAGATTCTACTACTAAGAACTCTTGGGGTAGAAGTAATGATGTCTTATTCATGCAAATAGGAACTATGTGCCCGTTGATTGTATTGTACTTGACATTGATTGCAATTCTTCTTGCCCCATCATACATGGTAAACCGTTATTGACATGAACAAAGGGAACAATTCCCTAGAACAAGAATCAAGCCACCATATGAGTCAATCATGAGTGCCACCAATGGAACCAAAACCAAAGATGACAACACTTGAAACTATGCATTATGCCTAGCTAGGGGCGTAAAACAATAGTGCTAGTTGGGAGGAACCCAATAGTTATCTTTTAAATTTTTTGTTTTCCTTTATGTTTTTCAATAAATATACAATTATGCTACGATTATGATTGTGTTTTAGTGTTTGAGCTAAGTAAAGCCTTTGGGATGATTTGGGTGATAGTTTCTTTCATTATGTGCATAAACAAAAGCTTTTACATCCATTAAAAGAATTTTTAAAAAAATTACTAGAGCGACGCAAAATTCTGAATTTTTTATACATGATTTATTTACAAATTACCCACGTTTTCCTAATGTTTAAGAATTGTTGGAGTTACAGAAGTATGGTCAAAGTTTAGGTTACTACAGGCTGTTCTGTATTTGATAGATTATGTTTTCATTGTATTGTGTGCTTATTTTGATGAATCTATATATTGTATCGGGGGTGTAAGTCATGGTAAAGTTAGAATATTGTAGGTATAGTCAAATAAAAAAATTTGAATGGTTTTGCAACAGTACTTAAAGTGGTGATTTGCTTTACTATACTAACGGATCTCACTAAGGTTTTGTTAAGTTTTGTCTGATTGAACTTTTCATGTTTTTGGTGAGATCACGATGGATGAAGGAATAAGGAGTGGCAAGAGCCTAAGATTGGGGATGCCCGAGGCACCCCATAGTAATATTCAAGGACTCCCAAGAAACTAAGCTTGGGGATGCCCTAGAAGGCATCCCCTCTTTCTTCTAACGACCATCGATAATTTTACTTGGAGCTATATTTTTATTCGTCACATATCATGAGTTTTGCTTGGAGCATCTTGTATTATATGGGTCTTTGCTCTATTTTCCTTTTAGTTTGTCACAATAATACTTGCTGAACACACTTGTTTGAGAGAGCCACACGCATAGCTTGATTTGTTAGAATACTCTATGTGCTTCACTTAAAACTTTTTGAGCTAGGCAGTTTCTCTAGTACTTCACTTATATCATTTTGAGCACGACTTTGGTTGTATTTGAAAGAAGTAAACTCTGTTACTTCACTTATATTATTTTGAGAGTTAGTAGATTTTAAAGAAATATACTCTCTTGCTTCACTTATATTATTATGACAGTTCATTTTTTTTGTAGAAATATTTACACTCTCGTGCTTCACTTAGATCTTTTTGAGAGTTAAGAATAGTAATGGTAGTTTGCACGAGATATGAATTTGTTCCCAAAGTGATAGATATCCAAGGGGGATATAATAAAGCTTTCATGAAGATCATTAGATATTATAAACTTAATTCCTTGCAATAGTTTTGCGATATGGAGAAAGTGATATGTGAGTCATGTTGATGAGTAATTATGCTTTAGTAAGAATATTGATGTAGGGTTTGTCATTCCCTATGCATGCACGTAAAGTCAATAGTTATGCAATGAAATTATATCCTACTTGTGGTACATTATTCGGTGTTAATTATGTTTAATACTTGTTTATGACTGTTTTTTTGTTTTTTGGTTGGTTTCTTCTCAATCTATTTGCTAGCCTTCACTTGTACTAAGAGGGAATATGCTTGTGAATCAAACTCCTTAAACCCAAAGTTGTGCCAATTGTGTCCACCATATCTACCTATATGCGGTATTTCCATGATGTTCCAAGTAAATTTGTATGTGTCAACCCTAATTTTCAAAATGAATTTCCGTTTTGTGTACTCGTACTGCTCATGAATCGGCAGAGAGTGGCCATTATTTTCCATGCTAGGTATTTTATTCTTGCGTTGAGCGTTTATTCACTAGTCATTGCATGAGAGTGTGGCAGGTCATAGGGATGCCCGGTAACGAAATGAAAAAAAATATTTACTATAATAAATTCCTCAGAAAGTGTTGGTATGGAAGGCACCCATGGATACGACTATCCATGAATTGTGAAAGAATGATGGAAAGGAAATAAACTTTAATTTTTGTTTGGGAATTGCCTATAATTTGTCTAGCATGGAAGATATTGGGAATTCTTGGTCGTTTACATTGACAGGAAAAGCATGCCTCTCAAAACAATTTTATCTCTCAATTTAAGCTATGAGCTCTGGCACCTCTACAAACCTTTGCTTGCCTCTGTGAAGGGCCTATCTATTTACTTTTATGAAATTTTTATTTTTATTGAGTCTCCATTTTCTCTTATAAAGCACCAACTAGGGAACACTATTGTCATACTTGTGTATTGGATGTAGTTAATATTTGAGTGTGTTTCATGAATGGATCAATGATTGAGCATAATGGGCCAGGGATAACTTTCTATAGCATTGATATTTCGAAAGACATGGTTGTTTGTTGATATGCTTGAGTGTTGATGACTTCATGTCAAATTATAGACTATTGCTTTGAATCATTCAAGTACAAATGTCCATGCTACAAAGAAAAGAATATATGATGAATATGCACTACTGCAGGATGCTTCTAACGCGACACTATGATCAGAGACCCTTTCACGAAACTGTGTGCGATGCATTAATCACAAACAGGGATGTAAAAAACCGTCAAAAACGGTGCAAAACATTTGCGATGGCGGAGCCATCAAACACGTTTCAGATTTTAGTTGCGTGTGTGATCCAGGGCACATAGTTAATCCATTTGAACTATTTGCGATGAGACAGAACAACAGAAACGGGCAACCATATCAATGTGTGTGCGATATATGGCATAGTTTGCTCCGATGAACTATTTGCTATTAGCGAGTGCAACAAAACTGGTTAGCCACATCAAGGTGTCTGTGATATACGTCATATGGTTCACTCGGACGAACAGTTTCTGATTAGGGAACACAACAGAAATGGTTCAACTTAACAAGATGTGTGTGATACGTGGCAAACAGCCAACTCGGATGAACGGAGCGCGCCGCGCCTGCCTTAATGGCGAGCAAAACGCTCGGACGGACGCGAGCAGAGCGTGCCATGCCGCCTCAACGGCAAGCAACCACGTGGTCAACCTTCTGCCATTATCGGCGTTCTGGGAATGGGGGTCCCCAGACTTGCCTGCCTGCGGCCTGCGGCGTGGCTCAAGTGGGGGCCCAACGCGGCCCATCTTCATCAGCTCAAGCTCAAGACGCTCGCGAGGGGCCAAGCCTCGCGGGGTGGACGACATGAAGCTTCCTCAGGGGCGGCCTCATCAGGAAGGCTCGCGAGGAGGCGAGAGATCAATGCAAGGGTACCTCGCGAGGATCCCGTGACGCAAGCCATGACGATCAAGGACAGGCGGGCTCCAGGCGGGCGCCGGCCTGCACAGGGTCCTTGTTTCCCCTTTGCTGCAAAGGGGGCAAGCACAGGCCAAGGCATCAGGCAAAGGTTGCCATTCCGGTGCAACGAGACCAAGACCAGCAGAGCGGCAGGACGGAGGTCACCGTGGAGCCCAAGACGGCGTCATCACCAGTGCTTTTGGCAGCCGAAGACCACATTTGGTCAGGATAACTTGCACTAGATGTTCCCCTTCAAAATGGCCAATTATTGGCACCCTTCCCACTCAATTATTCGGGGAGAGGCCCAGGGCCTCTATAAAATAGAGCTAGCCTCCACAAAGGAAGGGGGGACACCCGGAAAAAAGAGAGGCGACGGAACTCACCCTAGCAGTTCATCGCACCAGCTCAAGAACACCTCTCGCGAGACTGTTCTTCCCTTGTACTATTCATCATTAGCCCCTGAGGCAATCCACCAGACCACACACTGGAGTAGGGTATTACACCACAACGGTGGCCCGAACTAGTATAAACCTCGTGTCTCTTGTGTCATTCATCATTTTCATCTTAGTTTGCACGAGAGGATCAGACGTAGATTGGTAGGGGAGAGATCTCCGCGCGCACCCCAGTGTTCGAACCTCAAGGGTCTGCCGGAACCCGAAATCCGACATTTGGTGCGCCAGGTAGGGGTGCGCCGGAGTCCCCCCTCCTGACGACCCGCTCTCCCTCGACATCGCATCCCGCCATCATGGCGGACAACGTGCCACCTGCTGCAGCAATGGATGCCAACACTGGGGCCATGGGGCTTCGGGCCTTGGCCCCCGCCTTGTGACAGGTGCAGTGGCCGCTCAAGTTCAGGCCCGAGATGTCGCCGCGCTATGACGGCGCGACGGACCCGATGATTTTCTTGCTGGCATAGGAGGAGGCCATCCTTGGATCCGGAGGCGATGATCGGGTGATGGCCAACTGGTTACCCATGGCCCTCACCGGCATCCCGCGCGCGTGGCTCCTCCACCTGCCGACGGCTTCTGTCACCTCCTGGGAGGAGCTGCGCGACCTCTTCCTCGCCCGTTTCGCCGCACCAGCGCCGCCCATCGTCGCAGCTCTCCTGGGTGGCTCCCAGGCACCACCCTCGAGCCATCACGTCAAGCCGTTCACCCACCGGATCAGCACCGCCTCCAAGCGCCGAGAAGCCCCTCCCGGGTTGGATGGCGCCCGAGGTCGATCTAACCTTCGACTCGGAGGACCACCCCATCAACCCCATTGGTTCGGGCGCGCTCCCAATGCTGTGCACCCCCACCATCTGCCAAGTGGCCGTCACCAAGACCCTCATCGACGGTGGTGCCAGCCTCAACGTGCTCTCGGTGGAGGCCTTCAGCCTCCTCCACGTGCCATTGGAGCGGCTCCGACCCAGCAGGCCTTTCTCTGGTGTCGGAGCCGGTTCCACCGCCTCCTTGGGGCAGATCCGCCTCCCAGTGACATTCGGCACCTGTGATAACTTCCGCATGGAGCTGATCGACTTCGACATCGCCCCCATCGGCCTCCCCTACAATGCCATCCTCGGCTATCCGGCCCTGGCTCAGTTCATGGCAGCAACTCACCCGGCGTACAATCTCATGAAGATGCCTGGGAGCAGCAGCGTCCTCACCATGTCAGGAGACACAAGGGATGCGCTGCAGGTGCTCCAGCTTGTTTTCAGGGCAGCCGTGGTGGAGTAGCCCACTGGCACCGATGCCCTTGAGCCCAAGGGGGCTGCGCCGGCTAAAAAGAAGCAGCTGTTCACCCAAGACAAGGCAGAAACCAAGCAGGTACCAGTCGACGAGGACGGGTCCGCTAGCGCCACCTTCACCATAGGGGCCAACCTCGAGCCCGAGCAAGAGAAAGCCCTGATCGGTTTCCTGCGTGCGAACAAGAAGGTGTTTGCGTGGGAACCTGATCAGTTAGCAGGGGTCCCAAGGGAAGTGATTGAGCATCACCTCAACGTGTGCCCCAATGTGCGCCCCGTGAAGCAGAAGGCAAGGTGGCAGTCTACTGAGAAACAAGCTTTCATTGTTCAAGAGACCCGAAAGCTAGAGGCGGCGGGAGTTATCCGCGAGGTCCGCTACCCTGATTGGCTGGCTAATCCGATCGTTGTGACAAAAAAGGGAGGAAAGGAGCGCATGTGCGTCGACTTCACCAACCTCAACAAGGCCTCCCCGCAGGATCCATTTCCGCTCCCCCGCATTGACCAGATAGTCGACTCCACCACAGAGTGTGACCTATTGTGCTTCCTAGATGCCTTCTTAGGCTATCACCAGATCAAGATGGCGGTAGAAGACATGGAGAAGACGGCCTTCCTGACCCCGTGTGGAGTGTCCTGCTATACGTGCATGTCGTTTGGGTTGCGCAACGCAGGCGCGACCTTTTAGCGGCTGATGCACATCGCCTTAGGCCGGCAGCTCGAGAGGAACGCAGAAGCTTACGTCGATGACATTGTGGTGAAGTCTCGTGAGGCAAGGACCCTGATACAGGACCTGGAAGAAACCTTCGCGAGCCTCAACGAAGTGGACCTATGGCTCAATCTGGAGAAGTGCGCGTTTGGAGTCCCCTCAGGCAAGCTCCTGGGTTTCCTCGTATCCCACAGGGGCATCGAGGCCAACCCGGAGAAGGTCAAGGCAGTCGAAGACATGAGCCTGCCAAGGACCCTCAGAGAAATGCAGAAGATCATTGGGCGTGTAACTGCGCTGGGGCGTTTCATCTCCAAGCTGGGGGAACGAGTGCTGCCCTTCTTCAAGATGATGAAGAAAAAGGGCCCCTTCGAATGGACTGAAGAGGTCGACAAGGCATTCCAAGACCTCAAGAGGTACCTTACCAGTCCACTAGTAATGGTAGCTCCGCGTCCTCAGGAGCCCCTGGTGCTCTACCTTGCGGCCACCCCCTACTCCGCCAGCGCAGCCCTGGTAGCGGTCAGGGAGGAGCGCTGTGCCAAGGCCGCATCAACCGTCCGAACTGAAGTGAAGCAGAGCTAGGAGGGCCTCGCGAAGGCCGCAATTGGAGCTGGAAAGGAATAGCCACGGCAGGAGAACGCACCCGGAGCAGGAAAGGCCCCTTCGGGAGACCAAGCACTGGGAGCTCCGTCATCTCAAGAGACGCCTCGACCTCTGGAGGATGCAAGTAGTGCCAGCACCCTCAACCTCGTCGAGCACCCCGTGTATTTCGTCAGCACAGTGCTACGGGACGCGAGGGCGCGGTACCCCATGCCTCAAATGCTCCTCCTCGCGCTATTGGTGGCCTCACGCAAGCTGTGGCACTACTTCCAAGGCCACCCCATCAAGGTCGTCTCGGCATACCCCTTGGAGAGGGTACTCAGGAGCCCCAACTCAGCTGGAAGTGTTGCTGAATGGAACATCGAGCTACAGGCATTTCAGCTAGAATTCAGTATGACCAGAGTCATCAAGGGAGCCGCGCTAGCGGATTTCGTGGTAGAATGGGCAGAAGCGCCTGGTCTCGAGGCAGGCGAAGACCGATCACTTTCCCCGGGAAGTGAAGCACCGGATGGCTGGGTCATGTACTTTGATGGGGCGTTCTCCCGACACGGTGCGGGAGCTGGCGCAGTGCTCGTATCCCCTACCCAGGACAAACTCTACTACGCCATGCAACTTTGCTTCCAGCATAGAGAAAAGGTCTCCAACAACATAGCGGAGTACGAAGGCCTAATAGCAGGTTTGAAGGCCACAGTTTCCTTAGGGGTGAAGCGCCTCATCATTAAGGGAGATTCGCAGCTCCTCGTCAACTTCTCCAACAAGATATATGAGCCAAAGGACGAGCACATGGAAGCCTACCTCGCTGAGGTCCGCAAGATGGAGAAACAGTTCTGGGGACTGGAGTTGCAGCATGTGCCTCGCGGCACCAATCAGGAGGCTGACGACATTGCCAAGAGGGCATCTAGGCGGCTGCCTCAGGAGCCCAGCGTCTTTGAGGAGCGGCTCTTCAAACCCTCGGCGGTGCCGTCACTGTCGAGCATGGCACAACCAAGGGAGGAGCTCCCTCAGCCGCCTACCTCAGGAGGCCCGGTCTGCGGCCCAGCTTCAGGGGCACGCCTGCTCCTGGCGTTAGAGCCTTAGGAAGGGTGTTGGATCCCGGAGCTCAAGAACTACCTGATGCAAGGGACTCTGCCGAAGAATGAGGAGGAGGCGGAGCGTGTGGCGTGGCAGGCCACGGCTTATTGCATCCAGGATGGCGAGCTCTACAAGAAGCGACCAAATGGCATGTCCCTATGCTGCATCTCCCAAGACCAAGGGAAGGAGCTACTGGCGAACATACACGACGAAGACTGTGGGCACCACTCGTCGTCACGGACCCTCGTCGGCAAGGCGTTCCGTAGTGGGTTCTATTGGCCCACAGCACTCAACGACGCCGTTGAGCTTGTGAAGGCTTGCGAGGCCTGCCAGTTTCACGCTAAGTAGATCCATTAGCCTGCGGGGGGTCTACAGACTATACCCCTCTCATGGTCGTTCGCAGTTTGGGGGCTCGACATTCTGGGCCTGTTTCCTCGGGTGCCAGGGGGCTATCGGTACCTCTACATCGCTGTGGACAAATTCACCAAGTGGGCTGAGGTGGAAACCGTCCGCACAATCCCGGCAGGCTTAGCGGTCAAATTCATCAAGGGCCTCGTGAGCCGATTTGGGGTGCCCAACCGCATCATCACCGACAACGGTTCGCAATTCACCAGTAATCTCTTCAAAACATACTGTGCTAACCTTGGAACGCAGATATGCTACGCTTCGGTAGCACACTCCCGGAGCAACGGCCAGGCCGAGCGGGCCAACGCGGAGGTCCTGAGGGGCCTCAAAGCCAGGACCTTCAAGAAGAAGCTGGAGGCCTGCGGCAGGGGCTGGTACGACGAGCTCCAGTCCGTGTTGTGGTCAATCCGCACAACTGCGACCAAACCGACTGGCGAGACCCCATTCTTCCACGTCTACGGAGCAGAGGCTGTCCTCCCTCACGAGGTCAGGCGTCGCTTCGCACGGGTCCTGGCGTTCGACGAGACGCAGTAGGACGCCATGCAGGGGACGGATCTCGTGCTGGGGGAGGAACGCCGTCGGGAAGCCGCACTGCGAGCGGCAAGGTACCAACAGGCGCTACGATGATACCACTACCGCAACATCCGCCCCGGGACCCTTGAGGTAGGGGATCTCGTGCTCAGACGGGTTCTCTCCAAGGAGGGGCTGCACAAGCTCTCTCCCATGTGGGAGGGCCCATTCAAGGTTGTTCATGTTTCCAGGCCTGGCTCCGCGCGCTTGGAGACCCCGGAGGGAATACCCATCCAGAACGCATGGAACATTTAACATCTCCGGAGGTTCTACCCCTGAGCGAGGCCCAGCGCCAAGGAAAGGCCTGGTGGCTATGAAGAAGGCGAAGGCATGTGAAGCTGCGTTTTGGAAAAGGCCCGGTGCCTGTGAAGAAGGCGAATGCCTGTGAAGCTGCGTTTTGGAAAAGGCCTGGTGCATGTGAAGAAGGCAAATGCCTGTGAAGCTGCATTTTGGAAAAGGCCTGGTGCCTGTGAAGAAGGCAAATGCCTGTGAAGCTGCGTTTTGGAAAAGGCCCGGTGCCTGTGAAGAAGGCAAATGCCTGTGAAGCTGCGTTTTGGAAAAGGCCCGGTGCTCGTGAAGAAGGCAAATGCCTATGAAGCTGCCGCGTTTCAAGAAAGGCCCTGTGCCTGTGCAGAAGGCCAATGCCTGTGAAGCTCGCCGCCCATGACACTCTCATGTAATAATGAGTGGGGCTGTACACGCCCCGAAGTCTCCGGAGTGCCGCCCTTGGGCCTCGGGGGCTCCCGCCCACGCCCAGTGGCCGCAGTTAGCTCCGCGCTGGTGAGAAGACGTCGAAGACTAGAATAGGTGCCGGACGCGGATTTTTCATTTGCTTTCTGCAGTTGGCGTGTTTATTCCTGTTTGAAGTCTTATTGGTGTTGTTGGCGTTCGTGGCTTGTGACTCTTTGTCTTTCTCGCTCGTCTCGTTTTCTCCCGCACAAGTCTCACGAGGGATGTTTGCGCCCTTGCGAGGGTCTTCCTCCCCGATCGTCTGGAGCTTTCCTGTCCAAGTCCTCTGCAGGAGCACCCCTCCCAGTCCATGCCTCACGGGCATCGCGACACAAACGCAGGACCTAGGCTGATCGCCCCCGCTGCCTGGACCAATGGTTACCCCTCCTCTAACTAATCCTTGCAGGGCATGAAGCACATGGCGAGGCCTCAGCCTCTGGAGGCGAGTGCCGCGTCAAGCTCCACCAAGCTCAAATGACTCCCGCACATGGACACGCAGCACGGATACATAGCGCAGAGATGGCAAAAGCAACGCGACACTTGACAGCAACAGTTCTGACACGCCCCCACGGGGCCCTGTACTACCTTCTTCTTACGCATGAAAGGAAGGAAACAAAATGGACATGACCTGTCCAACACCAACCTACAGCAAAAGCTCCAGCCGCTCCTGGGGGTCAGGCGGACGCCTCCTGACGCTTCACGAGGGCGCGGCGGCGGGTGGACCCGCTGCCTTCACCCAGGCAGGCGCGACGGCGTGGGGGCTGGTCGCGGCCACCGCTGGAGGAGCTGCTGCCTGAGGGAGAGTCGCCGAAACTTAGCGAACCCCGAGCACCGCCGCCTGTACGCCAGTCGCCATCTTCATCCTGGTCGGTGCTGGGGCTGGGCAGGCGGCCGTGGTTGTCATCCTTAGGGCAGCACCCGGCACGGCGACCATTTTCCCCAAACACCCTAACTTAGAGGGTGGCGTCGCCATCAAACATGAAGTACATGGTACACCACCGGCCCAGGCCGCGCGCGTGGGCAAACGTTTGCCAGCCGTGCGTCAGGGCCCCGTTCCTAGAGATGGAGACCTCCAGTGAAGCCCAAGAGGCCCTGCTGCAGCAGCCGTCTGCCTGGAGCCAGAAGCCGCACCGAGCGCAGGCCGGCAGTTCATCTACGAAGAAACGTGGGAGCTGGAGCCGGGTGCTGGATGGGTCCGCCGACCACACTACGAAGTCCGGCAGCACCTCCGCAGAGCGGAAGCGTGGTCTAGGGGGGCGCACACCCATGGCGTGCCCCCCGTCGGCAACCGGGCGCTGACCACCACGCAGGGAACCGTCTCCATGACCGCGGGAGGCTACCACGGGGACCGTGGTGTACTCGCGAGGGCGGCCTCGGCCACGCTTGGTCGGGGGAGGATCAGGCCCTACCCGGGGGGCCTTTCCTTTCTCCGCAGCCGAGAATCTCTTTGGGGCCATGGGGACGGCGATTAGCCAAGAAGAAGAAAAGGAGCAGCAAGAAGGGCTGGACTGAAGGGGCTCGCCCAGCCTCGTACTTATAGCCGGAGGAGGCCAACCGCCGAGCACCACGATCGCAGGTAATCATGACCGGTTTCTCTGCATGCAGGGACTTGTCAAGTCATGCGGTCGCCGAGGCGTCGTGGGAAGCGCATACGCCCACGTCTAGTCAATCGCCACGCAGTGCCCAAGGCCGCAGGCTGTTAGGGCCCGCGGCGCTTCGTGCTTGCCCCTTCGCTTCCTTGCCAGGCCAAGCCCTGGCGAGCCTTGGGCCCGGGGGCTACTGTCGGCGTTCTGGGAATGGGGGTCCCCAGACTTGCCTGCCTGCGGCCTGCGGCGTGGCTCAAGTGGTGGCCCAGCGCGGCCCATCTTCATCAGCTCAAGCTCAAGACCCTCGCGACGGGCCAAGCCTCGTGGGGCGGACGACAAGAAGCTTCCTCAGAGGCGGCCTCATCAGGCAGGCTCGCGAGGAGGCGGAGAGATCAATGCAAGGGTACCTCACGAGGATCCGGTGACGCAAGCCATGACGATCAAGGCCAGGCGGGCGCCGGCCTGCACAGGGTCCTTGTTTCCCCTTTGGTGCAAAGGGGGCAAGCACAGGCCAAGGCATCAGGCAAAGGTTGCCATTCCGGTGCAAGGAGATCAAGACTAGCAGAGCGGCAGGACGAAGGTCAACATGGAGCCCAAGACGGCGTCATCACCAGTGCTTTTGGCAGCCGAAGACCACCTTTGGTCAGGATAACTTGTACTAGATGTTCCCCTTCAAAATGGCCAATTGTTGGCGCCCTTCCCGCTCAATTATTCGGGGAGAGGCCCAGGGCCTCTATAAATAGAGTTAGCCTCCACAAAGGAAGGGGGGACACCCAAAAAAAAGAGAGGTGACGGAACACACCCTAGCAGTTCATCGCACCAGCTCAAGAACACCTCTCGCGAGGCTGTTCTTCCCTTGTACTATTCATCATCAGCCCCTGAGGCAATCCACCACACCACACACTGGAGTAGGGTATTACACCACAACGGTGGCCCGAACCAGTATAAACCTCGTGTCTCTTGTGTCGTTCATCATTTTCATCTTAGTTTGCACGAGAGGATCGGACGTAGATCGGTAGGGGAGAGATCTTCGTGCGCACCCCAGTGTTCGAACTTCAAGGGTCTGCCAGAACCCGAAATCCGACAGCCATCAATAAATTTTGACCTTGTTTCTCGTACATTGCAAATTACAACACAATAAGTAATTGCAAATCTGTTCACACCTACCAAACTAATATGTGTCACACTTAGCACCGGGCTATAAAAACTACGCACTCGAAAATTACATCACAGTTCCTCTCCTCATCACCCACAAAACTGGTCTTTCCTGTCAAGTCGTTCCGCCATGACCGGTAGGAGGAGTTTAGGGTGGACATATAACCAGGCAGCAAAGACCAAGGCCGTGGAAGAACTAGAGAGGTTCCGCCACAAAGCCGCAGCTGTAGCAGAGATGTCCCAGTGCACCGCAGAGCCCTTGAACGAGCTCTCACGGGCACGCGAGGGCTCTCACAAGCGCATTCGCGGCATCGGCCATCACAACGAGCTGGTGTTCCTGGAGTCCTTGGCCGGGGACGATGACATTCTCGCTGGCGTCACTAAGCAGCAGGAGCTGGTCGATGTCTTGATGAAGCTGCTCAAGGTCAGCGATGCCCCAATTGATAAGGCGACCGGCCTCATCGAGCAACTCATGGGTGACAATGCGAAGCTCCTCAAGGCGCTCGCTAAGAAGGAGGAGGAGGCCACTGGCTGGAAGATGCTGCATGAGCAAAGTAGTTCCTTGGGCATGACATTGACAGTGGTCGTCGAGGAACTGATGCGTGACTGAAGAAAGCTCTGGATCGAGCGCAAGCAGGAGGTGTAGGAATCCGTGGCTGCTTTCAAGCAAAGTCGTGAGGAATTAAAGAAGGAGCTGGAGGATGTGGTCGCCTGGCGATCCATTGACGAGTAGATACAGTAGCGACCCAGATCGTTGTCTGCAATATCCTTCTTCTCTTGCCCCCGTGTCTTCCGGGCTTTGCCGCATGTGGCATTTCAAATTATTCAGAATATGTAAGACAATTATTATCTGCGCCATTTTAAATTTGTCGTCGTATTATCTGTTGCCATTTTATTTGTGGTCGTATTATCCGTTGCCCTATGTGGCAATTTAAATTGGGCTGGAATACGAGTTGAAAACATGAACAAAGAAAATGCTGCCATGGGATCAGAAGAAAACACCATCCATCCAGGTGCTTTAATTAACCCATTAATGGAGAAGTTTTGAGCGAGGCGGGTGGAGGCTGGTGCATGGAGGTCAAAGATCTCACTTCCCAGTGAGCATGGGTAGCATTGCTGCTTGCACGTGTCCCGTCGAGCCTATGAGGTGGACAGGATGCACATGTCCCATCGAGCCTGCGAGGCAGACTGCTCACACATGTCCCGTCGAGCCTGCACGGCGAGTTTCTCGCGCTCGTCCCATCTGATCAAATAGCTGCACACATGCCACCGAGTATGGTTAAATTTCAACGTGGTTAATATCATACAACCGTTTGCAATATTAACGTGTCAGCTTTTTGTTTTAGAAAGGACTTCGTTGGCTACTAATGTGTGCGCCTCTTCTCAAACTGGACGATTTTTTTACCACAACATATATGTGTCATGTCATGAAACCATGCCAAGTTTCATGTTTTTGGGGTGAGTTTTTGATTTACTGGGATTTAAAAACCGAGATTCTCAATGTTTTAGGATGACGACAAGTTTGTAATTCATTCACATTCCTTAAATCAGACCTAAACATGAACCAGATGACACATGTACGATTTCGCACCCATTTTGCTTCACTGGAGCATGTGCTTATAGTTCAAATTTGAATTATGGACTACATTAAATGCATGGAAAACTTAATTAGTGATATATACAATGGACATACGAACACTGAACAGTTTCAAATTTTAGCACGACACTCCTGTTATTCTATGTTGCCTATAGAAAACAAAAATCAAGCTGAGAAGAGGCAGCGATTATTGTTTCGCCCACAAGAGGGGCATGTTTCCCTACCGGAACCACGAGGGTTGCGACATGCTCTGGTTTTTAAGAGGCTTGTAATATAGCTTTGCCCAAATTGGACAAATATATGTACCATGTAGTAATACCATGCCAAGTTTCATGATTTCCTGGTGAGTTTTGGATTTACAGAGATTTAGAAACCGAGATTCGCAATGTTTGTGGCCAAGGCAGGACGGCGAGACGGTTGAATTTGTTCCCATTTGTTCCACAGGACCTAAACATGCACCCCAAGGAAACATGTACAGTTTTTCTAGCCATTTTTGGTGCACTAGAGCATGTATTTGTAGTTCGGATTTGAATTATGGACATTAAATGCCTAGAAAACTCAATTAATGAATACAAATTGTCAAACAAACCTTGAATAATTTCAAAGTTCAGTGTGAATCTCCAGTTGTTCCATGCTGCATGTAGAAGAAAATACGAGGCTAGAAGAGGGGGCGATTATCGTTTGTCCCACAAGGGGACACGTTTCCCTATCGAAACCACGAGGGTTCTTGCGACAGGCTCCGGTTTGTAGGAGGTTTGTAATAAAGCTTGGCCCAAATTGGCAATGTTTTTACCACGACATATATGTGACATGACGTGACACCATGCCACCTTTGGTGACTTTCTAGTAAGTTTTGGATTTATGGGGATTTAAAAACCGAGATTCAAAATGTTTGAGGACGAGCCAGGATGCGGGTACGGTTGTAATTCGTTCCCGTACCTGGCATGGGACCTAAACATACACCCAAGGAAACATGTATAAATTTTCTAGCCATTTTGGTGAACTGGAGCACGTATTTGAAGTTCAGATTTGAATTATGGACATTAAATGCCTAGGAAACTCAATTAGTGTATAAAAGGCCAAACGAACTCTAAATAGGTTTAAGTTTCAACACGGATATCCTGTCGTTCCATGTTGCCCGTAGAAGAAAATACAAGGCAAAAGGAGGTAGTGATTACGTTTCGCCCACAAGGGGGACACGTTTCCCTACCGGAACCACGAGGCTTCTTTGAGAGAAGCTTCGGTTTTTAAGAGGCTTGTAATAAAACTTGCGCCAAAATGGACGAAAAAAATTCCTCGGCATATATGTGCCATGTCATGACACCATGCCAGGTTTCACGATTTTCGGGTGAGTTTTGGATTTACGGGGATTTAAGAACCGTGATTCTTCTCACGAAATGTTTTCAAATAGCACACGGTTCACTCGTGAAAGCAGTGTGCCTACCAAACCGTGGCGGATGGCCCCCCCTTGATGCGCACTATCTGAGTCATCCGTTCTAATTGGCCAGAACCCAAACCCCACGGATCATACGTGTGCACCATTGGATGCTCCCAGATCGAACTGCAACCCTAAGCCCTTTCGACAGCACATGCAGTACATGGGTAGGCACTGTGCGCATGCGTCGTGCTAGGCTATGCTTCCTTCTCTACTAGGTTTTCTAAACATGCTACCATTTCTCCCTACTCCTCTCATCGGTTTCCCGTCTCTTCTCCCATCGTTTTCCTGCTACCAGTGTCAGTGCTCATTTAAGGCTAGCGACGACACACTGGCCATGTAAATATCCCACACAATTTCTAAAAGCACAAATGTGTGTGATTGGAGGAAGTAGGCCCCATAGGGTGACCAGCGTGAAATGCTTTAATGGCAATGAGGCAATTCTTATCAGCAATGGGCGGCTTCCCAGCAGCTAGCCTAGTCGAATAGAACGCAGGAGTTAAGCGTGCTCGAGCTGGAGTAGTCCAAGGATGGGTGACCCGGTGGGAAGTTGCATATCTCAAGATTCATTTAAATGCTATGACATGATCATTATAGAGATATATTATATCACTATAGTGACCTATCATGGCAATTATATAAACCTTGGGATCCTTGTTTTGCTAATTTATAGACTATGTTTTTATGCGTTATTTTTTTTCTCTAAATAACTAAAGAATGATTGACTTGACCTGTCATGGCGATTATATAAACCTACTATGTTTTTATGGGTTATTTTTTCTCTAAAAAATTAAAGAATGATTGACTTGACCTGTCATGGCGATTATAAACCTTTTTCAGGTTGCACATGCATGGTATAGGGGCAGGGTATTCTTCTCGAGCATGTCTCCCTTGTGCTGCTTTTAGATGCGACACATATCTGTGGGCTCCCCGAGGTATATATATACTACCCTTTACCGACAATTAGGGGGCCCACGCAATCTATCCCTTTGACCCAACAATGAGAAGGGTTTGACCATTATGGTTTCCTATTGATACCAGTTAGGTACACGTGCATTGCACACATGAGATTTGGTAACCAAATTATGAATAAATGCCACACTATAGCATGTAAGCTTTGAGTCATATATGCATGATGTAGATGCTCGTTTAATTCTTATAGTTCATCTCATCCAAAATCAATTAGTTTTATAAAAAAAATCTATTTTAAGATTCATGGAATTATGGATTGTAAAGCATAAAGTAAAAAAAGTGACAATTCATTTAGAAAAAAAGTTTGGGCAATTAAGATATAGAAGATTCTAGAACAAAGGAGAAGTGCTTGTGTTTTGAGGTTTGTGCATTATGCTTAAGTTCAACCATGGAGTCTTCTTGATTGTACATATGGAAGAATCTTGTGGAATGTAGATGATATCCAACAACCAGTAGTGCTTGGAATTGCCATCTCTGTACTGTCGGATTGGCTTCATCCAACGACCAACCGTAGAAGCTATTCGCACACTATATAGGGGTATAGATATAGATGATGTGTCCCATGCTAGACCAAATAAAGTTTGAGCACATGCGTGGGACAACCCCCACCCCGTCGCCGCCTCAAAGTTGGGAAACCGACATCGTACGTATTGAACCATGCTTGGAGTTGGGTACAGTGTTCGGTTTGTAATGTACTTGGTGGCCCATCGAAGATGTGCATTGGGGATTTAGACACATCACACACCACCATACCCATACATTTTTTCGGGTCGCATGTAGTGTATACGGGTTATTCTGATCGACCACGTCTCCCTTGTGCGGTTTTTGTTGATGACATGCATATCTGTGCGCTCCCTGAGTGTATATATATCATCCCTTTTACCGATAATGAGGGGTATGTGTTGGCCATGAATGGATTCCTCCTAGTTCGTGTTAGGGCCCATCACCGTCACATGTCGCTGAACCAAAGCTCGAGCTCATGCATTGTCAGGATTCCCTCCCACATGCTCAGATTGCTGGGTTTGACCTACATCATACCCTACGTATCTCGTCCTTAACTACCTTTCCTTCATGGTTGTTGTTTGTACCGAGAGGTAGGCACCACATCTAAATTGTACATTATTCTATATTGAAAACACACATCACCCCTTCCCAACATACATCAATTTGGGCCGCATGCAAGAGGTGTTGGTTTTGTGGTCCCTCTCGTGTGATTTTTATGATGGTTCAATCTATTGGCCCAAGCGGTTTATCGACAACAATAGTTGTCGTTTGACAAAATGATAGATTTATTCGTCCGTCTTTTGGTAGGTCATGGCAACATGCATGTATGGCCAAAGTATCGATCATTATGTTCATCCGCCCCGCTGACACAAAGTGGGAGGTAGTGGGCCAAGCATCCTAGCTAGGTACAACATTATGTCATTATAGATATATCCAAGGGTGCCTTCGGGTTTGCAAGGCAGGTGCCACCAAACTTATGCATTGTGTATTTAAAGTTTTAAACATCCCCAATATTCTTACATATATTTGGCCACTTCCAGGTGGTTCTTGACTTCTGGCCCCTCTCATCGATCTTCGACGATGCATCCAACCATGGGCCCGCGCGATGAAAGTTGTGCATTGGAATTTGGAACATCACAGACCACCCTTTTCACTCATATATATTTGGGCCACATGCTGGTGTGGTTGTCTTCTGACCCTCTCTAACATTTTTTTGCTGCAAAGACTCGGATGACGCTCAACAGACATGGGTATAATATCTTGACCATGTGCGATACAAGTGCGTTGTGAATCACCACACCTGCGCAAGCGTGGGCAAAGGTGGAGGTACTGGCTCAACCGTGTGCGATGAAAGTGCACTGTAAAATCACCACGACTGCGCAAGCGCAAGCAAAGGGTGGATGTACTAGGTTAAGCATTTGTGACGCCAGTGCGTTGTAAAATCACCACCTGTGCAAGCTAAAGGCGGGTAAGTTTATTTGGAAATTAGGATGAACCGTGTGCGATAGACTAGGTAGGTAGAAATATAAAAACAAAATACCCGCCTTGAGCATTGAAAAAATCGGTAGTTCCGCCACTTTTCCTTATTATCATACACGCATATTGTTATTGGACCATGTGCGATCTTGGGCACTCCCGCCCCGCATAAATTCCTTTACCCAAATTTTAGTAGCTGGTGTACTTCAACCGTGGCCCACACTCCTCCAGCACTGACCTTATACTAAAATTGCAGTAGCCGAGGCATTTGAACCGTCGCCCTCCCTGGTCCACCACCATCTCCACCCACCATTACTAAAAAATTTAGTAGTCGTGGTTTATCCTCAAATACCCCCATAGTCCCCCACTTGCCCTCTCCCCCCTCGAACCCTAGCTCGCGGACGCCGCCGGTGCCTCCGCCAACCCATGCCGGTCTGCCCGTTCCTACTAGCTTAGATAATAAAGTTCAAGTTACCCAACGATTCCCATACCATCGCCCCACTCCCCTGATTTTTTAGATGAGGCCTGCGGTGTCCCTCCCTGCCAGATCCACATCCCCTGCTCCAGAATGTCGCAACCTAAGCTCGACCACGTATCTCGGGGAGCCCGATGAACGTTCGGCCAACAAGAGGTTTATCATGGACTCTCCAGCGGACGTTGGCGAGGTGGCCGCCGTTCGCCCTGACTTATCAATCCCGGAGCAACAGGTCGCCTCGGAAGTTGGCGAAGACGTTGAATACGTTGCCATGCCGAAGGCTTCATGTTAGCGGGCTCGTATATTACAGTATCTCGGGAAAGCTTCCTACGACATAAGGCTCGTCCATAGCAACGGCCTCACGCAGGCCATGTCACAGGTTTAGTAGTCCATCCCCAACCCCTCTGGGTTCAACCGCCGCCGATCTCTTCGGTGGCCCTGCCGCTGATCTCCTCTTCCAAGAGGTCTAGGATTTGCGATCTTTGTACGCCATCGAGCCCATTTTATCATTTCTGAAGGACACATTCTATGTCGGTGGCTTGGGATCCTCAATTGCCAAGTCAGATCTCATCGACCACGACCACGAGGAGGGCACCTACGATGTTTCTTCCAAGGTGAAACAGCCCATTTGTGACATCAGAGAGGGCACCATGGGTCTGTGCTCTTCCAACTGGAAGGATCCCATCCATGAAATGTGAGGCAACATCCTATCAGCAAATCTTACCTTTTCTAGCTTGCCAACCCGTACCCTTTGTTGTAGTAGCATTTTCCATGCGGTGCTTTAACTGTGCCATGTTTAATTATTTTAGTTATGCAAAAATGTATTATTCAATAGGGCTATGTGATGTTAAAGTATGAATTGTGCACTTCGGTTTTCACGAATGGCTATATTTGGTTGTTTATAGTGAGTAGATGCCTTGTTTATCTGTATTTGGTTGTTAGGTTGGTTGGAGTGACCATTTTTCTAGTTATCGAGCACATGCCTTGTTTATATGTATTTGGTTCTTATTTTGGTTGCAGTGAGCATTTGTCCAGTTATCAAGCAGATGCCTTATTTATCTGTATTTGGTTGTTAGGTTGCTTTTTTTTTATCATTTTTCTAGTTATCAAGCAGATGCCTTGTTTATCTATATCTGCTTGTTGGGTTGGTTACAGTGAGCATTTGTCCAGTTTTCAAGCATATGCCCTGTTTATCTGTATTTACTTGTTAGGTTGGTTACAGTGAGACTCTCTCCAGTTTTCAACTGCTATATTTGGTTGTTATACTGGTCATTTATGGCTTGTTTATTTCAGTCATTCACAAATGTGTTGTTCATTATGTGCAAGTCGGAACTGTGCCGCTCGACTACATCAATACCAGTTTGAACGGCCATATTTGGTTCCAGTTATTCCTTTTGTAGTTAACACATGCCCTTTATTTTAGTTTTACACATTTATCTAGTGTGATGTTTAAGCATTACCTACGTTATATCCATTTTCAACAATACCAGTTTGAATTGCAATATTTGATGGTTGTTAAGCCTCTTGTCGGTAACATTGCCTTCCATTTTATATTTGCTTTAACAGCATGCTGAAACCAACACATTCAAGCTATCATTTGGAGATTATGTTGTTTACCTTTGTTATATTTGTTTGATGTTAAGATTGTTGTACTTATCATGCCTTTCCACTAATGCAGGACAACGACAGGAGTGGCCACCATTTTCTGCCGAGGTTAGCTTCATCCCTCGGCTTGTACTCCCCCCGTTGTTCCATAATGTAGTGCATATAGATCCAAGCCTTGACACTTGTTAGCTTATAATATTGACTTATTGCTTGTAGGTACATATGCCCTTGGCAAGGATCCACACATTGACCCGTTTTGCGTATGGGGCAATGAGATATTCATGAACAAGTATCAAGTGAGGAAACTGGTAAGGATTATTAGCAAAAAGATACGAATGGTGGCAAGAAAATTATTTGTTTATGCTCTATCCAACACAATAGTGATATGTAGGATGGTAACTACAAACTCTGCAGCCTTCTCTTTTTACTGCCCATAATGAGTTGTTATCCAACAATGTCTAAATCTTTTTGGTTCGCACTGGTTCCCAAAGCAGTTCACGCAAGATTACCTTGCAAAGTACATGATTGGTGGACACGCAATGAAGGTTAAAGTATTTCATCCAGACTACAATGATCATGGATAAGTCGTAATGAAGACAGTGAAGGATAGACGGGCAGCCATCACAAGGGGATGGCCTGAAGTCGTGTGCGCATTACGCATGGAGGAGGGCACATTATGGGCATTCCGCTTCACCTTCTCTAGCAACCAGAATGTCTTTCGCCTCTCTCTTTACAGTCTTTAGTACAACTGTGGTTCATCATTCTTTACTTGGTGCTTCTATAGTTCTTCAGTATATGTACCTGTGCATCGAATTATGCATTCGTGATTGAAGCTATATTTGTAATAAACATGGTTGGGTATGAAATAAGTGATTGCCAACTTTCAAATTCAAAACATGTGATTTTTAAATTAGGGATTACACTGCACACGGTTTGCAAAACTGAAACGTCTGTGATAGACGTGGAGACCAGAAACGTTTCTAGGATCCACTACGTGTGTGATCAATCTCCACTGCACACACGACATCCTCTTGAAAACTGTTTGCGTTAGGCCACCTTGTGCAAACGTTTACCACATAAAAACTGTGTGTGATGGACAACCTTTGCCACACAGTTTCTTCTACGCACCGTGTGTGATGCATTCAATAACGCAAATGATAAAATTGTTAATATCATGTGAAATGGAAATACTATCACAAATGATTTAAAGGGGAAAATTGTGTGTGATGTACCTATGGACGGAAACGTTTTCCCTGGAGAAACTATGTGGGATGTACATATGAACCGAAACGTTTAGCGGGGACTGACTGTGTGGGATGTATTTGCGACCAGAAACAATTTCCCATGTATAATTGTATTTTTTTTAGCCCTACTATATGTATTACCATATTTGAGTGCTCGCCGGTCGCACACGACCTCATTTTGCCAACCGTGTGTGCCAGGAGGGCATATCCACAATAATTCCTGGGTTGTGTGGGAAGGTGTGACGCCCCCGATTTGACCGTACACTAATCATACACACAAATGTGTACGATCAAGATCAAGGACCCACGAGAAGATATCACAACAGAACTCTAGACACAAATTAAAATAATACAAGCTTTATATTACAAGCCAGGGGCCTCGAGGGCTCGAATACATAAGCTCGAATACACAAGAGTTAGCGGGCCCTAAGAAGGCTAGCACAAAAGTAGCTACGATCGAAAAGGCAAGGCCTCCTACCTGGGACCTCCTAACTACTCCTCGAAGTCAAACTCCACGTAGAATCATCGTCGGGATCCTCTAGGTCCTGGACTCCATCATATGATCGCAATAACCGGGAAAAGGGGAAAAAGAAGTAGGAAAGCAACCGTAAGTACTCATCCAAAGTACTCGCAAGCAAGGATCTCCACTACCTATGCATGGGTATCAGTGTGAAGGGGCAATATCGATGGACTGAACTGCAGAATGCCAGAATAAGAGGGGGATAGCTAGTCCTATCGAATACTACGCTTCTGGTAGCCTCCGTCTTGAAGTAGTAGAAGAGAGCAGATGGTAAGTTAACCAAGTATCATCGCATAGCATAATCCTACCCGGTGATCCTCCCCATGTCGCCCTGTGAGAGAGCGATCACCGGGTTGTATTTGGCAGTTGGAAAGGGTGTATTTTATTAAGTATCCGGTTCTAGTTGTCATAAGGTCAAGGTACAACTCCGGGTCATCCTTTTACCGAGGGACACGGCTATTCGAATAGATAAACTTCCCTGCAGGGGTGCACCACATTTCCCAACATGCTCGATCCCCTTTGGCCGGGCACACTTTCCTGGGTCATGCCCTTCCTCGGAAGATAAACACGTTGAAGCCCCGCCTAGGCACAATAGAGAGGTTAGCACGCCGGTTTAAATCCTATGGCGCAGGGGTCTAGGCCCATCGCCCATTGCACACCTGCACGTTGCGTGGGTGGCCGGAAGCAGACCTAGCCTCCCTAATACAAGAGTAGTCATTCCAATCCAATCCGGCGCGCGCCACTCAGTCGCTGATGTCAAGAAGGCTTCGGCTGATACCACGACGTTGAGTGCCCATAACTGTTCCCACGTAGTTGGTTAGTGTGTATAGGCCAGTGGCCAGACTCAGATCAAATACCAAGATCTCGTTAAGCATGTTAATTGATGTAACCGCGGATGCCAACCAGGGCCAGACCCACCTCTCTCCTAGGTGGTCTCAACCTGCCCTGTCGCTCCACCACAAAGTAACCATCAAGGGGCTGTCGGGAACCCAGGCCCATCACTACCTGGATGGAACCACCTACCCCTTCAGCCCCATCTCCGAACAGTAACATAAGGGGGCCCGAAAATGATCATGACCCTGACTAGTGATCGGGATTACCCAAAAATCCTGAAAGACATGATGAAGCATATTCAACTTGAAGGAGATGTAGTCTACAAGGGTTATCCTTTCATGGAGAATGGAGTTGAACTTTGGTACGTGGAGGTACACCTCCACCGTGTGAAGGTAGTTTTCCCAAAGACTATGGGTCAATACTTTTTCATCTCTCGAGTACCCCGAGCAACATTCTTCGACTTTGCTCATGAAGCTGCTATGGAAGCCATACTTTAGATTGGAGAAATACTTGAAGCAAGTCTCCGTCACACTCAGGAATACCTAAGAGAGGTGCATGCAGAGATGATGGAGATGAAGCTCATGGCCACCATGATGAAGCAGAAGATCAATGATTTCAAGGATCACATTGCACAGTTCCAGTGGGACTAAAGCATCTTCAACTAGGGCAAATGAACAAAGATGGGAGTAATGCTTGACCATACCAAACTATGTGGATGGCATCTTCTGTAATAGAGTACTTTTGAAATTTGTGTTTTCAGTAGAGGTTAAGGATATAATAAAGGATTTGATATGAAGAGAAAATGAATTATGAATGAACCAGTGCATTTTTTTGGAGATACTTGTCTGTGTGAACACTTGACCAATGGAAAAGGAAATGTATTCCATAGAGTGGAGTTTGGACAAATGGGTTGGAGTTTGGTTTTAGTTATGATGGTTACCCCAAGAGTATGAAGGAATGAAGTATTGTTGGATTTAAAGGAGATGTAGTGTTGGAATATGGAACAATAGTAACTCCAAGGATGAGTTAAAGATAAACAAGTTTGAAGTGGGCCCATAACCCACAGGACCCATGATTTGATAAGGAAACAAGCACAATCTTGTTGAAGAAAATAATTCTGAAAGAAGCTATGATTACATCAGCATACGTTTAATAGGAGGTTACGTAAAACCTGAGAGTTGTGAAGAAACGATAGAGATTTTGTGTGGCTTGCAGAACAAATGGATTTACCCGAACCGAGTTCATGGAGAAGAGAAGTTCTGCAATGCTTGTGAGGATGCCCGAGTGTTAGAAAACGTGATTCACTATCTGCGTATGTAGTAATGATTCAAGTACGGGATGGATTGGCCCCCATACCGAAGACTTCTATCATGAGCTATCATATGTTGATGGAAAATCACAGAGCTTTAAAACCCTAGAAGAGTGTCGACACGACAAACCAAAAGCCTTAGAATGGCAGGACGATGGAAACCCTGTACAGGCACCTGTTGCCAGTCGTAGGTTATGCGGTGAGGTTCAGCCCAGACCCATTTCCTACAGGAGAAACCAAAAATTGTCGACCACCATGAAGATTTTTTATAGTCGTTTAGCATTGGCGATAGACCTGACAGCAAAGAAGACCCAGTCTCTGAAGGATCATATTTTGATGCAAGGGCTCAAGATTTTGAGGGAAAAGGTTATGCCCTACCAGAAGAGCCTCAAAGAAAGAGTTACTCCAGGGAGTATGAGAAGACCGACACCGTCAACCCAAAGGATGGAGTACATGAGTTTTGCTGGAACCGTAACCATGCTTATAAGGGTGGTAGCACCCCAGACCTTGTGATGATCAATGGATTTTCAAGAAGACCCCCAAACCCCGACCTCTTCTTTCTAGCCTCTCCGAATCTCGAGGACGAGATTCATTTTAAGGGTGGTAGTTCGTAACATCCCAAAATTCCAAATTTTGGAATGTTATATTAAATAAATAATTATGACTGTTTGTTTGATTGTTGTGTGAATGATGGTGTGAAATTGAGTGGAAATTGATTTTTTTAAGTTGAATGAGAGGGAATAAAAGGACTTTCCCAAAACTTTCATCTTGCATTTTTCTTGATCTCCATGAATTCAAAGTCATCTCATCACAAGACCCTAGAGTGAAGATAATATGACTTTTTCCATTTGAAGAAATAAAAAAGGGGGGTTGAAAATGATTTGAATTCCATTTGAAATATTTCAAACTTAGAAACTTTAAGCAACTCAATAAGTTCATGAGGGAAGATAAAATGACTTCTTCAGAATTGAAGAAAGAGAGTTGGGAGTTTCAAATAAATAATTTGGAAGTCACTTTGAAGTTATTTGGAACTCATTTTCCATTTGAAGTTGTTTGAAATTTCAAATTCAAAATCCTCTTGGAAGTTATTTAGTTTTAATTCAAATTATTTTTCTCCTAAAAATAAATAAATGGAAATAAGGGTAAAATGATTCCCTTCAATGGAAAATTAGGAGAAAATAAATTTGAAATCATTTTGCTATTTTAAAAATATTTTTTATTGATTTTAAATGCAACAGTAGCACTGTTTGACTTTTATGATTTTCTTTGGAATTTATTTGAACTTGGAAAATAGTTCATCTTATTATTGGTATTTTTCTGAGTATTTTGATATATAATATGCCTATGTAATTTTTTTATTTACTTTATTCTACTGTAGTTTTTCATTGTATTTTTTTAAGAAAAAAATGCACACACGCACCGCCTTGACCGGAACATTGTTCTGCCCAGAGGCAAACGAGCCGGCCCGCTCAGCCTTTCGGCCCACGGCCTGCCCTGCGCCCGAGCGCCCTTTGCGTCGGTCGACCGCCAGTGCCTCCCCCTCGCTCGCCTCCCGCCACTGCAGCTGACTAGCGGGGCCCAGCCCCGGGTCGCCCCCAACCTCCCACCGCGCCACTCGGAACGAGCTCACACGTGTGCCGCCCGCAACTGTCGGCCGCTCCGCTCGGGATAGAGCTCATCCCCTCACCACCGGAGCACCAGACTGCGCTAATAAATGCCCAGCAACCCCCTCTGTTGATCCCACCATCTGACACTTCCCCGCACCGCTCCTATCCGTCGCCATCATCGAGTGCACCTCATCGGAACACCGAAGCTTCCTCGCCTTTGCCTTGTCGACCCCAACGTCCTCAGGCAACTCCGCCTCCACTACCGAACAGGCCACGCTGCACCCAACCTCCCCGTTGCCTTCCCGCCGTGGGAACGACCGCCCGGAGCACACTCGACCTCGCCAGAGCCCGGGAGTGTCGCTGCCCTTCCTCCGTCGTCTGGACGTCGCCGATGCCCCGCACCACCACTCCCCGGACGCCCTCGACATGCCCGTCCTCCTCGTCACCTTCCCCGCCACCGAAACGGCCGTAGTCGCCACCCCGTCCACCGCCCAACGCCACCAACGCCACCGTCGTTGCTCGGTGAGCCACCGCCCAGCCCCTCATGCATTTTGTTTTCTTTAAAAAAAACCACGCGGTTAACCGTGGTTTAGATTAAACCGATCCGTTTAGATAAACCGATCTTGGTTTATTTTTGTTTTATTTAGCCGTGGTTGTTATTTTTCCTATTTAGCGACTATTCGCTCAAGCATCACAGCGAACAACTTGCAGCCTATAGAAATCTGCCACGTGGCCAGGACTTGTTCGTGGTAACTTTCTTCACCGTTCAGTCCCTGGAATTAGCAGATTAGCCCCTAAACTTAGAATAGCCACAACTTTTTAACCATAGATCCAAACTCGATGAAACCAGTGGCAAATTCTTCGTCATGCTTAGATCTATCCAGTAGCATCATGTTTGTAAACATTTTCCTAATTCAAATTTGAAATTTATTCAGATTTGAATTAGAACTTCAAATGGCCATATCTCCTAAACCGTAGCTCCGATTGATGTGATTCTTTTTGCAGCGTGTCATTGTAGCCAAACCCTACCACTTGGACCTTTGTGACGATACTTTTCACACACATAGGATCTGTCCATAGTAGTTTTACATGTATGCCTTGTATGCACTATGCTTCACATCACAAATTCTAAACCCCATGCCTATGTTGTGTTGCACTTAGAATATTTGTGATAGTTAAGTGTGTTGTGTTTTCATTTGGTTTTCCTAAGTCTTTTGTTGTGCATGTTATTTTGGTTCTCTGAAATAATTTCTTATGTGAATGCAATGTTTGACTTTATAGATTTTCATCGGAGAGTGACAAATAGTTCTATTAAGTAAATTTCTGAGAGCGATATAATCTTCATCAACTGTTACCAGGCAAGTTCAAATTTGACCATTCTTCCAATTACCTATGTTTATATTATGCACTTAGTCCTTTTGTGGTAGGATTGCATGATAGGATTTATTGTTTCCAGATGGCTATGCCGTTACCTAGTAGTTCATTTGAGGTAGGTCTGTTCTATACACCCTT